>NW_022437067.1:193863-217415 GCF_009761245.1 Sapajus apella | reverse complement strand
CACACACACACACCCCATCAGGCAGGGCAGTCCAACATCACACACACACACACCCCATCGGGCAGGGCAGTCCAACATCACACACACACACACACACAAAGGGCACGGTATGGGGGCTGCTTTCCCCCATGCCGGGGCTTGGCCACACCTGCCTCTTGGCCGGCATGCAGGGCCAGGGGGAGGGGTCTCAGAGCTCTGGAGGTGCCCTTCCCACCTCCCTCCCTAGAACGTGGCGGTCTCTCCTGCAGCCCCCACGGCCGGCCACTCAGAGGCGGAGGAACCACAACCGGGGGGCTCTGCCTCTGAGACCAGCCACAGCCCCGTTTCTGTCGCCAGCCCCTGAAGAGCAGGGGACCGAGGGGCTCAGTGGGCTCACCTCGGAGGGGCCCAGGACCCAGACACCAGCATTGCAACAAAACATGCACCAGTCAGGACCTCACCAGCTCAGCTCTGCCGCCCCATGTCCGAGTGGTGTTCACTGAGGTGCTGTTGACCCCCCAGACCACGAGGAGGGGCTGGGGCAGCGGGGTGGGCTCGACCCTGGGATTTGGCCTGGCCTGCCCAGGCCTGATAGGGTTGTGGGCAGGGTCCCAGGGGCCAGAGGAGTAAACAGTCCAAATGGTCACCCCAGGGCAGGGCAGGGCAGGGTGGCAGGTTGTGGCAGAGCCCGGCCCAGGGCTTTCCCAGGCAGGCCCCGGTCACATGCTGACGACACGCACACGGCTCTCCCTGAGCCCCAGCACTTTGCCCAGGGGTCCTGCCAACCAGTCCCTGAAATGGACAGTACACAGCAGCCTCTTCCTTCCTGGGTTCCGGCTGGATGCAAATCATTAGAAGCACAGGGCTTTGGACTGACAGGTTTTTAGTGATCCGACTCAGTTCCACTGTTGCTGAGCCTAAGAGGCCCAAGACCCTGCAGGAGGCTGCCCGGGTTCCCCCCACACACCTTGGCTGCTGGGTAGGGGTGGGCCAAGGGTCTCTATGAACCTTGAGCTCCGGCCAGGAGAAGCCCTGTGAGCCCCTATTGGTTCCTTCACGGATCTGGGGGGCACTCAGGGTCACAGGGCACCTCCTGTGAGCTCCAGGCTCGCCAAACCCCAAGCTCCAAAGGTGTGCCCGGATCTGGAAGTGGTGATATGTGGCTGTCACCTCCGAAGCTCCCGGCTGATGGCAAATGCTGGAGGCAAGGTGAGCCCACATGCGTGTGCACTCACGCAGGGTGCAGGGGTCCGGCAGAAAGGGCAGGAAGTGCCGGTTCCTGCAAACGTGCCACCTCCCTCTCGCTGGAGGCAGGAAGCAGGCCGGACCCGTGGCCTGTCCCAGCTCTCATGCACATCCGCCCTGAGCCCCCCAGCCAGACAGGGATCCTGCCCTCGACACTGGGCTCCCTGGGGGGTCTGGAAGGGAACCTGGTCCTGGCAAGTGAGCAGAGGGCACGCCTGGGTTGGGAGGGAGACTTGGCCTCCAGGACCCGCTGGTGTTGCCGCCTCAGTTTCAGGACTGGGAAAAGTGGGGTGCCCCCCGACAGACTGCATCGCCGGGGTAGCCAGAAGGGAGTGTGGAGCAGGGCACGGGGTCCAGGGGACAGAGGGAGAGGCTGTCAGCCACCCGCAGGGCACCTTCCCGGGGTCGCGGTGCTGCTGACCCTCACCAGGCCCAGCCTCTGCAGCCCCTTCCACCCGCCTGAGGGAGGCCAGGCCTGTCGGGCCAGGGACCGAGTACCCTGGCAGGGCCTGCGGGTGGAGGGCGGGCGCGTGGGACCCCGGGCAGCGCGAGGACGTCCCGGGTGGCATCTCGCCACGCCCCCCCGCCCGGGCCCTCGGCGCTTCCCCTGGATTCTGGGCTGCCGTGCGCCGGGCTCACCTGCGGGCTCACCTGCGGGCTCACCTGCGGGCTCACCTGCCCCAGGTCGGGCCTCACCGCGCCGCTCGCTGGCACCCGGCTGCGCTCTGGGAGGCCCCGCCCAGTCCCGCCGACGCCACGCCCCGGCCACGCCCCCGGCTTCCTTAAAGGGCCCGCGCCAGCCCTCGGGAGTCTGGGCTGCAGGCAGCAGCTCGGCGGTCCCCGCTTCACAGCCGGGGGCCCCGCGGGCGCTGCAGTCGGCTCCATCCCGCGCTCCCTTCCAAGACCCTCCGGCCCTTCCGGAGCCGCCTCCTCTGTGGACCAGGGCGGGGGCTCCAGGCTTGGGGGGCGGGGCCCGCGGGACCCCGGCCCTCGCCTGCGCTGGGCCGCCCCCCTTCTCAGGGGTGGCCCCGGGCTCCCACCTCTCAGACCCACAGCCTCCAACCCGGGACCCACCAGCGCCTCTCCGCCCGCGAGGCCTTTCTCCTCCTCACCCCGGGCCACGGAAGGTCTCGTCACCCTCCAGGTCCCCTTTGAGTTCTCTGGGTGCTCTCCAAACCCCCTCTCCTGGTTCTGCGCCCCCTCCTCCTCCTCTCCGAGGTCGTCCTCCCTCCTCCATTTCTGGCATCGGGCTTTTTCTCCCCTCCTGGGCTCAGCCAGCAGGGGCACCTGCCCGGGCTTCAGCCCAGCCAACCCCTGCCTGGCACCCCTCGGCCCCCTGGACCCCACTCAGGGGACCCCAGCTCCCCCAGCCCTGCCCTCCCTCCGGACGCATCGGAGCGAATCCATCCAAAGCTCTGGTGCCTCCAGCTCCGTCTCCACCTGCCTGAGAGCCTCTTCTCACCTCCTCGGCCCACCCATTCTCCCCCAAATCCCTCCCTCTGCGCCCCTGCAGCTGAGCACCCTGCCCCAGCCAGCAGCGTCCTCCAGAGATCCAGTGGCCCCCTGCTTGGGGCCCTCCTGGAGCCTCCCCACCCACGCAGTCCCGCTGCCCACCTCCATCCGGCCCGGTTGCTCTGACCCGTGGCCTGTCCTGCACGCTGGCCTCCAGTGCTCCTATGCCTCCACTGCCGCTGAAAACTCCCTCTGTCCAGCCCAGGGCCCCTGCACGCCATCCCGACGGACCCACACCACGTGCTTCACCCCGGGCCTCCTCACCTGCCCTCCCCCAGCTCATCGTTTGGGTCTGGGCTTGGGCGTCTGTTTTCCCTGGACCTTTCCAGAAGCCCAAAATTAGTCTGCTCCCCCCACCACCCACCACCAGAGACCTGTGTGTGCTGCCGATCCTGGACCCTCTCCTCCCTGACACCTGCCAGGCACACAGGGTCACTCAGCGTGTCCCCAGAGAACCAAGTGACGAAAGGCTGAGAAAGCAGATGTCCAGACGCACGGGCCCGCCTGTGCGTGGAGCTCTTGGGTATTATTTTCCTTTTCCTTTTTTTTTTTTGGAGATATGCGTCTGGCTTTGTGGCCCACACTGGAGTGCAGTGGTGCAATCTCAGCTCGCTGCCACCACAAAGCTGAGTGAGATGCCAGCAGGCCAGGGCTCTGGTGAGGATGGACACAAGTTTTCAGACTTTATTTCACAGCGATCGACACAAACATACTGGAGTTAGTAACACGGCGCCCCACCTCCCTGCTGCCCGCTTTATCTGGTCCTGCTCCTCAGAGGACTGGGCTGGGGCTGGGGCTGGGGCTGAAGGCGGAGACAGGATAGGGCGTTGCAGTTTAAGGCATTTCTGGCTTCAGAGCCATCCCTGCCAGCCCTGCACCTGCTCCTTGACGTGGGTCAGACACTGGCTGGCCCGGGTCTTTCTGAGACAAGGGTGACCATCCCTGGGGCAGGACGGAGGATTTGCAGCGAGGCAGCCCTCAGCCGCTCTCGGCGGACACGGGAAGGATGGGCCCCACCACTCCAGGGGTCAAATGAAACAAACACATGAACACGGCAGGTGGCCAGGCCCAGATGCCCAGGCCCAGATGCCCAGGCAGGCAGCAGAGGCCAACCCCATCCTACAGGGGCTCTGCTCAGTGACTCCTCACAGGGCCTGGGGTATGGCAGAGGGACACGGCCACATCCAGGGTGCCTGGGTGGCTGGGCGGGGTGAGCTGAGGGTCACGGCACCCAGGTCGGCCCTGGTCTGGCCTCTGCTTCCTGGGGCTGGCGCAGGCAGCAGGGGCAGGACTTTGGAGCTGGCCAGTGGTAACATTGTTTCTAAGTCACAGTATTGGCCCCGGAGGCCCAGGCAGGGCCAGGCCCTGGGGTCTAGCCAGCCCGGAAGAAGGCCAGCCGCGGCCCAGAGCACACACAGGGAGAAGCAGCTCGAGTGGGAGCTTGGAAAGCCCCTTGGGGGCACCCAGAGGAAGGGCCCCATCAGACCTCACAGCCAGACAGAGTGAGGGTGACTCGGGAGCCTCAGCTGCTTCCCGGCAGGCGGGGATGCCATGGGGGAGGCACAGTTCAAGGCGGGGGCTCGGTGCCCAGAGGCAGGGGGTGCGTCCTAAGGCTGCCATGCACGCCCAGCCCTCCATGCTGCCACCTTGCCCGCATGTCCCTTGGCACCAGGTCTGTCTGCAGCACAGCTGCCTGGACGGAAGGGAAGCCGGGCCAGCAGTCCCTCCAGCCAACACGCAGGCAAGAAAATCATATCAAAAAGCCACAAGTTTACAAAAATAGAAAATAATTACAGCGGGGAGTAGGGGCTCTTGTGCCAGCTCACGGGGCGGGGCAGGGCCGCAGCTCTGGCTTGGTGACGGCGTCCTCCAGCAGGTGCAGTGGGCGCTGGCCCACCACCACGTCCCGCAGGCAGCCCACGAAGCCCGTGCCATAGGCCTTGGGCAGCACTGGGCCCGCAGGCAGCTCCGGCAGGCCCCCTGCAGCAGAGACAGCGGGAGTCACCAGCTGCGACTCGGTGATGCCAATGGGCACAGGGACCCACTGGTACCCCACGAGCAGGTGGTCCCCGGGGGTATACACACAGGCCCTCGCCTCCTGACCCCACGGTACTGGAGAAGAAGGGGCCCAGCCTGCCAGCTTACATGCTGTCCTGACTCAAGGCTGGCCCTGGGGGTGGAGTCTGTCCCTCGGGTAACAGGAGACCCTCGGGCACCCTCCACAGTCTCCCCCACACTCTCACCAAGCCACAGGGCTCCATCGGTGTCCAGCTGCGTGGCACCCAGTGGGGAGGAGCCGGTCACCGGGGCCTCATTGCCCACCTGCAGGGAACCTTCCCTCTGCTCCCTGGAGGACAGGAGGGGGGACTATCAGGGGCCAGAGCTCCCTCTACCTCTTCTAGACCCGAAGTCCGGCATCCTTCCTATGCCTCACAGGTGCCTCAGCCCGGGGGACCACCCAGGTGTCACCCTTGGGGGCAATGAGGGAGTGGCCTTGACCCCAAGGAGAGCACCAGGAGCCATTGCCAGGGACATTTCTGCAGCTCAGGCTTTGCTGGAGGCGACGCCAGGCTCACACCAGAACGGCCCCAGCAGCATGTGGCAGGGCAGGGATGCCTTTCAGACCAGGAAACCCATCACTGCTTCCCCGCATCGCTCGTCCCTTCCTTCTCCTGCTGGCAGTGACCTCAGTTCCGGGAGCGAAGCGTGTCCTCCCTGACCCCGGGCCACGAGTGACTGGGCACAGCTCAGCTGGGCGAGTCTGGGCAGCACTTCCCACTATCTTTGGCATGCTGAGTCCCCCACTGACCTATGTGCCACGACCCGTAGCCAGCGGCTGGTGTTGACGGGCACGGTGGAGCGTAGCACCACGGGCTGCGAACCCAGGTTGTAGCTCAGCTGTAGGCGCCCGTCCACAATGGCCAGCGCCACGTAGTCTGCCCGCTCCGTGGCCTTGCCGCTCCAGAGAACCAGCCCCTGTGTGGCCTCTGTGCGCAGGCTCAGTTCAAAGTGGTTGCTCTGCAGCGCCTTCTCACTGGAGGGCAGAGGGTGGGTCAGGGCCTCCCAGAGGTGGCAGCAGGGCGGGGGGCGGGGGGCAGGAGGACAAGGGCCTCAGCTGTGGAGGCCACAAGGGCTGGTGATGGGACCCAGGGGTCGCGGGTGGGCAGACAGGGACAGTGGGAGGGAGAAGACGGATGGAGATGGGGCAGCCTGGCAGAGATGAGCGTGGGGCGGGAGGACAGACGGGCCAGCCGGGGTCTGCAGGTACTGCTGCCACATGCTCACCTGTGAAGGGCCCCGGAATCCAGAGTTTTGGGGCTTAGAAGCAGGAAGAGAGGGAGGCGGGTGAGCAGGGAACAGGCAGCCCAATGCAAACCCTCCTCAACACTGGGGTGCAAGGAGCAGGCACCCACAGAAACCACGCATGACCTTGAAGATCACTGGCCCGCCCACCAGAGCCCCAGCAGGGACACACATAATATGCGTGTGCAGACATGTGACGGCACAGACACCCACGTGCAAACAGTGGGAGAGCACAGCCACGGATGGGAGCAGAGATCAAGGAGATGGGTATAGGGTGGCATGGAGTGGAGACCCGGGGCTCAGATGCCAGGGACACACATGCATGTGTGCATGCACGCAAGCCTACACACGGATAAACACCTGCATGTTCACACAGACCTGCACACACACACACACACAGAGACACACACCTGCATGTCTACACAGACCTGCACACACACACACACGGAGGCACACACCTGCATGTCTACACAGACCTGCACACACACACACACGGAGACACACACCTGCATGTTCACACAGCTGCACACACACATGGAGATACACACCTACATGTTCACACAGACCTGCACACACACAACAGGGAGAAACACACCTTCATGTTCACACAGACCTGCACACACACACACACACGGAAACACACCTGCATGTTCACACAGAGCTGCACACACACATGGAGATACACACCTGCATGTTCACACAGACCTGCACACACACAACAGGGAGAAACACACCTTCATGTTCACACAGACCTGCACACAGACACACACGTGGAAACACACCTGCATGTTCACACAGACCTGCACACACAACGGAGACACACACCTTCATGTTCACACAGACCTGCACACACAAGGAGACACACATGTGCATGTTCACACAGACCTACACAGACACACGGAGACACACACCTGCATGTTCACACAGAGCTGCACACACACACAGACACATAGCTGCAKGTTCACATAGACCTGCACACACACGGAGACACACCTGCATGTTCACACAGGCCTGCACACACACACAGAGACACACACCTGCATGTTCACACAAACCTGCACACACAGAGATACACACCTGCATGTTCACACAGACTACACACACGGAGGTACACACCTGCATGTTCACACACACCTACACACACACAGACACACACCTGCATGTTCACACAGACCTGCACACACACACGGAGACACATACCTGCATGTTCACACAGACCTGCACACACACACGGAGTCACACGCCTGCATGTTCACACAGAGCTGCACACACACATGGAGATACACACCTGCATGTTCACACAGACCTGCACACACACGGAGACACATACCTGCATGTTCACACAGACCTGCACACACACACACATGCCTGCATGTTCACACAGAGCTGCATACACACATGGAGATACACACCTGCATGTTCACACAGACCTGCACACACACATGGAGACACACACCTGCATGTTCACACAAACCTGCACACACAAAGATACACACCTGCATGTTCACACAGACCTACACACACACGACACACACCTGCATGTTCACACAGACCTACACATGCACATGACACACACCTGCATGTTCACACAGACCACACACACACACACACGGAGACCTACAGAGACACACACCTGCATGTTCACACAAACCTACACACATGTTCACACAAACCACACACACACACGAGACACACCTGCATGTTCACACAGACCTGTACAGACACACGGATACACACCTGTATGTTCACACAAACCTACACACACACGATACACCTGTGTGTTCACACAAACCTGCACACACACGACACCTGCATGTTCACACAAACCTACACAGACACACGGAGACACACACCTGCATGTTCACACAAACCTGCACACATACACACACCTGCAAGCTCACACAAACCACAAACACACGGAGATACACCTGCATGTTCACACAAACCATACAGGGACACACGGAGACATACACCTGCACATTCACACAAAACACACACAGACAAACCTACATATTCACACACACTACATGCACGAAAACCTACACACAAAAACACACCCCTGCATATTTACCAAACCTAAACAGACACACACACTTGCATATTCACATGCACACAAGCCTACACTTGGACACACACACCTGCATATTCACACACACACGGACACACACCTACATGCACACAAACCACACACCTGCATATTCACACAAACCTACACACACACCTGCATATTCACATACACACAGGCTTACACATGGACACACACCTACATGCACACACCCACACTTACATGCACACACACGGACATATACACACACCTATATGCACACAAACCTACACACGGACATACACACAAACCTACACACGGACATACGCACCTGCACAGACACAAACCTACACACGGACACATACCTGGATATTCACACGCATATACATTTCCCCCCACATATACACACAGGGACACATACACATAGACACACACACAGACACCTGCATGTTCTCACACACATATACACATCTCCCTACATACACACATGTACATATGTACACACACACACCACGTCCACCCCATATACACAGAAGTGTACATACACATCACACCTGCATGTTCACACACGCACAGACATGCACACGTGCGTGCAGCCTCAGTGGCGGGGTGGCCGTGGGGCGGCCCTCGGCCTGCGTGCTGGGAGGATCGGCTGCACTTGCGAGGCAGGAACCAGCCTCTTGCTGCAAAACGGCACCCAACCCCCACCCTGCACCCCAAGGGATGGACAGGTGCTGGGGGGCTCAGGCCCGTTTCCCCAGGAAGATCGGAGGAGAGGGAGAGGGTGGGAGCAGGCAGCGCCGGGCTCTACTCACACTGGGATCTCATTGGCCCGTTCGCTTGGAAACAAAGAGACAGACAGTGAGAGGACAGAGGCGGCAGCCCCGGGCCTTCCCTCCTGGCCTCGGAGAGGGCGTGTGTGGGGGTCGCCCCGCGGGCACGGGCGGCACAGGCGGCCCACGGAGGATGGCACGTTACCTCTCAGTCACAGCGTTGAGGTACTCGATGAAGGTCCGCCCGTCAAAGGCCAGGGCATCCAGGTCCCCCGCCGCCTTCTCCACCAGCCCTGTGAGACCGGCAGGTGAGGATGGGCTCCCGGGCTCCCGCCGTCCAGCCTCTGCCCTCTGCCCTGGGCCCGGCTCACCCTTCTCGCAGTGTGGCCCCGAGAATCCCCCTGGACACAGGCACACGTAGGCCGCCTCCCTCGGGACGCAGGAGGCCCCGTTGAGGCAGGGGTGGCCTGAGGCCCGGGTGCAGGGGTGGTCGGTAAACGATGTGACGTCCACCTGCCGCAGCACGTGCTCCGGCGTGAGCAGCTGGCGGCCTCCCAGGGAGACCTGCAGGGGCAGGGTGAGAGCCTCGTCCCGCCGGCCGCCCTGCCCACCCCGGAGGCCCTGGTGGGACGCCCCATCCCCACTTACCAGCTGGATGGCGCCGTTGAAGCCAGAGGACACTGCGGCAGCACGGGCCAGCTTGCTGAAGTCGGGGGCCCCCCCGACGTAGAGCGGCTCCTTCAGGTTGAGGACTGTGTGTGGAACCTGTGGGGGCGCTTGGTGAGGGCTGTGCAGAGCCCACCCGCTGTGCAGACCCAGGCCCAGCCCCTGCACGCCCCCGTCCAGTGCCTATCTAGGGGGCAGTGTTAATCACACAGACATGGCAGGGTCCTTAGTGGGGAGAAGCTACCCTAGGGAGGCGGCGTCGGAGATGGGGAACGGATGAGGCCGACAGTACCTTGCGGGATTTCTGGCCTCCGAAGAGCGGGTGGGGTTGCAGAGCAAGAGCAGAGAGCAGGGAGGCAGAGGAGGCAGAGGACAGGACAGGCGGCCAAGAGAACAGGGCAGAAAAACAGCTCCGTGAGCGCTGGCGGGGGCGGGGCCGCTGCCCGGAGGAGGAGGGGCAGGCGGCAGCGGGTCCCCTCACGGCCCCGGGCACTCACCGGGGACTCCCCCAGCACGCGGGGGCCGTCACCCACACGCATGGCACCCTTGCGGCCGTTTCGCTCCAGTGAGATGCGGGTCCAGGCGCCCAGAGTGACGGGCTCTTTGCTCCTGGTGAGGAGGGGCAGGGTGAGTGGGCTTTGGCCGCCGCCAGCCACCTGCCTGCCCGGGGCCCAAGACACCTGTTGGCGCCTGGCCTTGGACCAGTGCCCCAGGCCCTGAAGCGTCACCCTCGCCGGCCCACCTGATGACCGCTGCCCCCTTGCCCAGGTCATAGCGGAACTCCAGGTGGCCGTCCTGCAGCGCCAGCGACACGAAGTCCCCCTTGCCGTCCGTCTTCTGCCCGTTGTAGAGCAGGAGGCCGCTGGGGCCTCGTGCCAGGAACACCAGCTCCAGCGCCATCTTCTCACTGGGGTCACAGGGAGTCGGAGTGTCTCGCTGTCCCCAACAGGACAGACGCAGGTGGGGGCCGGCCCTTCCCCCGCGCCTGACCCACTGACCCCAGGTCCCGTGCGAAGGTGTGCAAGCCTCTCAGCTCCAGGTGGGAGAAGCCGTTGAAGTCAGCCAGGAAGGGCCCGGTGCCGTCCTGCCCCGAGGCTGCAGGGAGCCACCCAGGCTTCAGTCCTGACCCCCAGGGCCTCCTGCACCCCCTGCCGGCCACACGTGGAAACTAACTCAAAACCTAACTAGAACCGCACCCTAACTGCGATGTCACCTGGACAGTACCCGCCCACACGTTTGACCTCCCCACCCGCCTCCCTGAGCCCCACGGCCCCGACCTGTCTGGCAGAGGGTGCCCCCCCATCCCAGGGGGCACTGGCACTGGACGCCACCCTCGGGCAGCACACGGCATGGTGCCGCACCATGGCAGGGGTTGGGCTGGCAAGGGCTCTTCTCCTCGGCGCAGGTCGGCCCTGGTGGAGGAAGATGGCATCCGTTGGGCACCATCCACAGGCCCCGGGGTCCCGCCCCCACCCACTCTGGCCCCACCCTCACCGAAGTGGCCAGGCGGGCACAGGCAGTGGAAACTTCCAGCCTCCAGGGCCTGGCATGGGGCCCCGCCATGGCAAGGGTTGGGCAGGCAGGGGTGGTCCCCACACTCGCCCACGCCAGAGCCTCGGGCCGCAGCCCCGGGCCCAACGCTGAGCTCCAGACGCTGGTTGTTAACGTCTAGCAGACGGATGCAGCCCCTCAGGCCGGTGCCCACGAAGATCCGCTCCAGCACCCTGCCACCAGGAGGGGCACTGGGTCAGGGTGCAGGGGCCACAGGCAAAGCCACCTCACACACAGAGACCCCAAAGGGCGGGGGTCAGGGTTGGGGCCACACCACCCTCCAGGGGACGCACACAGC
Organism: Sapajus apella; assembly: GCF_009761245.1. Lineage (NCBI taxonomy): Eukaryota > Metazoa > Chordata > Mammalia > Primates > Cebidae > Sapajus > Sapajus apella. The sequence continues at coordinate 206,044 of NW_022437067.1, read as the reverse complement.
AGCCTGGTCCTCAGGTACACCGCCCACAAAGAGGTCTGTATCCAGGTTGAGGCCGTCGGTGCCACTTGGGCTCTCGCCTAGAATGGGGGTCTCACCATCCACTGAGAGGGTGCCCCGGCGCCAATGCCGCGACAGCTCCAGTCGGTGCCACCGCCCCGGCTCTACCGGCACCGCACTGGTCAGCACCGCAGGCCCCGAGCCTGTGTCAAACCTGAGGGCAGAAGCAGGTGCTCAGGACCATCGCCGGCCTGGCCGGCCCCCGCCCCAATCATCTGAAGGGCACTTGGCCCTGCCCTCCCTGCCCACCTGAGCTGCACGTGGCCCCACCCCACCCACCTGAGCTGACCCCCCTGGCCCCGCCCCACCCACCTGAGCTGCCCCGACCCCACCACCCTCCCCGCCCACCTGAGTTGCACGTGGCCCCCGCCCCATCCACCTGAGCTGACCCCTGGCCCCGCCCCTCCCCGCCCACCTGAGCTGCACGCGGCCATCTAGCAGCGCCAAAGCCAGGAAGTCCTTGCCCCGGGCGTTGCCATTGTACAGCAGCAGCCCCTGAGGCTCCAGTGTCCGGAATTCCAGTGCCAGGCGCAGCGTGTGGTAGGCGCGGAGGGTGGGGAAGGCCAGGAAGGAGTGGCCCCCGAAGGCCGGCACAGGGGCCTGCAGCACTGCAAGGGCAACAGGTAGAGCCGGCTGGAACAGCTCCAAGGACTCCCCGCTTTTACCCGAAACCGCCCCTTAATCCAGGCCGCTGCCCCCAACCCAAAGCCTGATGGTTGTCGAGCCCCACCCCCATCCGTGCCCCCACCCTCCCCTGCAGAGGACACCCTTACCCCTCTCACAGACGGCGCCGCCCCAGCCTGCCGGGCAGCTGCAAGTGAAGTCCCCGCCTAAGGCCCCGTCCTGGCAGGTTCCCCCGTGTAAGCAGGGCTGCGACTCACAGAGCTTGGGAGGTCGCTGGAGGGCTGGGGGCAGGGGCCGGCGTCCGGGCACACGGCTGGGGGCGGTGCTGGGGGGCCGACGCGTGGTGGGGGTTGCCGTGGTCTTGCCGACGGGCCGGCGTGTGTGACTGGGGTGTGGGGCCCGAGGGGTCACAGCAGAGGGTGGGGGGCGGGACGCAGTGGTGGCTCTGGCCGTGGCTACTGTAGCAATGGCCCCCGACGTGGCCCCGGTGACAAATGCAGGAAACCAGTCTGTGGGCACAGGGAGCCGTTAGGGTTTCCTAGGAGCAGCGCCAGGAAGGGGTGGGGGCGTGGACAGGGGCAGAGGCGGGGTCGGTAAGCCGTGGCACACGGCCTGGCACTCACCAAAGTCCATAAATCGCACGTGCTCCTGCAGTGGCCTCCTCACCCCCAAGGACCGGCGCCTGGACACCTGGAGCTGCCGGAGCAGGGCCCGGCTCACGTCGGGGGCCCTGAAGGCCGTGGCTGGGGAGGACGGAGCGCTGAGCGCCACAGAGCCCCGGGCAGCCCCCACCCATTGCCTCCCAGGAGGGGTGCAGGCTGGGGTCTCACTGGGGTCAAAGTGCACATCTACAATGGCACGGACAGTTCTGCCAGGCCCCAGGTCCCGCAGGTGGACGCTCCGAAAATCCTTCTTGACGTCTGAATTCCGGAGGAGATCATCCAGCTGTGGGCAGGCAGTGGGCGAGGACTCAGGGGCCGCGCCAGCTGGCTGCCTGGTGCCACTCTGCGTGGCTGGGGGGCGCGGTGCCTCCGCCGTCTTACCGCGCTCTCGATGCTCCTGGCTGTTTCCCCGAACAGCTCGGACTTGGGGTCGGCCATCTCCGCGGTGTAGAACAGCTCCTGGCCCTCGACGCCCTCCAGCTCCAGCGCGCCCTGGAACACCCTGGTGGCTGAGGGAGAGGGGCAGTGAGGCCCTGCCTGGCATCTGCCTGGCCTCCAGGCTGGCCCGGCACAGGCCCCGGCAGTGGGCCACATGGTGCAGGGGAGGGTGGCTGTTAGTCAGATGGCCATGAGGTTAGTGAGGACCCCAGGGCAGGGCTGGCGTCAGTTACCAGGCGGACTCCTCGGGGCAGGGTGCCACGCCGGCTTGCAACGAGAGAGACGGGTTAGGCGTGGGGTCCCGGGCACGCACGTGTTTGTGGGGGCCGAGTCCCAAGACCATAACCCCCGGCACTGACCTGCTGCCCGGGCGAGGGGCCAGCGCCCCGGCGGAGCCCAGGCTGCTCCTCACTCCCCTCGCCCAGCCACCCACTCACCGGGGCAGTTAGAACCCTCCGCGTCCAGCGAGGGCGTCTTCCCATCCGAGCAGCAGCCCAAAGGGGCGTTGTAGCAGGAAGCCCTCTCGATGGGCAGCCCAGGGGTTGCCACGCTGCTGCCCTCCAAGGGCTCGAGGCCTGCAGAGCCCACGTTTGAGCCCAGGCCCTGGCAGAGCCTCTCTGGGCCCGCCCACCACCCAAGTCCAGATCCCTGCTCACCCCCAGAGCCAACCCCACTGGCCTCCTGGTCCCCGCTCAGTTCCTCGTCACCACTTCCATCAGCGCTGCCAGATTCACCAAAGGCAGACGCCACGAGGCTGGGTGCAGGGGAGGGTGCCGTGGGGGGCACGGGCCACACAGTGGTCCTGGGGATGCCGGCGGTGGTCCGAGGTCTCGATGAAGGCGGAGGGGTGGCCTGGCTGTGTGTGGTACTGCTGGGAGCCAGCGGGAGGGCGCTGGGGGGGGCCGGCAGTCCCTGGCTCGGGAGCCCTGGGGTGGTGATGATCACGGAGGCAGATGTCGGGTGAGTACTGGGAGCAGCAGCCTCTGCAGGGAGAGGGAGATTGGTGGGGGGACCGGTTGGCAGAGGGACAGGATCAAGTGACTCAGGGCGGGTGGGGCTGGACTTAGGGCAGCGTCAGGCCTTCCTGGTCAGTTCTGGGGCGGTGCCTGTCAGGCCTCACCCTGGCACGGGCCCAGGCTCTGGATAGAGAGGCGCAGGCCCTGGCGGCAGGCAATGGTCTTCAGCTGACACTCGTTGCCGTATGTGACTCCATCTGACCCGCAGACCTGGGGCGCAGAACAGGGTGCTCAGGGCGAGGCCCCTCCCAACTCCCCCCTCTGAATTCCACACCCCTCACCTTGGACGCATTGGCCTCCGGACAGGTGAGCGTCGGGCAGACACAGTGGGCCGAGCCGGAGTCCTCCACGCACAGCGCACCGAACTCACAGCGCACCTCCGCACAGGTCCCAGGCGCAGAGGCGTCTGGGGCACAGGCGTGGGAAACCCCTGTAGCTCGGGTGGCCTCACCCCAGCCCATGAAGCCCCAGGGCAGCGCTGGCCCTCACTCACCAGATTCACAGCCCGCAGGGCCCAAGGCACGGCCGTCTGGACACTGTCCACACTTGGGCCCGGCCGCCCCGGGCTTGCAGGAGCACAGTCCGGACATCTGCTCACAGTCGTCCCGCACGGCGCCCTGGGGATCGCAGCTGCAGGCTTTGGGGGAAATGGGGGAGGAATCTTGTAGGGCTGAAGGCCCCACAGGGTCGTGGGGTGAGCCTTCTGCTGTGCTGAGGCGCAGGATCCGAGAAATAAAGAGACAGGACACAGACGTAAAAGTAAAACGCACTCGGGGACGAGGGGGGCCACGCCACCTATAAGCGGAGTCAGGCGAGGCCCCGAATGTCCAGAAGTGTGAGTATTTATTGTGTATAGGTTAGGGGGCAGGGCAGTGAGTGAAGTCATCTTTAAGGACAGTGATAGGGTCGTGAGCAATAAAACATGGGGTCCCCCCCCATTAGGTCACCTACGCCAGGAGGTGGACAGTGCACAGCAAGGGGCCCGTTCCCATGAAGGCAAGGGCCGTGTGCAGTAAGGGGTCCACCCCCCATTAGGTCACCAAGGCTTGAAGGTGGGCCGTGCGCAGTGAAGAGTGTGCCGTGTGCAACACTCTATCTATGGGCATGCTACTTCTAAGAAGATTTATAGGAGGATGCTTTAAGTCACACGGCAGTGACAGAGCTGTCAGGGTTACCGCCACCTCCTGGCAGCTTCCAATGGGTTCTATGGGAAGATGCTTTTCAAGCAGCACAGTAGCAAGAGCTGATAAAGTTCAGTCACCAAGGTGGATTGCTGGTCCGAGGGCACCTTCCACAAGAACTGGAGCAAGGTCCCACAACTCCTTTATCAGGAGGAGTGGCTCTCGCCCCCAGCCTGCCATACAGCGGGTATCTTTACGATACTGAACGCTGCCGCCTGGGCCGTGGATTCTTGTCCTGGTGTAACTGTTTTCCCTTAAATCATGCTCTGCACTGTGTCCACTCTAGGCATTCCTCTAACTATGAACTAAGATACAACTATAGGTATATAAGTAGCAAAATGTTCTTTAGGTACTCATACTATCAACTGTTATATGATTACATATGTAGAATTATATAAAAAGATTCTTTAAGCTCTACTTCTATAAACTAATACATGATTATGTAAAGGATTACATAAAAGAAAATAATTGAGTTGTAACACTATAAAGTGAACTATTCCTCAAGCCCTAACTGTGCCAGGGCTCTGCTTAGCTCTCATTCCTCGGTGCCTATATGGGGGGTTACCCACAGAATCTGATGTCTGCACCTGGACAAGCTTCCCCACCTCTTCCAGAGCCTGGCCCCAACCCTGGCTCTGCCAGCCCCAGAGAGGTGTGTGTCTGGCCAGGGCCTGGGCAGGTGAGGAGGGGCACAGCCATGGGGGTAAGACAGACAAGAGGGCCAGCCCCGGGCCCCGTCACTCACGTGTGCAGCCACTGCGGCCATCAGTGACGATGCCTCGGAAATTCCAGAAGCCAGGCTCACAGCGGTCGCACCTGAGGCCCCCCACGCCAGGGCGGCAGGAGCACTGGCCTGTGGCTGGGTCACAGGTGCTGCCGTAGGAGCCATGGGGGTTGCACTGGCAGGCACCTGCAAGGCCAGCACAGGATGAGGTCAGGGGGCCGCACAGCTGCACCAGGCTGAGTCAGGACTGAGCTTGGGTACTCACTGGGGCAGCCAGCCAGGCCCACGCCCCGGGCCACGGTGACATTGTCCGGGCAGCAGCCGTAGGGCGTCTGGGCACAGTGAGAGGGGGCCACAGGTGGCAGTGGGGCAAAGGTGGGGCCTGCAGGGAAGGGTACAGAACTCAAACTTCATGCAGTGCTGGACACCCACCTGGGCCCACCATCACCACTCAGCCCTCCCGATCCCAGCTCCCAAAGGAGCCTGGGAGCCTGGGGCTGAGATCACAGATGAGGCCACCACATCACACACGAGGACGTGTCTGTAATCGCAGGCCCAGGAACGCAGAACACAGAACACCCAAAGATCACGGACACGCAGTTCTGTGACACACGGAGGAGCTGTGCACATGCAGATGAGCGTCCTTGCAAATCGAGACATGTACATCTAAAGACGTCAGCACGCGCACTCACCCACATCCCTCCGAACCTGTGCGGTGAACGTACCACGGCAGACGCATCTGTGTACGTGCCTGAGCCCACAACAGGTGCCACTCATGATACACTGACCCGATCCGTGCATCCAGAGAAAGCGCCCACAGGTGGAGCCCCACGCGGCCACAGACTGACGGACGCACGCCCCCACACACGCCCACACAAACGTGCACCTGCAATACTGGGGCTTCTCGCTCACAGCACAACATGCACGTGCACACGAGCCACCCACATGCCAGCTGCTCGTGTGCCCACGGAAACAGGCCGCTGCCCCTGTGCCCAGGACGCTGTGCACAGCGCCCACTCACCTTGGCAGGCTCCCTGAGCCGCCACACGGAGCTCCCGCTGTGACTCGCACCTGGCCTTCTTCAGGTCACACTCGGTGCCGTAGGTGACCCCGTCTGAGCCGCACACCTGGAGGGTGGTGTCAGTTTGAGCGGCTGCAGCCTCGCCCTCGCCACCCCCCTAGAGCCAGGGGTGCAGGGCTCACCGGGCTGCCTGGGACACTCTGGCAGCTAAAGTCACAGACGCACGGCCCGTCCTCTGAGTCTTCGTCCCAGATGCCACCTCGCTGCCGACACAGCTCCTGTTCACAGTCACCATCCTCCCCGGAGCCAGAGCCTCCGGAGCCGCACTCCGCTGCAGGGAAGCGGGGCTGCGTCAACCAGGGGCTTCATGTCCGAGGCTGGAGCCCAGCAGTCTCCCCAGCCATCCCCGGGCCTACCCTGCTCGCACGGCCCTGCCCGGGCCTCCTCAATCTGCTTCTGCTGCCGGCAGGCGGCTTCCCGTAGCTCACAGGTGCTGCGGTAGGTGACACCGTCGCTGCCGCACACGGGGCCGGGCGGGGGGTGCTCACACCGGGGACACACGCACTGCCCCGCAGAGCACACAGCCCCAAAAGCACACACAACATGTCCACACATCTCTGCAGGAAACAGAGCCAGGTGGGGTCAGCAGGCCCCGCTGAGGAAGGCACAGGACTTCGGACCACCGGTCCCCACTCACCGCAGGGTCCAGCTGAGGCCACGTGCAGGCTGATCTGGTGAGCGCAAGCGTGAACGTGCAGCATGCACTCGCTGGCGTACGTGTGCCCATCGGAACCACACACGGGCTGGGCCAAAGCCACGCACTCGGAGGGGCACACGCAGCGCCCGGTCTCGGCCTCGCACAGGGCTCCAAAGCGGCACTGCCCGCAGTGGTCTGCGGAGGCGGCTCCGTCACCACAGCGACCAGGAACCTCCCTCCCACGGCCCCCACCCAGCCCCTCGCCCGCCACTGACCACAGGGTCCTTTCTGCACCACCCGGACCTCCCGCCCGAGGGTGCAGGCCGTGGCCTCCAGCTCGCACAGGCTGCCGTAGGTGACGCCGTCACTGCCACACACGGGATCGTAGAGGCTCGAGCACGCCTGCCGGCATTCACACGCCGCCTGCCCGTTCTTCACCGCACACGTCGCCCCAAATGCACACTGCACCCCGAGGCACGGGGACGGGGCCTGGTCTGCGGAGGACACCGGTGCTCAGCGGGCCCACAAGCCCCCTCACCTGTGGGCAAAACCCCCAGCCCCACGCAGCAGTCCCTCTCCCAGGGAAGCGATAGTGGAGGAAGGAAGAACACAGGAGAAGGGCTAGATGCTCAGCAAACACGGCAGAGAAAGCGACAGACACGTGGCAGAGGCGGGGGGACACACCCAGGAGGCCCGGCGTGGCCACGGATGGGGTTGCCCGCAAGCTCGGGGCTTCCTGACCGTCCTCAGCAGGCTATGAGAGGGCCAGGCTTCCCCAGCCTGCCCAGGCCACGGACCCCTGACCGCCAGCATCCCCGCGACGCCCATGCATGTGGGGATGTGGGAGGCTCTCCGTGGGTGGGAGGAGTCTCGCCCTCCCTCCCCACTGAGCCACACCCAGGGCTGCACGGGGGAGGAGGTGTCTGTCCACTTGCTCTGAGGACCACAAGGCCAGGCAGCAGCAAGCCACCCCCCCGCCACGCCAGGGGCAGACCTCGAGCTGTGGGCTCCTGGCGGGCAGGCACGGCACCTCATCCTGCCAGCAGGTCAGGCTGGAAGACACAAGAGGCGGACCCGACAGGGAAGGAAAGACCAAGGAGAAAAGACAAGACGCAGAGAGAACAACCAGAAGATGGGAGAGCTGAGTGAACCGACCAAGACGGACACGGGCAGGCAGAGCCACGGCGCTGGGCCCACATGGTACACGGTGGCCACTGTCTCCACCTGGCCCGCCGTGTCCTGACGCAGACACTGCCTCCAAACGGGCTGAGGGCTGCCCGTGACCCAAGAGCGAGGGCCCCGGTGTCATGTCCAGCCTGCCCACCCCAGCAGTCTGTATTCGCTTAGTGTGGAGATACATGAACAGGCCACAAGGCTCGCAGGGACAATGTGGCTGAGTGCAGGAATCACGGAGCCCGCATGAGGCCCTGCCTCTGCCCCACCAGCCCCTACCAGGATCCTAGGCACCCTGTGCTCACGGTTTCTACCCTCCCCAGTGACTGGCCCACTCCCAGAACCCCAGGAGGAACATGACAGATGAAGATGGCGTGTGACATCCGGGCAGGGACTGATGCAGGACCAGCCCTCACCCTGCCTGGCCTCCACCCCGGGGTGCTCACCACACGGGCCCTGATGCTTGCTGGGGATGGCACGCTGCTGCCGGCACTCGGCCTGCTGGCGCCAGCAATCATTGTCATACGTGCGCCCATCCTGGGCGCACACAGGTCTGTAGGCCCCGTCACAGGTGACACGGTCACAGGAGCAGCGAGGACGGCCACGGCGGGAGAGGCACACGGCATTGAACGGGCAGGGCTCTGGGCACTGGTCTAGGGGACAGAGATGAGGAGATCATGGAAAGACCAGAGCATCTTTCAGCCCTGCCCTGGGATATGCCGAGAGCACAGCAACAGACGGCCCTCCCCAAAGGAGCCACCCACGTCGAGGTTGGCACTGCCCACCAACCTCGAGGCTGGCACGGGCCGGAGCGCACTTTCTGCAGGAGGAGGCCCCGGGCGGCCCCCGATCGGCCCATGACACAGTCGTTTTCGTAGGTAACACCGTCGTCCCCGCACACTGGCGCCCGCCGGGCAGGGCAGCTCTCAGGCCGTAGAAGCATCTCGGGGCGCCGCGTGCGCGGGTTCACGCGGCAGCTGCGGCTCAGCTCCGCGAGGGCGCCCTGGCAGGGGTCTGGGGGTCGAGGGCAGGGGTCAGGACACTGTCGCCGCGCGCCCACAGAGGTTGAGCCGTGCGCCCGCCGCCGCGCTCACCGCAGGGACCGTCGAACTTCTTGAAGACGTTCTCCTGGCGGGCACAGGCGCGGCGCAGGAGCTGGCACTCGCCGGGGTAGTCGGCGCCGTCGCTGCCGCACACGGTGCCCTCGGGGGCGCCCCGGCAGGTCTCGGGGCACAGGCACGAGGCCGTCAGCCCGTCGGCCGAGCGCGCGCAGGTGCTGCCGAAACTGCAGGTCACGTTGGAGCAGGGGTCCCGGGAGCCTGTGGGCGGGGCTCGCCGGTCACACGGGCCCCGCCCCCCCCCCCAGGCCCCCCCCCCGCCCCCACAGGCCCCGCCCCTCCACCCCGCCCCGCTCACCGCAGGGCCCGCCCCTGCCCTCACAGGCCCCTCCCACTCCCTCCCCTCCGCCCCTCCGGCCCCGCCCTCCGGCCCACAGGCCCCTCCCACCCGTCCCTCCGGCCCCGCCCCTCCGGCCCCGCCCCGCTCACCGCAGGGCCCGCGGCGGAGCAGGCGGATGCGGCGCTGCTGGCTGCACTGCGCCCGCTGCAGCTCACACTCGTTGCTGTAAGTGGAGGCGTCCGAGCCGCACACCGGCGCCACCACGCTGGGGCACGGGCTCTTCTTGCACACGCAGGACGCCCGTCCCGGCCCCTCCGCGCTGGGTTCGCACACGGCGCCGAAGCCGCACAGCATCCCCCGGCACGCTGGGGCGGGTGGGGGAGAAGGAAGGGGTCAGGGCGCGGGGCGCCGCACCCACTCCCCACGCCCGCGAGACCTTGCTGTGCTGGCGGCCGTTCATTAGCCGCCGCCGCGGACGCGTCCACCACGGACACGGGGCAGCCCTGCCCCTCGCAGACCCCGCCGCCGAGGCTTCCCGCCAGCCCAGGGCCTCTCCGGGGAGCACATTCTCCCCACCCCGCCCCTGCAGCCGGCACCGGCCCCCGTCTCTGCGACCGGCGAGCACCCACTTCCCACCCACCTCGTGGGCCCCCAACGAGGAGCAGAGACGCCTCGAAACCAACTCGGGCACAAGTAGACCAGGTCCCAGGTGTGCACCGGACCCCCTCACTGATCCCCGGGGGGGCCATTCCCGCGCTGCTGCAGCGTCCAGCACCCCCGAGCCTTGCCTCCTCCCGCCCGGGTCCGCCCAGGTCCCGCCCCGCACTCAAGGACAGGAGGGCACCACAGGGGGGTGGTGAGGTCTGAGGCCTGGTCACAGCTCTGACCCACCTCTGGCACCTCCAGACCTTCCTGCCGGATCCCTGCGCCCAAGGCGGGTAGGCGACCTTCTTCCAGCGGCCTCTCCTCCCCAACTCTTACCCAGCCTCCCTGGAGAAGTGCACATTCCCTGCCTCCGCCTTCCTCTACTGCCTCCTATTTTCCCTGGCCAGCGCCCCGGCCTCCCTACCCCCACCGGCACCCGTGCTTTGGCAGCCTCCAGTCGGTCCCTGGGATCCCTGGGGCACCCACACTCCCCGGCGTCCCCCCGGGGCCCCCCCTTTACCCCTGCCTCCTCCATCCCCCTCACTCTCTGACGAAGCGACCTTCTTGGGAGATGCAGGAACTGTCCTTCATTTTAGTTCTTACTCTTGCAGACTTTAGTGCCTGGCACACATCCCTTCTCTACACCACGTGGCCAGCAAAGCTGCCCCAGGCACGTTAAAACCCAGAGCCCCTGGGGCAGCCCCTTCTGAGCACTCCCCACCCCCAGGATGGCCCACCCAAGATCAGGGAAGGGCCCATTAGGGGCTGCAGCTGTCTGGATTTAATAAATGTTTAATTGGGCCCAATTATCATTAATAAGTCACATCAGAGGGATGGCTACCACCCATCACTTCCCAGCACGCTCGGGAAATGGGGCAGGAGGGAACCCCCCCATCTCCAAGGAGGGTGAGTGCACCAGGAGATGGAGCCAGCTGTTGCCATAGCAACAACCCACCCCATGCTCCAGTGCTGTCTGGGTGTTCCCGCCCCACCCCAGAAGGCTGAGTGAGGGTCATCAGCATGCCATCCCTGCAACCCACCCACGCCCCCTCCACCCCGGTCCTGTCCTCCTCCCAAACCTGGGCTGTACGCCCCCCTTCCACTCCTCTCCCACCTCAGGTTCTGTAGCCAGGCTGCTCTGTTCTGCACTACCCACCATGGGACTGTGGACAGGTTTTCACCTGCCTGTGCCTCAGTGTCCCCTTCTGTGAGGAGTAATAGCACCTATCTCCCAGGATTGTGGGGTAAATCGGCCAGAATCTGGAAAGCTTAGAAAGCGCCCAGCACACAGCGCTATGTGGCCTGTCTGCTACCACGTAAGTACAGCAATGAGAGCTGCCATCACCACTGGCCTCCCCTGTCCTGCCTCAAAGCAAACTCAAATCCACGTGCACCTCTAGCCCCTTCACTTCCCTCTCCCCTCAACATCTCCCTCTCCCTTTTGTCCCTGTCTTGTCCAAGGCCTTCGGACTCCCAGCCCAAATCCAACAGGCACCTGCTGATGCTCAGCCAGCTGTTCCCCTGGGCTTCAGCTGGACCAGTGGACCGAACAAGGGTTCCCCTGGGGTCCCAACCCTACGGCCAAGGACCCAGTCACCTCCCTGCACCTAGGCTACTCAGCCTTTCTCCCCTTCTGGTCACCCTGGCCCAGCCAGACCTCTCCCGAGGCCCTGACACCATGGCCAAGGGCAGTGTTCCTGGATGGCCAGCGTGCGCATCCACCAGGACCTGCAGCTCCCTCCGGTCCAGCCTAAGGTCTTGCTGCGACCCGAGACAGAGCCTTGAGGAAGAAGGTGATGATGGCAGCTCACCAGGATGACTTGGGCTGGGGTGCTTGCAGGGGTGTGGGGGTGCACAGGAGCGGCCTCTGGACGGCGAGGGGGTGGGCAGAGATACCTTAGGACAGGCTCTGAGTGACCAGCTACTGGGCCAATGAGGCAGGGCAGTGGAGAGCCCCTGGGTACCTGGGGGGAACCTTGGAGCCAGGCTGGGCGCTGGTCTCCCCATCCCCGTCTGGTGCGCCGGCCGGCTCCCGGCCCCTCCCCCTCTGCCTCCAGGGTCTCCGAGAGTCCCCTTCTCTTGGGACGTCCTCGGATAGGAGTGGGGGTGGCAGTGTTTGATGATGTGACGCTGTCAGCCTGCACAGGGTTTAAAGATCACAGTGCGGGTCCCTCCTTCCTAATCCCGTCCAGGCTTGAAACACATGTGCCCCTCAAGAGTGAGCTCAGGAGTCACCGCCTCCAGGAAGACCCCCTTCTATGCTCAGCTGGGGCTTGGGTGAGAGGCCGCTCACACCAGTGTGCCGAGTACCTGCGTGCTTCCCCGCAGGCCTCGGGGACCGCCGAGGCTGCACGTGGGATCGTCGCAGACAGGTGCACGCGGGGACGGCACGCACGCACGCACGCACACGCTGGCGCCGGACCTGACAGCACGCACGCACGCACGCACACGCTGGCGCTGGACCTGTTGACGGCACGCACGCACGCACACGCTGGCGCCGGACCTGTTGACGGCACGCACGCACGCACGCACGCACACGCTGGCG
>NW_022437067.1:162857-178863 GCF_009761245.1 Sapajus apella | reverse complement strand
CACCTGCCCGCGTGGACGCTGATGTCCCCCCACACCTGCCCGCGTAGACACTGGGTGTTCCACACACCTGTGTAACATTGTCTCTCAACCCCCACCCACACACTGCAAGGCATGTTCCCCCCACACTCACACATGTCCCTGTGTAGACACTTGCAAGCTCTGGTTGGGCACTCTCAGGCTTATCCTGCCCTCAGAGGGAGGGTTGGGACCTGGAGAGGTGGGAGCCCTGGGGCCCTCTGGCAATTGACAGGCCCCAGAGGGGCTTCGGCTCAGTTCCTTTGGAAAGGGTGGGGTGGGTGTGGGTGCGGTCAGCCACACGCTGCACATGCAGGCACACAGGCTCTGGGGCAGACACTGACTCCTGGTCTACCTGAGCGCACTCGGTGCCCCCAACCCCAGCCAAGGGAAACAGCTGCCATGGAGCGGTCAGTGCTTACAGGGGCTGCTAGCCAGGGGCCGGGGAGCTCTTCCCCACGGGAGAGGGAATGGCCGCAGCTGGGAGGCATCCGAGGCAGGAATCAGCCGTGGGGTCACGGCGGTTGCTTCCAGCCCTCTCCCCTGCTGCACGTCCACAGCATCTTTCTCCCACCCTCACCCAAACCACAGGGACCACTGTTCCCTGCACTCACCTTCACCCCTCAAGGCACAGCTCACCCCTGGCTTCCTTGGGAAGCCCTGCAGAGATGGCCCTAAGAAGATCCATGGCCAACCGTGTGTGAATGGGGACAGGACCGATGAACTCATCAGTGAAGTGCACAGCAAGCCCTGTCCGTGCCCAAGCCTCCCATGGGAGAGAAGTGGGTGCACGGCCCCTCCCCACCAGCACTGTGGGCAGTGGGCACTATGGGCCGTGGGTGCCGTGGGCTGGGTGCTTGTGCTAGGGCTTCTCCAGCATGGGGCTGCATGGGTGCCTCCCATCTGCGGACACACACGGGCTGCTTCTCCTAGGGCCTGCTGTGAGGGTGGCCAAGGCGGGCTGCCAAGGGGCAGGGCAGGGTGGCTCAGGCAGACTACAGAGCCCCCCTCCCGCCCTGCTGCCCCCAGACAGAGCCCCATCTGGGCAGGGGTGGGCATCTGTGTCAGCCTGGAGGTCCGGCCAGCATGTGAGGGGGCAGTGACCCAGGACCCTCCTGTCCTCACTGCAGCCCTAAGAGACCCCAATGTCCTCAAGCAAACATTCAGAAGCCATGTCGGGCATCCCAGAGGCAGCGCCTGCAGAAGGTCCCGGGCACTTTGCCAGGCTCAGGGCAGTGCTGGATGCAGTGAGTGGGGGCAGGAGACTGGGCAACCAGCAGCAAACTGAGGCGAGACTCACATGTGCAGGAGGTCAGAGGCCAGAGCCCAGCTCCGAGATCCCCAGGACAGGACAGCGTCACCCACCACCAGCCCCACCCCTGCAGCACCAGCCTGGGCTGAGTCCACGGACACGGGGCAGGAGCCACGGCCCACGGGCGGAGGCTCCAGCCACAGTTCTAGAGGGCACAGGCTGGTACCTCTGAGGCTGCAGGCACGTGCATGCACGTGTGTACACATGCAGTCCACACAGCTGGAAACAGCCGGCTGCCTGTAGGACAGAAAGCTCCCCTTCTCCCACGCCTCTGCTCAGTGGGGGGACTGCAGGGGGAGAGGCTGGGAGGAGCCATCTCCCCTTTCCCAGGTCCCGCTGTGAGCTGCCCCTGGCAGGGGGCCTTCCTCAGAGGAAGTTCCCAGGATCTGCACTCGGGGGTGAGGCCCCTTCAGGGGGGCTTCCCGCTGTGCTGGAGGCTACATTAGAGAGCCGCCTCAGCCCCCAGATCCCAGCCGCAATCTTGCCACAGCCCGGGGGTGCACAGGACTCCTCCTGAGCTCCAGGGCAGCCCCCGCAGCCGGCAGGAGGTGCGGAAGCACAGCTGGCCACTGTCGTGGGGTGACATCTCAGCCCTGAGCTTCCTTCTTCTCATCTGTGAGGGGCAGGCACCCCAACTGGGGATCAATCTCAGGCGGTAGGACCACCACGGTGATTATGTCTGCAGCCCCAGTCCAGCTGGGCCTCGGGGGCCCTGGGGAGCCCAGTCCAAATGGGGAGGGGATGCCACATTCCTGTCCCACCCAGGCCACTGGAGGGGTGGAGCGTGGCACCCCGCCCCCAGCTCTGAAGTGGGCTGTGGACCTGGGTTCCACAGGTGGAAGCAAAGCACTGGGGTGGGGGCCTGCTGCTGCGTGGGGGCAGCTGTTTTCCACCCTCCTGTGGTGATGGGGGCAGGTCAGTCCTTCAGGAAGGAAGCTGCATGGGCCTGGCCAGAATGATCTCTGGCTAGACCTGTGGCCCTGAAGCACGGGCACCCCCCTTCTCTGGAGCAGCCCCTTCCTGCTCTCTGCAGGCTGTGGGGGCTAAAGATTCCCTCTCCTGATACTGTGGGGGCAGGAACCTGTCCTCGCCCTAAACCCCTTCTCCCCCCTCAGCCTGGAGGCTGCAGCAGCTGCCATCCTCACCACCCCCCACAGAGGCCCCAGCAGAGCGGCCAGTGTGGACAAGCGGGAGGGAACCCAGTTCCAAAACAGCTTTCCACCTCCCGTCTGCAGGGAGAATGGAGCCAGGCTCTTCTCTGGGTGGGGAGTGAGGGGTGGGGTGGGGTCTGGAAAAAGCCTGATGTAGTTTCCACCAGCTCAGCCCGGCCCCTCAGAGACCGTCCCCACCGAGCTGCCCTACCACTCCCAGCACCTCTCCCTTTGGGTTCAGCCAGCAAAGCCCACCCCAAGGCCGTCCCAGTGAGACCACGGCAAGGCAGGGGCAAGCCCAGGTGAAGTCGAAGCCGAGACAAGTCCATTCACGCACTGGGGAAGCACCGAGCCAACTTCCCACTGGGAGCCCCTGGAGGGGGAGAAGACAGAGGTGGCCCTCCCCATCCGGCAGACCCCACCCAGCTGCAGGACGGAGATGGGGCAGCAGCCTCCAGCCCAGACCTGCCTGGGGGAGACCCTAAGAGGGGCTCATGGGGTGGGGCTGGGCGGATCAGGGGGCGGGACGAGAACCTAGAGTCAGAAGGGGCAGGAGAGGGTGGCAGGAATGGAGAGGCTCCCTCCCCCTGTGCAAGAGGAAGGTGGAGTTGGGGGCAGGAGCCGAGCCCTGGGCAGGAGAGGGGACGGGCCCAGCCCTCTGGGAGGTCCTACGGGAGGTCCGCCTGCAGCCCAGAAGCCTCCCCCATCTCCTAGGGTGCCCCACACTGAGGTGAGCCTGGTCTGGGGGTGTCCGGCCCCTCACCCCCAGCCCCAATGCTGCCCCCGGGGCCGTGGGACCCTGCGCTTCCCCCAGCACTGCCGTCCTGAGGCCTAGACAGCTGGCCAGGCAGGGAGGAAGGGAGGGCGGGAAGGCCGGAATACAGGCGGGGCCGGGACCAGGCCGCCAGGACCCTGGGCTTCAGAGTTGGGCAGGGCCAGGCTGGGAGGACGCCAGACTCACTCCGACCCTGGTCCCTGCCCTGTCCCTGTGCCAGGCCCCGGCAGGGGCAGACAACACTTCCTTTCTCTGCCCCTGGCTCCTATCGGGGAGGGATGGGCCCCAGGCGGCCTGGACGGCCCTCAGCCAGGCGTCCCTTGGGGGCGTCAGGGAGGCTCTATGACCAGCCTTTGTGAGGTGGGCTGGGAGTGCATGCTCAGTGCCCAGACAGGTCAGGGTGGTGAGGGCTGCAGGAGTGGACTGCTCAGCCGCCCGCCTCAGGCAGCGGGCACTGCAGAGACCAGGCCACTTCCCTCACAAAGCAGGGGCGGGGGTCTCCTTCCGGAGGGAGCAGCGGGCCTCCTCCCCCGCCCAAAGGTGGCGCAGAGGGAGGGACACATACCTGCCTTAGTTATGCCAGGAATGTGGCTCCCCAGGCAGGAGTGGGAGGAGCCGTCTTGGGGGCTGTGGACTGGGGGAGGGGCCCTGGCTGGGCAGAGCCAGGAAGACTGGCAGGACCAGGAAGACCAGGCAGGGCAGAGCCAGGTGAGAAACTGAGGAAGGAAGTCCCCGTGGAGCAGGTCCAGGTGTGGCCCAGCAGCAGGTGCGCCTCCGGCACAGCTCGGGCAGACCTGGTGGAGGCGTGGCCTGGGAGGACGTGCCCTCCCCCACCCTGGGAGCTCTGAAGGGCCTTTGGCTCCAGGACGGGGGTTCCCCATCAAAGGTGGGACCCAGCCGGGCGAGGTGGCTCACACCTGTAATCCCAGCACTTTGGGAGGCCGAGAGGGGCGGATCACGAGGTCAGGAGTTTGAGATCAGCCTGACCAACATGGTAAAACCCGTCTCTGCTAAAAAAACAAAAATTAGCCGGGCATGGTGGCATGCGCCTATAATCCCAGCTACTCAGGAGGCTGAGGCAGGAGAATCGCTTGAACCCAGGAGGCGGAGGTTGCAGTGAGCCGATTGGGCCGTTACCCTCCAGCCTGGATGACAGAGCGAGATTCCATCTCAAAAAAAAGTAGGTGGCACCTAGTGGACTCAGGGGTGGCCTCCGAAGACTAGGAGCCGCCCAGACTTCACCCTGTGCCCTGGGAGGTGGGGTTAGAGTCAGACGGGGAGCGGCCAGCTCGGCACAAGCCCCCTTCATCCATCCCCCTCACTAGAGCCTAGGGTGGGCTTCAATGCCCTTATCTCCCACAGTTGAGGGGAGGGTTGGGCACACAGGACGGTCCCTTCTCCAGCCAGGCCGGTTCCAGGGACCTTGTCCCTCAGGGCTCACCCAGGCTTCTGGGAGGCATTTTCCCCATGCTGGCACCCGTGCCCCCAGCCCCTGCAGATATGGCTGGCTGGCTTCCAGAGCAGAGGCCCACCTGTCCCACGGGAAGCTCCTGGGCTCCCGGGCACCTTCCAGGGGCCCCACCCATGCTGCTTCCCTCCCAGAGGCAAAGCCACGGACCCTCCTCCCAGTGCTGCGCTCGGCCTGGGCACTCACTCCAGAGCTAGGGCCTGGCGTGCATAGAGCGGCTTTGGCAGGACTGCTGGAGTGGCTCTCCTGCCAGGCGCCCTCTGACCCCACAGCAAGCCCTCAGTTACTGAGTCAGGGACCCTCGGGCTGGACCGCAGGCTGTGGGTTAATGATTCCCTCCCCTGATCCTGCAGAGACAGCAACTGTCCTCATGCCGACCCCCTCCTCAGCTCCCGACATCAGCACCCCACAGCTGGTCCTAGCTGAGTAAAGCCACATCTTTTCCCCAGACCACAAGGGCCCCGAAGACGGCTAAGGTATCGCATCCCTCCAGTGGAGGCTGGGTTAGGGAGGGACCCGGGGACCCTCCTCTGTGCTGCATTTGGACCCTGGACCCTGAAGACAGCTTGGGGTCTGCTGACCACTGGATAGATGAGAGGCCACAGTGCTGGCCACTTTGGGTGCTGCCCCTCCCCCACACAGCCCTCCAGGGAAGTACAGAGACAGAGCAGTGGACAGTCCAGGACCCCGCAAGGACCCCACAAGGGCCAGGCCAGCGTCAGGGTAGCTAAGTAGACAGAAGCCAGCACTTTCCTGCTGGCCGGCGGAGCAGACCGGAGGGACAGGAAGTCAGGACCCTTGCCGTGGCCTCAGAGAGGAAGCATTCTCCGGGCCCCCCACCAACATCCCTTCCCAGACAGCCATGAGGGAGCAGACAGGATGTGGGGGCGACAGGGACCTCCTATGTTTTCCCTGCCACATTCCCCAGCCAAGGACCTCAGCCCCCAACTAGGACTTGTTCTGGCGCTGTCATGGGACTTCTGCTCCCCCTGCCCCGCCTCCTGCTGGGGTCAGGCTTAGGGCCACACTCAGACCATTCAGCAGAGACGTGGGAACAGCGAGCAGGAAGACCTCCCAATGGCGAATTCCGCACCGTCCAAATTCACAGAAGCCCTCACCTCGAAGCCCTGCCGTCCCACCCTACCCCCACGGTTGTGTGGGGTGCTCAAGGCGTGGGCCCCTCTAGATGAATATTTGGGCTAACACAGGAACTTAACAGCTGGTGACATTCACCTGTCCAGCTTCTCCCTAGAAGGGGCCTCCAGGAGGAAGTGTGGAGAGCCGGGAGGAGGCAGGAGGCCAACCCTCGCAGGGCTGGGACTTGCCTTCCGCCCCAGGGCCAAAGATGTCTAACTCAGGGCTGGCACCGCGGACCTCTGACGGCTGGAGGTGTAGCCGGGAGGGGAGGCTAGCGGAGGACCAGGTTAGATCACAGTCAGACCACAGGTCAGACCACAAGACGCCGGGTGCTGCAGCAGAGCACAAGAGGACCCCTCCAGTGACCCCTGCAGCCTGCCCACCTCGGCCACCAGCCCGATCCCCATCGGCCCCCACACAAGCCCTCCACCACGCACCTTCCACACAGAATTCCACCTCCTCCAGGTTCCGCAGAGTGATGCGCATGAGACTGGAGTTGAGCATCAGTTCGTTCTTGTGAGCCGGCCACAGGTATGGGGGTGCAGGGTTCACGAAGAAGATTCGGGTGTCCCCAGTGGACACCTGGTTGTCACAGATGAGGGGGTCTCCAAAGCCGCTGATCACCACCTTGTTGCCGCCGTCCAGCAGGCTCTCCCGGGCCACCAGGTCTTTGCCCTTCAAGTACCTCCAGACCCGGACCTGGGGTGGACATGGGGGTAGGTGTCATTAGTCCTCTCCTGGGGAGAGGGCTAGACTGGGGCTGCAGCTGCTCAGTACAATGTCCACAGTAGATTCAAGCCCTGTGCAGAGATGTGGGGAGACCTCTGGTTAACCCCGCTGTTAGACGCTGGGGAAGCACACCCGCGGCGGCCGCACACCCGCGGCGGCCACAACCCACGCAGGAACACTCAGGGGATGTGCCACCTGTGAACACACCCCCCCTCCAGGAAGCAGCTCCCACCCCAGGTCTAACCAACTTCAGCCACCCCAGCTCCAGTCACGTCCCTCTCAGCTGAGGCTGAACTGGGGAAGGGGGCCCACATGGCTCAGGTGCCTGACTCCCTCCCCTCCCCACCTGCCCACTGCTCAGGGCCCACCTCCAGGCAATCCTGGGCAGGGGTCATGGAGGACTCCGCTTCAGGGTAAGGGGGCAGCATGGCTCCTGGGGGCCCTGCCCTCGGGAAGTGAGAGCCCCTTTTCTGGGCTCCTGGTCTGCACAGTCAGGGCAGCCCCAGAACCACGGAATCAAGTTTGGGCAGCACGGGGCGCCCCACCCTCCACCTCCGCGGCTCTAACGGTGGCCTGCGGTAAGCCAGCAGCAGACCTGGCGGCCCTCGCGGGGACAGGGACCCAGGCACCCCTTGAAAACGGAGCCAGGAGAAGAAAGCCCCTTCCGGAGCTCTGGGGGGCTGCGGCCGCAGGACGGGGTGGGACAATGGTGGCCTGTCCACTGCGGAGCCCCGCGGGGAGCCTCGGACTGCCGCATCTGCAGGGACCCCTCAGCCGCCCGGGCAGCGCCGCTTCCAACCCCGTCCCCCAACAGCAGCTTCAGGAGGCAGCTCACCCAGCAGGGGGAGGGTCTGGTGGCTCTCCTCGCCTTCCCCCACCCCAGCCACACCCAGGAGCAGCGGGGAGGAAGTCGGGAAAATCCTGCAGGGACCTGGCAAAGTGCCCTGGCCGCTGTGGAGGAGACGGGGCCGGCGGGGGAGCCCAGCCGCAGCCCGCACCGCCGGCGTTCAAGAGGCTGCCGCCTTCTCCACCTCCGCGGAGGGGACGCAGGCCGACTTCGGTCCCAGGAGTTGGTTTGGGGGGCACAGGGGAGCCGGCTCTGGGTCTCCCCGGCCCCTGCTGGGAGAAGACGGTGGGGGGGGCCCGGCGTACCTGCCCCGGGGGCTCCCAGAGGCACCTGAGGGAGCCGCACGGCAAACTTCCCGGGCTGGGGGAGCCCCGGTCCCCGCAAGAGCGCGGCGGGCACCGGCCCTGCCCCCAGCACACGAGGCCCGGGGACGGCCCCGCCCACTTCTCGGCTCCCGCCCCCCCCACTGCGGCACCCCCGCCCGGCTCCTGGGGTCGCAGCGCAGGCCGCGCCCCGTTCTCTCTCCTGACCACCCCCCTCGCCCCGGGAAAGGCGTCTCGGGAGGCGACCGGCGGGCTCAGCCCCCCAGGCCCTCCCGTTCTCCGCGGCCGGCGGGGGGCGCGCGGCAGCCGCAGTCCCGGGCGACGTGCACTTGTTTCCGCGGCCGGGGGGCGCGGGCGGGACCCGCAGCAACTTTCCCGGCGCCCCCCCGGGCTGCGCGGTCGTCAAGGGAGCGGAGCTGGGGCTGCGCGGCGGCCGCGCCGGTTCCCACGGCCCGGGGCGGGGTCCGGGCGGGCAAGGGGCGTCGCGGGGCGCACCTTGCAGGAGTAGGTGTGCTGCACCGGGTCCACGTTCAGGATCTCCTCCACCGTGCCCGTGAGCACCACGTTCGCCTCCTCCTCGCGCCGCTCCAGCGCGCGCTCCGGGCAGGTCCCGCCGGCGCCGGGCAGGACGCGCGCGGCCACCACCAGGAGCAGCAGCAGCGGCCGCGGCGGGCCCGGGCGGGACGGGCCGGGGCCGGCCATGGCGCAGGGGAGGCGGCGAGGAGCGCGCGGGCCGCGCCGGGGACGGGACTGGACAGGACGGGACGCGGCTCCGGAGGAGGCGGCGGAGGGCGGGGGGCGAGGGCGGGGGGCGGGGGCGGGGCCCGGGAGCGCCCCTCCCCTCCCTCCTCCCCGCCCCTCCCCTCCCTCCTCCCCCGCCCCTCCCCTCCCTCCTCCCCCGCCCCTCCCCTCCCTCCTCCCCCGCCCCTCCCCTCCCGCGCCCCTCCCCTCCCCCTCCCCCTCCCCCTCTCCTCCCCATCCCCTCCCCTCCGATTCCGTCTTCTTCCTCCTCCCCTCCTCTTCCCTCCCTCCTCCCCTCCCCTTCTCTCTTCTCCCCTCCCCCCTCCTCCCCCTCCCCTCCCATTCCCTCTCCTCTCTCCTCCCCCTTCCTCCCCTCCCTCCTCATCCTCCCCTCCCCTCCCCCTCCTCCTCCCCCTCCCCCTCCCCCCCTCCCCGGCCCGCCCGGCGCCCTGCGACCCGCGCTGTCTGCGAACAAAGCCCTGGGACTCGGCGCCCGGCGAGGCCGTGGGGCGGGGAGGGGCGGCCCGGGAGGGGGCGGGGAAGGAGTGGGGGGGCCGGCTCCCGCAGGCGCCCCCCCCCCGCCGCTGCCCCCCGGAAGTGCGGCTGCACCCGAGTTAATGCCTAATCTGGAGGAGACGTGACGGGACTGCCGAGGGGCTTCGGGCGCGCCGCCGGGAGGGGGGGCCCCGCTCGCCCCGGCCCCGAAGCCGCCCCGATCCCGCCCCGCAGGCCGCGCCCCTCCCCCGCGGGACCGAGGCTGGGCCGCGCTCGGGACCCCGGGGGCTGCGGCGAGGGGGCGGGTCCCGGCGCCGGCGCGGGCGCTGATTGGTCAGCACGGCGCGCGGCCCCGCCCTCCCGGCCCCTCCGCGGGGAGTCGCGCGCCCCCTGCCGTTCCGCGGCTGCAAGCGCGGGTCCCGCCACGCCCCTCCCCGCTACGGGCCGCGCGCCTCGGCAGCCTGGCCGGGCTGGGTGCGGGGGAAACGGGGTGAGGGCCCAGGCGAGAGCTCGGCCCAGCGGAGTTCCAGGGGCGTAGCGGAGCCCCCTTTGTCCCCTCAGACTGAGTCTAGGCCGGGCGTGGTGACTCACTTTGGGAGGTGGAGGCGGGAGGATCGCTTGAGCCTGGTGTTCGAGACCAGCCTGGGCAACATAGCAAGACCCCCGTCTCTCAAGCAGAATTAAACGTTAACTGGACGTGGTGGTGCGCACCTGTGGTCCCAACTGCTCAGGAGGCTGAGGCCGGAGGATCGCTTGAGTGTGGGAGGCGGAGGCTGCAGTGAGGGTGGCTTTACCGTTGCACTCCAGCCTAGCTAAGAGTATGACCTGCTTTTAGCAA
Source organism: Sapajus apella (assembly GCF_009761245.1). NCBI lineage: Eukaryota > Metazoa > Chordata > Mammalia > Primates > Cebidae > Sapajus > Sapajus apella. The sequence continues at coordinate 169,032 of NW_022437067.1, read as the reverse complement.
GTAAATTTTTTGTTTTTTTGAGACAGAGTCTCGCTCTGTTGCCCAGGCTGGAGTGCAGTGGCACGATCTCAGCTCACTGCAACCTCCACCTCCTGGGTTCAAGCGATTCTCTTGCCTCAGATTCCCGAGGAGCTGGGATTACAGGTGCCCACCACCACGCCCGGCTAATTTTTGTATTTTTAGTAGAGACGGGGTTTCACCATCTTGGCCAGGCTGGTCTCGAACTGCTGACCTCATGATCCACTCACCTCAGTTTCTCAAAGTGCTGGGATTACAGGCGTGAGCCACTGCATCTGGCCTGTATTTATTTTTGAAGGACTGGGTCGGCCGTGTGCAGTGGTTGCAGTGGTTCACGCCTGTAATCCCAGCACTTTGGGAGGCTGAGGCACACAGATCACTTGAGACCAGGAGTTCAAGATCAGCCTGGCCAGGATGGCAAAATCCCCGTCTCTACTAAAAATACAAAAATTAGGCCAGGCGCGGTGGCTCACACTTGTAATCCCAGCACTTTGGGAGGCCGAGGAGGGCGGATCACAAGATCAGGAGCTCGAGACCAGCCTGGCCAACACAGCAAAACCCCGTCTCTACTAAAAATACAAAACAAAACCAAAAAAAATTAGCTGGGCATGGTGTTAGGCACCAGGAGGCTGAGGCAGGAGAATTGCTTGAACCCGGGAGGCAGAGGTGGCAGTGCTGAGATCGTGCCACTGCTCTCCAGCCTGGGCAACAGAGCAAGACTCCGTCTCAAAAAAAAAAAAAAAGGCCTGGGTCTGTGGTGCACCCCCTCATCCCAAGCTAGCTACTGATCTCTGGGTCAGAGTATGAAGGAGGCCCTGCCCTGCCCTGCCCTGCCCTGCCCTCACCCTTCGAGGGGTTCAGGAGAGACTCCTGGCCCAGCTTCACGTGCCTATTGTGACAAAGGGGTGAGGGGAGGACCAGAAACGGCCGGAGCTGGGACAGCCCTCGCTGGGCACACACAGTGGCCTTGGGGCAGCCGGATGGGGATCCCCCACCCAGATATGGACCCCACAGACCACGGAGGGCTCCGTGTCTCCAGCCAGATCCCCCAGGGCTCCGAAAGCCAAGGCCCAAGTGCCACAATCTGTGCGTCCCACCGTGGCCTGTCCTCGAAGTGTCCTGGTGGACAGCTGGCTTCTGGGGGGACTCATTTAGCAAACTGGAACCGAGAGACAGGGAAGGGCACATCAGTGGGGAGGGGGGTGTAGCTGGCACTGACTTGGGTCACCCCACCTGGGACAAGCCCTTCTTCCTGGACAGTGTCAGCCTCAATTCCAGGTGCCCCCCACTGCTGGCCACAGCCCCTCCCTCACGCAGAGCTCTGAAGGGCGTGCTCAGGGCCACCCAGGCTGTCTTCTGCTCTTCTGCCGCTGGCCGTAGTGGGATGTGAGTGCTCAGACCATCTCTACCCGTCCCTAGCCCAGCCCAGGCAGGTGGAGCAGGCTGTGCGGGCTGCCTAGGGACAGCTAAGGCCCCCAGCCCCTGTTCCTGTGCAGAGCCTGCCTCACGGCCCACTGGGTAGGCCCCAAGGAATCACCCCTCACTGCTTCCAGGAGCCTCCCCGGTGGCCTTTTGATCTGAGCAGGCTGGTCCCTGCGCAAGCCGTCTGCTGTCCCAGATGCTGGAGGGCCAGGTGGGTTCCAGCAAATGCATCTCTTTTTCTTTCTCTCGAAGAGAGTCTCCCAAAGGGTGGGAAGACCTGTCTTACTTCAGTTTTGGGGGTCCCTATTTTGGTCCCTCAAGGCTATAGCTGCAAACCCTCGCCCCTTCACTTGGCAACGCAGGCCTGGCCACCAGGATGTACCCTGGGTTCTCCCTCCTGACTCCTCCCCCAGCCCCATCAGCAGGGGTCAGAGGTGGACCCTGGAGGAGGGGCAGGCGCAGACACAGAGGCGGCCGTTTCTCTTTGTAGCAGCTTTTATTTCCAGCACTTGATCCTGCTCAGATGCTGGCGGGAGGCTCTGCGCTGCCTCCCCGCAGGCGAAGATTCATGTACACGGTGCACAGGGGCTGGAGGTCATACTCCCCCAGCGGGAGCTGGTCCTCCATGGGCTTCCCCTCGAAGGTCAGCCAGAACAGGTCTTCCTGCACGCCCTCCTGCTGGCTCACTCGCTGCTTCAGCTGCGCCACGGTCTGTGTCAGCACCACCTCGTAGGTGCTGCTGCGGCCCTTGTCATTCCTCACCAAGATGCTCAGAGGGACATCACAGCTGTCCACCACCAGCAGGACGGTGCTGCCGGGGCCCAGGCCCTGGCTGGCAAGGGAGACCCTGTCCTGCAGTGCGAGGCCACTCGGGTGGACGGCCAGACGCTGCTGGAAGGCGTGCACGCCGGTCTTCTGGGTGATCTTTGCCTTCAGCTCTGACACCGACATGGAGTTGTTCAGGGGCACTTTGAACTCGTGGCCCCCCAGCATCTTCACTGTCAGGTCCCAGCCCTGCAGGAATCACACAGGCTCAGAGACTCCACACCCGCCCCAGGCCCACCACACATGGGTCTGCACAACAAGCACCTGTGCCCAGGGACACCGCTCCCTCCGGCCTGTCCGCCACATGCTGTCCGCAGGGACCCGGGCACAGAAGGCACTGAGGGGTCCCTGCTAGAAGGCCAGCTGCCCACAGCCAGACGCGCCTCCCCTTACCTGCTAGGGCACCCCTCTGTGCCCCACCCCGACGCTGTCAGGAGTGACCCCCCTTCAGCAGCACACTCAGGCCACCTGGCTGACCACTCAGCAGCTTCCCTCTCCCTGCACCCCCGGGAGACCCCGGCTGGGGAAGGGAGAGGAAAATGGACTGGAACGCAGCCCAGCTGCCCCCCACCTGTGGCATCGCCTTACCATGGCTGTGGCTGTGGCACAAGCTCCCGTACAGCAAAGACTTCCGCGCCGCCTCTCAGCACTGGCTCCCGCGGCCAGCACCGGCCCTTTTGTACGCCTGAGCTGCACACGTCAGGGGGCGTGCCGGGTGAGCCCGCGCCTAGTGGCCAAATTCCGCTTCGGTTTCAGTTTCCTTTTCCCGAGGCAAGCCCCAGAGTGAGTAGGAGAAACAAAACAGAGTGACAGAAAGACAGGGAAAAGCTGAAGCAGGGTAGGCAGGGTCTCAGGGGCACGGGCAGGGACAGGGACTCAGGACAGCGGAGAGCGTCCCCACCCCCACCCAGCGCCCGGGAAACACCTGGGTATCCAGCATCCCGGGTCCTTCACAAGATGCAATAAGTCATCGTCACATGAACTAATGATTGGCAGTTTTCATTTTCCATTTACCAGTTTGCAAGATTAGTAAACTCGGAAAGGAAACGGCAGCCATCCAAACTACCCGGAGATAACCTCACTTGGTTTAGGGCAATATTTGCTCAGATTGGTGTTTTTTGTTGTTGTTTTTGTTTTTTGAGACAGGGTCTCACCCTGCCGCCCAGGCTGGAGTGCAGTGGCAGGATCTCAGCTCACTGCAGCCGCCTCCTCCTGGGCCAAAGCGACCCTCTCACTTCAGCCTCCCCAGTAGCTGGGACCACAGGGGTGCACCAGCTAATGTTTTGTATTTTTAGTAGAGATGGAGTCTCTCCATGTTGCCCGAGTGGGTCTTGAACTCCTGGGCTCAAGTGATCCACCTGCCTCGGCCCGGAAGGTGCGGGATGACAGGCCTGGGCCGCCACGCCCGGGCCTCATGTTGTTTTTTCATAGAAGAGACGTGTCTTTTATTTTCTACAGAAATGAACTCTGGGGCCCTACTGAGAAAGTGACAAGACAATCCACAGAATGGGAAGAAATATTTTCCAATTATCTCTCTGATGAGGGGCAGCATCCAGGGTATGCAAAGAACTCTTACAACTCAACTTTAAAATGGGCAAAAGACTTCAACAGACATTTCTCCAGTGACACAGAAACGGCCGCCTACCACGGGAAGGAGGCCGGCATCATTATTCATGGGGAAGTGCAAATCAAAACCCCAATGAGGAGCTGATTCCGATTAGCATGACTGTAATAATTAAAACAGAGGACCGGCCAGACGCGGCGGCTCACTGAGCCTGTCGTCCGGCCTTTTGGGAGGCTGAGGAAGACATGCCACCTGAGGTCAGGCGTTCCAGACCAGCCTGGCCAACATCTTTAGTAGAAACCCCATCTCTACTAAAAATACAAAAATTAGCCGGGTGTGGTGGAGGGCACCTGTAATCCCAGCTACTTGGGAGGCTGAGGCGGGAGAATCTCTTGAACCCGGGAGGTGGAGATTGCAGTGAGCCGAGATTGCGCCACTGCACTCCAGCCTGGTGACAGAACGAGACTGTCTCAAAAAATAGTTCAAGATAAAAATAAAGGACAGTAGCAAGCATTGGTGAATGAATACACAGAAGAGTTGGAATCCTGGCACATACGCGGCTGTTGGGAATGTAAAATAGTTTGGCCACTGTGATCCTCAAAACGTTAGACATAGAATTATTGAGTAACTCAGCAATTCCACTTCCAGGCAGGTGTTCAAATACTTGTGTACAAATGTTCATAGCAGCACAATTCACAACAGACAAATATTGGAAACAGGGCAAACATCCATCAGAGATGAGTGGATAAACAAAATGTGGAACATCCATACAATGGAATATTATGCAGCCATGAAAAGGACTGAAGCACTGACTCCTGCTACGATGTAAAAGAACCTCGCAAACATTATGCTAAGGGAAAGGTGCCAGACACAAAGGCGGCAGGTTGTGTGATTCCACTTACTGCAGGGAAAATGCCCAGAACTGATGGACCACAGCAACAGGAAGTCGGGCCTGTTACCGGGGGCTGGGGAGGAGGGATGGGGGTGATAACATTCAGAACTCCGTAGAGTGATGTTGGACAATGTGATGAATAACTAAACGCCACTGAATTACATTCTTTAAAATGGTTAGCTTCATGTTATATGAATTTCACATCAATAAAAAGCAAAACTGCAAAAGGCTCATGATACTTTCACCGGTTTGTAATCTGCTTCATTCACTGAACAGTGTGTCATAAACATTTATCTAGGCCGGGCAGGCGCGGTGGCTCACGCCTGTAACCCCAGCACTTTGGGAGGCTGAGGCGGGCGGATCACCTGAGGCCAGGAGTTTGAGACCAGCCTGACCTACATGGTGAAACCCCATCTCGACTAAAAATATATATATAAAAAAAGACCGGGCGCAGTGGCTCACGCCTGTAATCCCAGCACTTTGGGAGGCCCAGATGGGCAGATCACTGGAGGCCAGGAGTTTGGGACCAGATTGGCCAACATGGTGAAACCCCGTCTCTACTAAAAATGCAAAAAGTTAGCTGGGCGTGGTGACGCGAGCCTGTCATCCCAGCTACTTGGCAGGAGAGTCACTTGAGCCCAGGACGTGGAGATTGCAGTGAGCGGAGATCGCTCCACTGCACTCCAGCCAGAGCAAGACTCTATCTCAAGAGAAAAACCCAAAACACAAAAAACACACACCTGTCTGTGTTGGTGGATACATCTACGCAACTTGTTTTAACTGCGGGACGAGTCCCTGACAGCACAGGGTCGATTTAGTTAACCATTCCCACAGCACTCAGTGTGTGCCTTGTTGCCACATTGCTGCTGTGACATACGGCACATGGTGGGCAAGGGCAGCTAAGACTCAGCAATAATACATAAGATTCAAGTAAATTAACAAGTAAAAGAGTGAAAAAACAACATATTCTGAATACGAATCCTGGCCCTTCCCCTCTCCCAGCAAAAATGTAGTGGGGCACAAACGTTAGCATGTAAAAACCAAAGACGCAGCCGGGTGCAGGGGCTCACGCCTGTAATCCCAGTGCTTTGGGAGGCTGAGTCAGGAGGATTACTTGAACCCAGGAGGTCAAGGCTGCAGTGAGCTATGATCTCACCACTGCACTGCAGCTTGAGCAGCAGAAGGAGAACTTGTCTCATAAAACAAAACACAGGCCAGGTGTGGTGGCTCACACCTGCAATCCCAGCAACATTGGGAAGCTGAGGCAGGAAGATCACCTGAGGTCAGGAGTTGAAAACCAGTCATGGCCAACATGGTGAACCCACATTTCTAGTAAAAATACCAATATTAGCCTGGCATGGTGGTGGACACCTGTAATCCCAGCTACTTGGGGGGCTGTGGCAGGAGAATTGCTTGAACCCGGGAGGCAGAGGTTGCCGTGAGCCGAGATCGCA
>NW_022437067.1:138441-162757 GCF_009761245.1 Sapajus apella | reverse complement strand
GAGACAGGGTCTCGCTCTGTCGCCCAGGCTGGAGGGCAGTGATGCGATCTCGGCTCACTGCAGCAATCTGGGCTCAGGGGATCCTCCCCAAATGGCCTCCCAAAGAGCTGGGGTTACAGGTGTGAGCCGCCATGTCCAGGCTTGATTTTGTCTTTAGGCCTTTAAGTGCTGGGGTTACAGGTGTGAGCCGCCATGTCCAGGCTTGATTTTGTCTTTAGGCCTTTAAGTGCTGGGGTTACAGGTGTGAGCCGCCATGTCCAGGCTTGATGATTTTATCTTTAAGCCTTTAAGTATCTGGCAACAACAGAAGCAACAGGAAAAATCATCCCAAGGCTGGTCCTCACCACTCACACCTGCGTGCCCTGGTCCCGGCCACAGCAGCCTTTCGCGTGGGCTCCCGTGGACACACCTGGCCGTCCTGCTCCCATGCTGACCCCACAACCTGCTCTTCACCTGGTAGCCAGACTGATCACACAAAGCTCCCATGGCTCTCAGCTCTCGGGGCGACCGGCCCGGCCCGGGCTCGCTGCGTCACGGCCTCTGGCCTCTCCCGGCGTCCTCTCCGGTCGCCCACGACTGCCCCCCATCCCGGGCTCTTTGCTCCAACGCCTGGGCCTCTGGGCCATGCCTGGCGCACACGGGCACACGGGCACCCCAGCCTTTGAGACCCATCTTCCACTCGTGCCCCCGAGTGGCCGCTGCCGGGGTCTTCCTCCCGCAGCAGAACGTTAGTTCACTGTTAGACCTGCCTTGTATGTTTAATGAAACTAAATGTAAAATGCAAACGTGCTGAATCTTAAGTTCTCAAACATTCTGATCTCACTAGGTGAGACCACTTGCCCAGGCTCGTCTTGAACTCCTGGGCTCAGGTGACCCTCCCACGTTGGCCACATTCTGATTCCTTTTTTCTGAGACGAAGTCTCGCTCTGTCACCCAGGCTGGAGGGCAGTGCCATGCTCTCAGCTCACTGCAAACTCCGTCTCCCAGATGGTCTCGATCTCCCGACCTTGTGGTCAGCCCGCCCCGGCCTCCCAAAGTGATGGGATTATAGCCACCGCGCCCGGCCTCTTTCCGATTTCTTAATAAACTCAGTAACATCCTCTGGTCTTTTTCCTTAAATAATAAACCTAAATGTTTTATTGAGTTTGCATTTGAATCTAGAATCTTAAGGCTCATCTGATAAAACACTCCCAAGTGTAAAAATTATGGGTCTGATTTTTTTACAGTTTTAATTAGGTGTGACTGACACACAGCAAGTTGCATCTAATTAATGTGCGATTTAATGAGCTGCCTATGTCAAACGGGGCTTTTCCTGCTTCGTCACATGTCTTTGTAATCCTCACCCACGGAGGGTCACGTCAAAGCTTCCTGCCTTCCTACAGAGCCAGAGTGATCTCAGGTGGGTGAGCGCCCGTCAGGGTCGGAGGCCTGGGCCAGGTGCAGGGCTGACTTGGGGCCCTGGACTCCTAGGGAGGCTTGAGCCTTGCTCAGGTTGGCTGTTGTTGGGATCCAGTGTCACAGAGGCCAGAGGCCAGGGCTCATCCATCGAAGGAGCCCACCAGCCTGCGGCCCACTTCTTTGCTCTCATTCACATCCAGGCCCTTCCCCGCCTTCCCATCTGGTCAGTGACCCCTCCTCAGCCACCGCCCGGGATGACTTATGGCTCCTGGTCACACAGAAGCTTTCGTCACAGCTCCAAGGTCACTGTGACGACAGGGCTGGACCTCCGCCTGGTTCCATCGGGAAGGACGGGCTGGGTACCCACACAGGCACACCATGGCACTCCGAGAAGGCCGAGCTCAGCCTGCCATGCCCTGCGGCCAGCGGAGGGTGACCCGGCAGTGTGTCATGGGACTGACCACCTTTCCTAAGAAACATGGATTGCTGGAGTTCAAGGCTGGGCGGATGACAGGCAGCCCCTCCCCTCCAGACCCATGAGGAGGAGCCTCACCCTGTCTCTCCAGCTGGGACCAGGAAGCCGAGCTGCCACCACCTGACCTGGGCCACAAGTCTCAGTCCTGGATCCCATCTTCCCAGGCCGGAGCCTCCCCACCCACGTGGCAGGCGTGTCCCCTCCCAGCTGCAGCCCCCTGTAAGGGCTCCCTGGGAGAGCAGGACCCTGGACAGGGCAGAGGGCCCCACTCCACACAGTGGGCCCAGTGGGACACTCAGAACCGCCTGGTGTCTGGTGGGCTTGGCCCTAGGGAGGGTGTCTGCAGGTTAGAAGCATGCCTTTGGCTGCGCCAGGGAGGACAGAGTGGGGGGGGAGGCCAATGACCCAGGAGGGCTATTCCAGCCAGGGGGGAGGCAGCCAGCTGGGGAGGGCTTGGGGGTGGATGGAGCCTGGTGCGCTGGACAAGAGCGAGGCCCCCTCTTAGACCCACAGGACCTGGCAGAGGACACAGAAGCTGCACACCTGTGAGAAGCAGGTCCCAGAAGCCCCAAGCTGGATACCTGACATCACACAGCGGAGGGCAGGGGCCTCCTGTGCTGGACCACACCCCCCCACTGCCTGGTGCAGTCACCTGGTGGGAGGCCCACCCACTGGATACACAGGCCCAGCTGTCCTGGGGGAACTGCTGCAGGGAGCTAGGGCTTGGCCGAACCAGGCTCCCTAGTGTTCCTGCCACTAAATGACGCTTCCATCCCTGCCCTCCCAGAGCCAGTAGGCGGAAAACCTGGGGCGTTTGCTTGTCAGGCAGCCCTGCCCCTGCAGGGGGAGGGCAGAGGCTGGCTGCGGAGGGGAGGAGGGATCACTGGCTCCCCTGCAATCCGGCTGCCATGACCTGCTTTGGCCAATGGAATGTGTGAAAATTTCATTGTATGCATTCTGGACCCCAGCTTCCACCTCACCCTCCTGGAAGGCTGGCCTTGCCTCAGGAGAAAGCTGACGGCGGGCAGGATTCCAGGCCCCATGGCTCTGGCAGAGACTCCAGCAGCCAGGGACAGCAGCCCTGCATGTCCAGCATGGCGCCACTTGGGCTCTCCCCACTCAGCTGACCTTGGCCCAGGGCGAGGCCTGTGTGAGGCCCTGGGAAGCCACTGGCACCACCCCGATCCCCGCTGCGAGAAAGAATGGGCAGGTGGTGCTTAAGCCACCCAGGCTGAGATTCCACACGGGCTGTGGTTTGCCCACAAGAATGGGAGGAAGGAGAGGAGGGAGGGAGGGTGAGGGGCAGACACAATGGCGGCCAGACAGGCTGCTCTTGATAACGAGAGAAGCTCAGACGAAGGCCGGCGAAAACACTGCAGACCTCGGGGGCTGAAGGACAGCAGAACTGGAGCAGGAGCCGGGCAGAGCTGGGAGAAGCCAGCCTGTGGAGGGGTGCGGTTAGGAGAAAGGACCCAGACCAGCGGGGAGAGCCGGGAGGGTACAGGACCCCTGAGGGAGGGGAAGTCCAAGTTGAAAGCATGGCTGGGAGAGGGACGGGGAGCAGCGTCCCCTCCTTCAGGGAAGGGAGCCAATGACCTAACGCGATGAGGTCGGCTCACAAAGCTGGGGTGGTTTGGTGGAAAAGGAAACAGTCTGGAAGTGCCAGTGAGGAAGGACAAGGGCACCGAGCTCGTCCCCGTGCAGTGGAGGGAAAAGCAGTGCCTGCTGGGAGCGGGCCGGGAGGGCACTCCAGACAGGCAGGCAGGGAGGAGACCCAGCACCAACACGTGGGGACACAGCTGCCCTGCTGCTAGGCAGGCATGCATCGGGGAGGGAGCCCGGCAGCTGGGCGCCCCTGCCTCTGCCTGGGTCCTGCTCTTTCCCCTGCAGCCCTGGCCTTCCATCACCGATCCCAGTGAACACCCAGGACCAGCTCTGCGCCCAACTTGGCTCTCGGGGAGAGAAACCCAGGCTGGCCCAGCAGTGGTTTCTCGGTGGCTTTGGTCCTAGCTGCCTGAGTGCCCTTGGCAGGAGTTGGGGAGCATGCTGAGGACCCGGTGCAGGGCGTGGCTACGGGTCTCCTTTGTCAGGAGCCAGTGTTCGAGGGGGATGCTGAGGGCATGGCAAGAAGGCAGCGGCCACCTCCGGGTCAGAGGTTGGGAGGGGAGGTCACAGCTAGCCCCTGGCAGGCTGTACGGGGACACTGGCTGGGCGTCATGGCATGTGGCCACAGTGGCCCAATGTGAGGAGACCCCCCATGAGGCTGAGGACCCTCCCCTCAGGGAGCGACGGAGGAACCAGGGACTCGGCCGGTACCCACCTGCAGTCCTCCAAGCCGGAGAAATGGCGCCATGTGTGCACTCATGAGACAGAAACAGAGACAGACGCAGACGGGAGCTGCCCTGTGGCAAAGATGGTGGGAAGAGCACAGGCCTGGGGACCCTGGAGTGGGCTCCCTGTGGGGGCAGCAGGGAGCAGGGTCCCTTCCTCTCCACCACAGCAGGCCACGCTTCCCACTTCATGTGCCCTGGGCTCCTCCACCAGGACCCCGCCTGCTGCCCGGGACAGGAACCGTGGCAGATGGACGTGGTGCTCACTGAGTCAGACGCTGTCAGGTCAGCGGCTTTAAAAGTAGAATCTCCTTTGTCTTCCCAACAACCCTGGGTTAAATACAAAGTGAGCCCCTTGTACAAGCGAGGAAGCAGTTACAGGGAGGAAAGGAGACCGTCTGACCACCAGTGAGGGAAAGGTCAGCCCCAGCCCCCGGGCAGGGAGGAGGCTCAGGCCTGTGGTCCCGGCAGGCTGAGAGGCCCAGGCAGGAGGATCGCCTCAGGCTCGGAGTTTGAGACTGGCCTGGGCAACACAGGAGCCACCCCATCTCTACAAAAGAATATGGAAGGCCCCTCCTTCCATCCTGAACTCCCTGCCTGTCTGGAGACTGGGGGAGGCCCAGAGTCCGCCCAAATCCCTTCCCAAATCCGGGCCCAGGGGCTGGGGAGACTCAGGCGGGCAGCGCCCCTGGGATGACCCCCAGCAGGATGCTGCGGCCCCTGGGGGCGTTCTCGAGGTTTCCCGCCTCGGCGCAGCGCTCAGGCCCGGAGGGGACGCGGGGCACCATCCGGGCCACCTTCTGGGTTGCGGGGCGGTCTGAGCAGAGGGGTCGGCGCGGGCGAGCGGGGTTCCAGTGGACGCCCGCCCGGCCCCCGCGGCTCTCCCGGTCGGCGAGGGGCGTGGGCAGCCTGTCCGCCGGGAGGGCCCCCCGCTCCGGCCTCGCAGCCCCCCTCGGCGCGCGCCCCGGTGCAGGCGGCCGGGTGTGGGGGGCGCCGCAGGGGATAGGAGGGAGGGGAGGCTTCCGGACGCAAACCCCGGGGGGTCCCGGTGCTCGGGCAGGGGCGCACCTGCCACTCAGCCGACTCGCCGGCCAGAAAAGCCCCGCAGAGGTTCCCCGACCCCTCCCCGGCCAGAAGCTCGCGGTTCCCGCCGGCCCGGCCGCCCCTTCCACTTCCCTCGCCCCTGCGCCCCCTCCGCGCCCGGGGAACGCCACGCCCTCCCTCGGGGCTTTCCTGCTGAAGACCCCCCGCCCGCAGAAGCCTTTGGGACCACCCCGTGGAGAGGCTTTTCTCCACCAGCTCCGTTCTCAAACCGCGAGGCTGCGGGGTCCGCCTCGGCCTCCTTCCCGGGGGCCGCCCCGGCGCGAGCCCGGCTCTCCAGGGGGCTCTGGAGGCCTCCGGCCGCGGGGGACCCCGAGCGCAGAAGCCGCCAGCGCGCCCCGCCGCGGCATTCACCGTCAGAACAGTGACCGCCGGCGCCCGCGTCCGGCCCTTCGCAGTAACCGGCGCGAACGGCGCCCCTCGTTTCTCCGTGAGCCCGACTTCCTGCAGCTGAGCGCGCGGACGGGTGGCCTGGAAGCTCCTGGCGACACCGGCCCCATGACGTCATCCCACTGCCTCGCGCCACCGCCGCGGCCGCCCGTGACGTCACCAGCCTGCTCGCGTCCCGCCCGGCCCTGCGGGGTCCCCTGTGCGCCCCTTCCCCATGCGGTGACGCCGCCCTCTCCCCGCCCGTGCGTCCCAGGGGGACGCTTCCTGCAGCCCTAGGTGCCCAGGACGCGCGCTGCGGGAGGCGCCTCCGGAGGCCGGGCCGGTGTCGTGTCAAACTCGGAGACCCATTGGGGCCAAAACCGGCACCGGAGGGGGCGCGCGAGGGTCGGACGAAGGAAGAGGCGCCACTCCAGGCTCGCCCACCCCTCGGGGCCGCCCGACCCCGCGCCCGGGGCGAAAAGTCCTTCCCGGCTCCCCGCTCGGCCCCCGGGGCGGGAAAGTGAGCCCCAGACTCCGCGCAGCCAGGGGTCCCTGGTCCCCGTTGTCCCCCGGCGCGGTGCTCGGCCCCGGCTGCAGGGGAGGGGCGCGGATCGCCCGGCCTGGCCCCAGGGTCGGAGGAGGGCGCGAGGGGAGCCCCCCCCAGGCCTTTGTCGCCCGCGGCCGGGAGCCTAGGCGTGACTGACAGCGGCAGGGGAGGCAGCGGGCGCCGATTGGCCGGCGCGAGTGTGGGAAAGAACGCGGGGCCGGGTTCACACGCCCCGCGGCGGCTAGGCCTTAAATAGCGGCGCGAGCCGGCGCTGCGCGCGGGCCTAGAGCCGGGACCCGCCCGAGGGTTTCGGACCGCCGTCCGCCCGCTCTACCCGGCGCAGGGCGCACCATGCCCGCAGACACTCCGGGGAAGCCGAGCGCCTCTCCGCTGGCAGGAGCGCCGGCCAGCGCCAGCCGGGCCCCGGACAAGCCGCGGAGCGCGGCCGAGCACCGCAAGGTGGGGTCCGGGCCGGGCGCGAGGGGGGCGGCGGGGGCGGGGAGGGACGGAGGGACGCGGGATTCAGCCGGTGCCATCCGCAGTCCTCCAAGCCGGTCATGGAGAAGCGGCGCCGAGCGCGCATTAACGAGAGCCTCGCTCAGCTGAAAACCCTCATCCTGGACGCCCTCAGGAAAGAGGTAAGCCGGGGGCGACGGCCCGAGACCCGGAGTCTGGGGCGCAGCGGAGCCTGGACCTCCCGCCCCATTCCTGCCCCCAGAGCTCCCGCCACTCGAAGCTGGAGAAGGCGGACATCCTGGAGATGACTGTGAAACACCTGCGGAGCCTGCGGCGCGTGCAGGTCACAGGTGCGGAGCGGGTGGCGGCGGCTCCGAGGCGGGCGGTGGGGGTGCGCGGGACTCCCAGGCCCGGCCCCGACCGCTCCTCGCGTATCGCCCCCGTAGCCGCGCTCAGCGCCGACCCCGCCGTCCTGGGCAAGTACCGCGCCGGCTTCCACGAGTGTTTGGCGGAGGTGAGCCGCTTCCTGGCCGGCTGCGAGGGCGTCCCGGCCGACGTGCGCTCCCGCCTGCTCGGCCACCTGGCCGCCTGCCTGCGCCAGCTGGGGCCCTCCCGCCGCCCGGCCGCGCCGCCCCCGGCTGTCCCCGCCGCAGAGGCCCCGGCGCCCGAGGTCTGCGCGGGCCGCCCGCCGCTGCCGTCGCTCGGAGGTCCCTTCCCCCTGCTCGCGCCGCCGCTGCTGCCGGGTCTGACCCGGGCGCTGCCCTCCGCCCCCAGGGCGGGGCCGCAGGGCCTGTGCGGACCGTGGCGGCCGTGGCTGCGTTGACGCTGCAGCCCTGGGACCGCCCGGAGACCGCGCCCCGTTTTAGGGCCGGGGCCTCTTCTGAGACTGTACCGGAGAAAACGTATTTATTGCTCCAGAGGTCGCGTCACGATTTTCCTTTTTTCGCCTTTGCGAAGAGTCGGCTTCGATGGCGCCGGGGGTCCGGCCCTGCCCGGGAGGCCGAGGTCCGCAGGTGGCTGGGGGCGTCGGGCGGGCCCGGGGCGGGACCGAGGGCTGGCGGCGACCCCTGCGGCCCCTCCGCGCGGACGCCTTCTGCCTCCGCTCTGCGGTGCGGTCCCGGGGGGGTCCCCCGGAGGCCCAGGCGGGAAGGCGAGCGTCCCTGAGTGTCCGGAATGTGTCTCGACGCTGGAAGGCGGTCGCGCAGCATCGCCGGGCGTTATGTTTTCAGCGGTTCCTTTCCCGATTCCCAGTCCCCGGACCGGGAAGGCGGAGGCTGGGGTCCTGCGGTGACCTGAGCCCGAACCTTTGCCCTGAAGCCTCCCGCCGGGTTCTCCCGCTCGTGCGGAGCGGCCTGTGCCCGCCGCAGACCCCTCCCCCGGGCTCGGTGCCGGGGAGGGTTCGGGGCCGAGCTGGGGTGCGGACACCAGGTGCCCGGCCCGAGGACGTGGCTCCCGAGGGCGTCGGGGCTGCCCGCAGCCTCCCCTTCCGGGGGAAGGAGGCTCCACTCTCCAGGGGGTAAGGACTGGGGGCTCCTCACTGGCCCGGAGCACGTGCCGTTGGCGACCACCGAGTTACCAGGCAGCGCTGGGCGTCCCCCTGAACCACCACCGCCATCCCGGGTCCTGTGCTCCCCGGGGGCCGAGGCAGAGGATCTCAGTTCCCCGGAGCCCACGACAGGCGAGGGAGCGTCCCACCAGCACGGGGCCTCGAAGGCTCCAGTCGTGCTTCCAGCAGGAGCCCCCTGTACCCTCCAGGACACAGCCCCGGGGCACACCTCGCAGGAGCCTCCCTGGCCACCCTGCTCCCCTCTCTGAGCTCCCAAGGACCGGCCAGTGACCCTGAGCCGGCGTAGCATTGGGCTGGGAGCTGCACCCTTGGTCCCACCAGCAGTCCTGCCCCGGGAGTCCCGGTCCCAGGGGAGCCTCAAAGTAGCCCTTCTCCTTGGGAGTCTGGGTAGCAGCTCTGTGAGGGAGGCCGCCTCAGCGGGCTGAGGGAGGGGAGCTGCTCAGAGCGGGCGTCAGTGCAGAAGGGGAGGGAGGACCTGGGAGGTGGAGCTGGGAGTGGGAAGGGAGGCCGGGGCAGGAGGGGCACCCTGCAAAGTCACCCAGGCTGTGGGTCCTAAGAGGCAGGACAGCTGTTCACGAGACCCCAGCCTTGAATGCCCTCCACCTCCACTGTGGCTAAACAGTCTGTAGCTCTCCAGCGGCCACGCAGGTTCTGGGGGAATCACAGCCTTGGGCAAGCCCGCAGCAGTCTGGGTCCCTCTGTACTCAGCACCCATCCCCCAGCTTTCCCTGCCTTTCCTCCTAACTGTGATTTATCCCAACTGCCGTAGGCTCAGGGTCTCTCATATCATCTGGGCCTGGCTGGATGGGGCTCCAGAGGGCGAGAGCCAGTCTGTCCTGACGCTCTGTCCTCGGCACCTGCCCAAAACGAGGAAATGAACCCACAGGGACTTAATCCGACCATTTGAATGACAGAGCTGGGAGGATTGGGCTACACCAGGGAGGTCTCGGGAAGCACAGCCAGGCTGGCTGGGCAGCATGGGCCCCCCCTAGGCTTCCCATTTCTCAGAGCCCCACCCCCCCCCCCCCCCCCCGCCCCCCTGCCGGCCTCCAGGAGCCAGCTTCTGCCCACACCCAGCAGGGACGCCTGCCAGAACCTGCTTCCTGGGGCCCCAGCTGTGGGCTGCCCCCTCTCACTTGGGGTCCTTCCTGCCTTCCCCACCTTCCAGACATTTCCTGCCCCTCCCCGCCTCAGATGGAGGCCGCTGTGCAGCTGGGCTGTGGGCCAGTCCCCCGTCCCAGCGATTTTTACCTTGGCTTTGTCTTCCTGATGAGTAATAGATGACCATCACCTTCTGAATGGGGGAGTGTGGCTGACGGTCACTGGTCACTTGCAGGTCATCTCCTGATGCCTCCCTGGTGAGGACCAAGGGTCAATAAATGTTTGCTGAGCTCCTTCGCTCTGTGGTGTCTGGGCTTGTCATGGGGAACTGGGCAACACAACAGCAGACCATGGGCTTTCAAAACCTGGAGAACAATCAGTCCCATGGTGAGAGATGGCCAGGCCGGGCCTATTAACTCCAAGTGCGGAAATTAGGGATGGGGGTGGGGCTGGGGCTGCCTGGAGCCTTGGCTTGTGAGAGGTGAGGCCGAAGCTCCCCCCACCCAGGCCCCTCTGCTCGCCTGAGTCCCAACAACCCCGCCAGGCCCCTCTGCTCCCCTGGGTCCCAGCACCCCCCCCAGGCCCCTCTGCTCACCTGGGTCACAGCCACTCACAGGTGCTCACCTGGGTCTCAGGCCCCTCTGCTCACCTGGATCCCAGCCCCCCCCACTAGGCCCCTGTGTTCACCTGGGTGCCAGCCCCACCCAGGCCCCTGTGCTCACCTGGGCCCCAGCACCCTCCAGGTGCTCACCTGGGTCCCAGCACACCCCCAGGCCCCTGTGCTCACCTGGGTCCCAATACCCCCCTAGGCCCCTGTGCTCACCTGGGTCCCAGCCCCTCCCAGGTGCTTACCTGGGTCTCAGCCCCCACCCCCACCCCTGTGTTCACCTGGGTCCCTGCCCCTGCCAGGTGCTCACCTGGGTCCCAGCCCCCCCCCCCGGTGCTTCCCTGGGCCCCGGCCCCCCCCCGGCCCCTGTGCTCACCTGGGTCCCAGCCCCTGCCAGGTGCTCACCTGGGTCCCAGCCCTCCCCAGGTGCTCACCTGTGTCTCAGCCCCCCTCAGGCTCCTGTGCTCACCTGGGTCCCAGCCACCTCTCCTCTGGCTCCCCTGGCTCCAGGACTGTCTCGTCACCCAGGCCTGGCTGCTGCCCCACTGTGCCTCGGAGCCCCAGGACTATACCCAGCTAGGATTCAGCCAGGGCTGAAGGCCCCTGAGGCCCGGGGTGGCAACCTCCCCAATGGCCCATGGGTCCCTCATGGCATTCACATCTCAGTGTCCTGAGAGTGTCCTGTGGGGTAAGTAGGATCCTGCTGAGGTGACAGGCTCAGAGTGAGACCCTGTCTCAGAGAAAAAAAAAAAATCAGTTGACAGTGAAGGTGAAGGCTTATTTTTCTGGACTCTCAATTATATTCCATTAATCAATATGTCTACCCTTGTTCTATCATCAATCACACCGTTCTCTAGGTTACTGCAGCTGCGTCGTAAGGCTTTTGTTGTTGCTGTTTAGTTGGGTTTTGTTTTCTTTGAGACAGAGTCTCTGTCATCCAGGCTGCAGTGCAGTGGTATTATCTTGGCTCACGGCAACCTCCACCTCCTGGGTCAGCCTCCTGGGCAGCGGGGAACGACAGGTGCCTGCCAGCACGCCCAGCTCGTTTTTGCATTTTCAGTGGAGAAGGGGTTTTGCCATGCTGGCCAGGCTCAGGAATTTCTTTTCTTTTCTTTTCTTTTTTCTTTTGTGACGGGGTCTCACTCTATCTCCCAGGCTGGAGTGCAGTGGCATGATCTCGGCTCACTGCAACCTTCGCCTCCCGGGTTCAAGCGATTCTCCTGCCCCAGCCTCCCAAGTAGCTGGGATGACAGGCACCCACCACCACGCCCAGCTCATTTTTGTATTTTTAGTAGAGACGGGGTTTCACTCTGCTGGCCAGGCTGGTCTTGAACTCCTGACCTCAAGTGATCCTCCCACCTCAGCCTCCCAAAGTGCTAGGATTATAGGCGTGAGCCGCCACCGCGGCCCCGTGGCAGGCATTTCTTTATAACAATGCGAGAACAGATTCTCAGCCTGTGAGTTCAGGACGGGGCCTGTAGACGGGAGGCAGTGGGGAGAGGAAGGTGGTGGCATCTGAGCTGTTGGGCTCCTTCTGACCTGGACAGAGCACTGGACTTTTCTGTTGTTCTATTTTTATTTTATTTCTGAGACGGAGTCTTGCTCTGTTGCCCAGGCCAGACTGCAGCAGTGTGATGGTGCAATTGTTTGTTTGTTTGTTTTTTTGGGATAGAGTTTCACTCATGTGACCCAGGCTGGAGTGCAATGGCGTGATCTCGGCTCACCGCAACCTCCATCTCCCGGGTTCAGGCAATTCTCCTGCCTCAGCCTCCTGAGTAGCTGGGATTACAGGCACGCATCACCATGCCCAGCTGAATTTTTGTATTTTTAGTAGAGACGGGGTTTCACCATGTTGACCAGGATGGTCTCGATCTCTTGACCTCGTGATCCACCCGCCTCGGACTCCCAAAATGCTGGGACCACAGGCTTGAGCCACCGCGGCCGGCCAATGGTGCAATTGTTAAGGATGATTCTTTTCTCCATTGAATTGTCTTGGCACCATGTTG
This sequence comes from Sapajus apella, assembly GCF_009761245.1. Taxonomy (NCBI): domain Eukaryota; kingdom Metazoa; phylum Chordata; class Mammalia; order Primates; family Cebidae; genus Sapajus; species Sapajus apella. The sequence continues at coordinate 150,800 of NW_022437067.1, read as the reverse complement.
AAAACCAGTTGACCGTAGGCCGGGCCCGGTGGCTTACGCCTGTAATCCCAGCACTTTGGGAGGCCAAGGTGGGCGGATTACCTGAGGTTGAGAGTTTGAGACCAGCCTGGCCGGGCCGACATGGAGAAACCCCATCTTTACCAAAAATATAGAATTAGCTGGGTGTGGTGGCTCATGCCTGTAATTCCAGCTACTCTGGAGGCTGAGGCAGGAGAATCGCTTGAGCCTGGGAGGCAGAAGTTGCGGTGAGCCGAGATCACATCATTGCACTCCAGCCTGGGCACCAAGAGCAAAACTCAGAGAGAGAGAGAGAGAGAGAGAGAGAGAGAGAGAGAGAGAGAGAAAAGAAAGGAGGGAGAGAGGGAGGGAGGGAAGGAAGGAAAGAAAGGGAAAATAAAACAGGAAGCTCCATTAACAGGTCCCAGGAAGCTGGTTTGCTGGGGGAAGGGGTGAGAGCGGCACTGTGGGGCGGGGGGAGCTGGAGGATCCACCGCACAGGCTGCCAGCCTTTGGCCGGACTTCTGACCAAACCTGGGGCTGAACGTTATCAAGCAGGTTGCAGGCAGAAGGTCATCACCTGCTTCACAGAAATCCTTGGGGCAAATGCCGTCCCCAGACAGGAGCAGAGATGAAAGCATGAGGCGTCCCAGCTGATGTCCCATCGAGATTGTCCCCCTTCCTGACACCCAGGCAAGGGACCCTCCCCAGTCCCCAGATGGACAGAAAGATCCTAGAGTGTTACAGATGATGGAATTCATGGACAGGGACATTGTAACTGTGGTGCATCTATCCCAGGTGCTGCTGTGCGTGCCACAGTCCCAGCTGCCAAGATGCCAAGGCCAGCCTGGGCAACAACGTGAGATCTGATCTCTAAAGAAAATCAAAAACAAATTAGAAAAAGCAGAAGTGGAAATTTCATCGAAGATGTTAGGGACATTGAAGGTGTTCAAAAACCCAGTGGAGAAGGAACTTCTAGAGATGAGAATGTCAAGGTCTGATTTGAGAGACGCGTTGGGTGGCAGCACTGACAGTTTAGACGTGGGGAAGGAAAACAGTAGCAAACTCGAAACTGTAACAATAAAAACTCTTTAACGTAAAACAGATTTTGGAAAACAGAAACATAGAATAGTGAGCTGCGAGACACCTTTGCGTGGCCTGATATCCACGTAATCGGAGTCCGTGGCAGCAGAGAGGAAGAAGGTTAAATGGTTGAAGAAATAATGACACGTTTTTCCAAGCTTGACGGGAACCGTAACCCCGCAGGTGCCAGGGGCTGGGCAGCACCCATGCAGGACTCCCGGGAACTGCGTAGCCACAGCGATGCAATACCCCACGAAGCCACAGTGCCACGTACTTTTCACGTTCTAGGACGTTCTGGCCGGAGGAATTAGGAAAGAAAACGAAACGCAGGCATGTAGGACTGGGCCCAGCGGCTCACACCTGTGATCCCAGCACTTTGGGAGGCCAAGGTGGGAGGATCGCTTGAGCCCAAGAGTTCAAGGCAACCCTGAGCAACATAGTGAGACCCTGTCTCTACCAAAAAAAAGGAAAAATGCAAACACTAGCCAGGCATTGTGGTGTGCACCTGCAGTCCCGGTTACTCTGGAGACGGGGGCGGGGCGATTGCTTGGTCCAGGAGGCGGAGATCGTACCACTGCCCTCCAGCCTGGGTGACAGTGATTAAAACAAAGGAAGACGGGAAACTCCTTTCAGATGACACGATCTCTTACACAAAACCCTAAGGAAGCCATTTACAAAACTCTCAGAGCTAATAGAACAAGGGTTAGCGTTCTTGACAAGATCAATATTTCAAAAATCAATTGTATTTCTTCACACTGGCAATGAACAATGTAAAAATGAATTTTTTTTGAGACGGCGTCTCAGGAGTGCAGTGGTGCAATCTCGGCTCACTGCAGCCTCCGTGTCCTGGGTTCGAGCGATCCTCCGGCCTCAGCCTCCGCCTCCTGGGTAGCTGGATGACAGGCACGCACCACGACACCCGGCTCGTTTTTGTATTTTTAGTAGAGACGAGGTTTCACCATGTTGGCCAGGCTGGTCTCAAACTCCTGACCTCAAGAGACCTCCCGCTTTGGCCTCCCAAAGTGCTGGGATTACAGGCGTGAGCCACTGTGCCTGGCCTGTAGTCAACTGATTTTCAACATGGGTGGCAAGACAGTTCAACGGAGGAAAGAATTGTCTTTTACAAACGGTGCTGGGACACCTGAACATCCACGTGTGTGTGCAGGAAGCTGCACACCTATTCACATCACACACATCGTGAACTCAAAATGGATGACAGGCCGAGGCCAGCGAATCACTTGAGGTCAGAAGTTCGAGACCAGCCTGGCCAACATGGTGAAACCCCAACTCTATTTAAAAGTACAGAAATTAGCCGAGTGTAGTAGTGGGTGCTTGTAGTCTCAGCTACTCAGGAGGCTGAGGCAGAGAATCACTTGAACCCGGGACGCAGAGGTTGCAGTGAGCCAAGATCGTGCCACTGCACTCCAGCCTGGGTGACAGAGCAAGACTTAATCTAAAAAAAAAAAAAAAAAAAAAAAAAAAGGAACCAGAAAGAAAAAAAAAAAGAAAAGACAAACCACAGGCTTCGAGAAAATAAATCACATATCTGATAAAAGACTTACGTGCAGAATATATAAAGAATTCTGGGCCAGGCACGGTGGCTCACACCTGTAATCCCAGCACTTTGGGAGGCCAAGGTGTGCGGATTACCTGAGGTCAGGAGTTCGGGACCACTCTGGCTAACGTGGTGAAACCCCTTTTCTACTAAAAATACAAAAAATTAGCCAGGCATGGTGGTGTGTGCCTGTAATCCCAGCTACTCGGGAGGCTGAGGCAGGAGAATTGCTAGACTCCAGGAGGCGGAGTTGCGGTGAGCCCTGATCACACCACTGCGCTCCAGCCTGGGTGACAAAACGAGACTCTGTCTCAAAAAAAAAAAAAGAAAAAGAAAAAAGGCAAACCACAGGCTGAGAGAAAATGAGCGAAGCTTGGGCATCTCAAAAAAAAGAAAAAATAATTCAGAAAACTCAAAAATAAGAAAACAGCCTAATTTTTCTTTTTTTCTTCCTTTTTTTTTTGAATTCTTTTCTTGCACACAGAAAATGATTTGGTTCCAATGCATTAATTTTTATTTTTATGTTTAATTTAATTTTTTGTAGAGACAGGGTTTTGCCATGTTGCCCTGATACATCTCAAACCTCTGGCCTTGAGCAATCCGCCTGCCTCAGCCTCCCAAAGTGCTGGAATTACAGGCATGAGCCACCTCACCAGGCCACACCCTAATTTGTAAGGTGGACAGGATAGGCTAAGCGTGGTGGCTCATGCCTGTAATCCCAGGATTTGGGGAGGCTGAAGCCGGCAGATCACTTGAGGTTAGGCGTTCAAGATCAGCCTGGCCAACGTGGTAAAACCCTGTCCCTACTAAAAATACAAAAATTAGCCGGGTGTGGGGTCAGGCATCCGCACTCACAGCTACTGAGGAGGCTGAGGCAGGAGAACTGCTTGAACCCAGAGGAGGGAGGCGGCAGTCAGCCGGGACCTCACCACTTCGCTCCAGCCTGGGCTACAGGGCAAGACTCCATCTCAAATAAGATGAAATAAAATTGACAACATATTTGATCAGTCTTTTCACCAAAGAAGATACACGGACAACACGTGCGCACACGAGAAGATGCCCAGTGTTACTCCAGCGGGGAAATGCACGTCGAAGCCACAGCAAGACAGCGCTGAGCGCCTCCTGGCATGACTGAATCACGAGGCCTGCCCATGCGGGTGCTGGTGAGGACACGGAGGCTGGAACCTCTAATGGGAATAAAACATGTACAGCCACACTGGAAGACAGTTTGGCAGCTTCTCAAGAAGTTAAATACGTACATACCACCTGACCTAGCCGCTGCAGTATCGGACACAGATCTCAGTCATTTAGAAAGTCTGTTTTGCCAAGGCGAAGGAAGTGCCTGCCACAGCCTCGGGGGGTCCGACGAGCTGTGCCCAAGGCGGTCAGGGCACCGCTTGGTTTCATACATTTTAGGGAAACACCGGAGTTTAACAATGTGTGTAAGGCGGACATTGGCTCGGTCCTGAAAGGCGAGACAGTTTGAAGCAGGGAGGGGCTTCCAGGTTATAGGCAGATAAACGGTTGCATTCTTTTTTTTTAAAAAATTAATTAACTTTTTTTTGAGGTAGAGTCTTGCTCTTGTTGCCCAGGCTGGAGTGCAGTGTCCCAATGTCGGCTCACTGCAACGTCCGTCTCCCAGGTTCAAGTGATTCTCCTGCCTCAGCCTCCCGAGTAGCTGGGATTACAGGTGTGCACCACCACACCCAGCTAATTTTTTGTATTTTTAGTAGAGACGGGGTTTCTGCATGTTGCTTAGGCTGGTCTCGAACTCCTGACCTCAGCTGATCCACCCGCCTCGGCCTCCCAAAGTGCTGGGATTGCAGGCGTGAGCCACTGAGTCTGGCAGGTTGCATTCTTCTGAGTTTCTGATTAGACTTTCCAAAGAAAGTAATCAGATGTTCATTGATCTCAGTGAGCACACACATGACTTTGAATTCTGTCCATCCTTTGTCTGCAAGGAATTTTCTTGTGGATAAGTCATGAGGAAGATATGCGATTTTTTTTTTTAGATCTTGGTAGCTATCTTTTTTAGGGATAGAACGGGAGGCAGGTCAAGCAGTTGCCAGCCTGACTCTTCCCTTTGCCTTAGTGATTTGGGGGTCCCAAGATTCATTTTTCTTCCACAGCACAAACGCTTGAACACAAATGTTCGTAGCAGTTTTACATGTGCTGGCCCCAAACTAGAAATAATCTAAATGTCCATCAACAGAGGAGGAAGTTATAGTGTATCCAACGATGGAACAGTTTTGATAAAAAACATCAGTTGATATATGCCACAGCGCGGGTGACTCTCTAAGTCCGCGGTCACAGAGGACAGGCATGGTTGCAGTCTTCTGTCTTACACAAAGGGGCGCATTGCATGATTCTAGCCGACGCACCCTCCTCTGTGGTCAGAGCAGATTCCTGGTTGCCTGAGTGGGGGGAGGGAAGAATTGCCAAGGGGCACACGAACGTTTGGGAGCGGTGCAGACATTTGCGGTGGCTCCCAGGGGTATGCGTGTCGAAACCTAGCAAAGCTACACTTTAAATACTTGAAGTGAGCCAGGCGTGGTGGCTCACGCCTGTAATCCCAGCACTTTGGGAGGCAGGAGTTTCAGACCTGCCTGGCCAACTGGCAAAATCCCATCTCTGCTAAAAATACAAACATTCTCCAGGCACAGTGGTGGGCACCTGTGGTCCCAGCTCCTTGGGAGGCTGAGGCAGGAAAATCACTTGAACCCGGGAGGCGAAGGTTACAGTGGGCCGAGATCGCACCACTGCACTCCAGCCTGGGCAACAGTGCGAGACCCCGTCTCAAAACATAGATAAACAAATAAATACTTAAAGTGTGTTACGTGTTAATTACACTTCAATAAAGCTATTAAAACCGAAAAGGAGGCCGGGCGAGGTGACGGTGCCTGTGGACTCAGCTACTTGGTGGGCTGTGGCTGCAGGATCACTTGAGCCTGGGAGGTGGAGGCTGCAGGGGGGTTGAGGCTGCAGGGGGGGTCGGAGGTGGAGGGGGGTGGGGGCGGCGGGGGGGTGGAGGCTGCAGGGGGGTCGAGGCTGCAGGGGGCTGGGGTCACGCCATTGCACCCTAGTCTCGGCGACAGAGTGAAACTCCGTCAAAAACAAAAAAGGGGGGAAGAAAAGAGAGAAAGACGGAAAGAAAGAGAAGCGAAGAAAAAGCTAGAAAAAGGAGGGAGGGAGGGAGGGAGGGAAGGCGAATAGTTTGGGGCCGAGCCCCCCATGCAGTCCTCACTCGTGGAATCGGCTCCCTGACTGTCTCGGGACAAGGGCTTTCACCTGGGCTACGTGGCTTCAGGAAAGGGAGCCCAGCAGCCCCCAAGAAACACCCTTGGCGCCGCCGCCGCCGTGACCAGCGCAGGCAGGACCTGGGGAGCAGTCCACTGCTCGATGGTGTCCTGGTGCCTTCTGGTGGCCGCCAGGAGCACAGCAGGCCGGGTCCCCCACCCCCAGGCCCGGGTGTTGGGCGCTGGTCTCCGCCTCCACCGTGGGGCTGGGTTATTCTTCCTCCCGGACTGAGGGGTGCTGCTGCCTGAAGTGCGGGGGGACCCTGCCTATTCCTCATCCGACCGCCGCCATCCCCCTGCGGCTCCCACCAGGAAGGTTCATGACGGAAGGGGCTGGGAGTGAAGCCCCAGAGACAGCGTGTCCTGAAAAGGCCTCGTGTAGGGCCCCTGCCTCCTCCACCTCCCGCCACAGCCCCTGGCCGCAGCCTGGCCCTTGGCCTCCCTGCCTCTCCTGCCCCAAGCCCCAAAGCCTTCTCATCTGGTGACCGTCACATGGGGCCCAGATGCCACCTGCATGGCCACCCAGGATGTGGTGCGGGGTCAGCTGGGCGTCCACATGAAGACAGGGGAGTCCCATGCCCCTAGGTCCGTACACAAACGTCCATGCCAAGTGTGTGCAGATCCGGCGTGAAAGGTGACACAATGAAGTTTTTTTTTTTTTTTTTTTTTTTTTTTTTTTTTTTTTTTTTTGAGATGGAGTCTTTCTCTGTCGCCCAGGCTGGAGTACAACAGCATGATCTCTGCCCACCACAACCTCTGCCTCCTTGGTTTAAACAATTCTCCTGCCTCAGACTCCAGAGTATCTGGGATTATAGGCACACGCCATGATGCCCAGCTAATTTTTTTGTGTTTTTAGTAGAGACGGGGTTTCACCATGTTGGTTAAGCTGGTCTTAAACTCCTAACCTCATAATCTGCCCGCCTCAGCCTCCCAAAATGCTGGGATTACAGGCCTAAGCCACCATGCCCAGCCACAATGAAGTTTTTTTGAATGTGAAGGAGTATCAGGCTGGGTGGTGGCTCATACCTGCAGTCCCAGCATTTTGGGAGGCCAAGGCGGGTGGGTTACCTGAGGTCAGGAGTTTGAGACCAGCCTGGGACACACGGGGAAACCCGTCTCTACTAAAAACACAAAATTGGCTGGGCATGGTGACGCACGCCTGTGACCTCAGCTACTCGGGAGGCTGAGGCAGGAGAATCGCTTGAACCCAGGAGGTGGAGGTTGCAGTGAGCAGATTTCACCATTGAAATCTCCAGCCTGGGTAGCGAGAGCGAAATTCCATCTCAAACAAACACAGGCGCTGTTAGGAGGGTGGAAAGTGGAGGCGGACAGGAGTTCAACAGCATACGAGTTCAATGAAGGGCTTGTCCAGAACGCCAACTCCGGGACCCGTGGGGCAGCAGCTTCTGAGGTTGACCCCACGCGTCCTAGAAACGTGAGCGGGTCATCGAAAGGAATGTCCCAGGATAGTCATGGCTGCACTACGTGTCAGAGCTGCAACCTGGACGTGACCCACGTCGCCACCCGTGGGAAGCTCGGGCAGCCACGTGGCACATTCTCGTGGGACAGCCTCCCCCCAGTCACCCCAGCCCTCGTGGCAGCTGTCTCTGGAGCGCAGCCTCGGCCGAGGACACCACTGCAGAAAGGTTGCGGGGTGTCCGTCCATCTGTGAAGGCTCACGACTGGCTGGCCCCGGGGGCGGACGCCTCGTCCTGTGGGCTCGTGCAGGCTACTTCCTGGGAGAGCATCGTGTGGGACCAGGCATGCACTTCGCACACCTGGCCCTCACCACCACCCCTCACAGCACAGGCCCCAGCACCCTGGACTCTCCGGAGCTTCTGGGTTCAAGGCCCCCTCCTCAGAGAGGTCTCCGGCCCCTCCGGCCATCCCCTTTCTCCCTCCTTTCTCAGGACATGTTGCTGTCGGAGCTGAGCTCATCTGCCTGCCTGATTGGATGTTTATTGTGGCCCTGTCCTCCTGTCCCCGGCTCGGAACCTTCCTGGGGGTGGGCACTGTGAACTCCAAGGTCACGACAGCCTGGAGGGTGCAGCTGAGCAGAGCCCGGGGTGAAGGCACCGGCCCTGACGTGCTCTGGCTGTGTGGCCGTGCAGTCACTCGCCCTCACGTGAGCCCTGAGGTCAGGACACAGGCCGTCTCAGAAGCGGGCCAGGAACATTCCAGCACGGCAGGAGGGCAGGTCTGAGGTTTCACTGCGGCGGCGGAAGCACAGCGTGGCCTTCAGCTTGGGACGGGCCCTGCAGTGCTGCTTGCTGGTCAGCGCCCTGCGGCCCGTGTCCGACCCCACTGCAGCCAGCCCCATGCCAGGAAGCTGTCCTCACAGCCATAGCCGAAGGGCCCTCAAATGCCATCTATTTGTGGCCTGGACCCTGAGGGCTGGCACGCATCACATGTAACCACAGGGACATGGTATTTTTGGCACAGGGGTGGAGCCTGTTCAGTCAGCCTAGTGCCATGCTGCCAGGGACGGGCTGCTCAGACACCCTGCTCGGCCGCCGGGACCCAGGTAGGACCCGACCCGCTGCTTGCTCCCGACCCAAGGGTCCCAATGGCAACAACCCCCAGAGACTTCTCAAGGGCCCAGAGCGGAGGGCAAAGGTCAGTGGGCAGAAAGCAGCTCCCTGGCCTCAAGGCACCTCCACCTCGGGACTGTCCCCACGAGCGCCCTCCCACCCCCTGGGTCCAGAGGGGCTGACCTGAGGCCAAGGGGAGCCCCTTCTCGGGGTACACCTGACAGCCAGCTGGGGTCTCCCTGCTTCTCTGAGATGGGGCAGAGGAAGGCACCCCGGGTAGCTGGGCAGGCCTGGGTCGTGGTGAAGACCTTGAGGACAGCCGAGGTGGCCGCTGGCAGCTAAGAAACCATCTCACCCTGCACCTGCTGCCCAGGCTGTCCCTGCTGACCTGGGCCAGCTCGGGACAGCACCACTTGGTGAGCTCAGAGGAAGCCCGTCCCAGCCAAGGCGATGGGAAGGTCATCCCCAAGGGCTGGGCACCTGCTGGGCCCTGTAAACCAGCTGTGGCACTTTGGTCAGGCCAGGGCTGCCCCCCCCAACCTGAGGTCACTGGTGCCATTCGGTGGACCTCGAAAGCGGCTTTGCTGTATAAAGACAGTGCTGGCAGAGGGTGGAGGAGGAGAGGCTACCAGCAACGCTGGGGTGGGAAGCAGCAGTCAGACCTGAGGACTGCCAGTTTTCTAGGTTGCTTCACCTGTAGGTCGTCTCCGATTTTGCAAATGTAGCAACATGTCTTTCGAAGCTCGTCTGAGTGCGTGGGAAATAGGGCCATGGGAGCGCAGACTTTCTAGATTGGAGGAAATCGTCGCCGCTATGGTCGAAGGAGGCACTGCCCCTCTATATGCTGTTCTCTTCCTTCCAGGGCACGGATAGAGCCCCGAGGCAGTGGGTGCCCCCAGGTCTCGTGGGGCAGCGGCGGCAGGTGCAGGGTGGTGCCCGGGGCCTGAACCCATGAGGACCCCACCAGCCTCGGTGCCTCTGCTGACCCTAGATGGAAAATTTCCAATACAGCCTCCAGCTGAGTGACCAGGACTGGGCCGAGTTCTCAGCCACCACCGACGAGTGTGGCCTCCTGCAGGCCGGCCTGGCCTCTGGAGACGAGCTCTTGTCCAGTGACATTGAGCAAGGGGACAGCAGCGGCAGCAGCCCCCCCAGGGCCCCCCCTCTCCTGACAGGGCAGCCAGCGGCGGGGGGGCAGGGCCATGAGGAGGAGGACGTGACCCCGCAGTCCCCGGTCAGCAGGTCTCGGTGTGAGCCTGTCTTGGCCCCGGGGACCAGTCACCAGACACCGAGCACGTCCGCACGGGCAGAAGCTCCACTGTCCCTCGGCCCCGGCACCCCCCCTCCCGGCCAGCGCTCATCCTGCCCCGGTCCAGCGTCTTCTTCTGGAGACCAGATGCAGAGACTTCTACAGGGGCCTGCCCCACGGCCCCCGGGGGAGCCCCCTCGGAGTCCCGAGTCCCCTGGCCACTGCGCTGCCTCCCAGAGGCCCCCCAGTAGCCCTGGAGCCTCGCCACGGAGCCCCGGCCGAAAGAAGAGGCGAGCGGTGGGTGCTAAGGGGGGTGGGCAGGCAGGAGCCCCTGCTTCTGCACGGACGGGCTCCCCACTGCTCCCTGCAGCCAGTCCTGAGATGGCAAACCTGACAGCTAGAGCCGGGCAGGAGGAGCCGGGGCCAGGCCCTGCAGGAGCTCCCGAGCCTGGCCCCGGGGCCCCCGTGCAGGAAGCCAAACTGGGGCCAGGTTTGGGCCTGTCTACACCTCTCCCTGTGACTGAGCAAGGTACAGACCAAATCAGAGCCGCCCCCAGCACCAGGCTGCACACGGTGTCCAGACCCATCCAGGAGGCCCACCCAGATGTCTCAAGGTCTGAGTCAGACATGGCTGTGTCTACACCCGCCTCCAAGCCTCAACCTGACATGGCTTTGTATACACCTGCCTCTGAGCCTCAACCTGACACAGACATGACTGTGTCTACACCCGCCTCCAAGCCTCAGCCTGACATGACTGTGTCTACACCCGCCTCCAAGCGTCAGTGTGACATCGCTGTGTCTACACACGCCTCCGAGCCTCAACCTGACACAGACATGGCTGTGTCTACACCCACCTCCAAGCCTCAACCGGACATGACTGTGTCTACACCCGCCTCCAAGCCTCAACTGGACATGGCTCTGTCCACACCGGCCTCCACACCTCGCCTGGATGTGGCCTTGGCTACAGCAGGCCGAGCGGTGAAGCTAAAGGCGGCTTCATCTCCACCTGTCTCAGGGGCTGTGCCAAGGATGGCTGAGTCCGCCGGGCTTGTGTCTACACCTGGTTTTGGAGCTGATGCCACCGGCCCTGCCTGGTCTCCCACCCGAAGAGCTGGGCCTGACGTGGTGGACACGGAGGTTGTCAGGTCTGAGCCCTCAGCAGGGGCCCGTGGACACCACTCTGGGGAGCCCACACTGGGTCTCACCCAAGTCCCCAAGAAGAAGAAAGTGCGATTCTCCATGGCTGTGCCCACGCCCAAGGAGCCAGGCTCAGGGGAGGCCTCAGGCCTGGCCACGCCCACCACAGCCCGGCCCTCAGCCCGCCGGACAGCGACTGGGGGTCATGGGGGGCCCGGAGTCTGGGACACTGTGGCCGTCGGGCCCCAGCCCCACCAGCCTCGGATCCTCAAGCACCTGCCTTGCCCGCCCCCTTCTGCCGTGACAAGGGCCGGGCCCGGGAGCCGCTTTGCTGTGACCCTCCCAGAGGCCTACGAGTTCTTCTTCTGTGACCCCATCGCGGAGGACGAAGATGCCGAGGCGGCAGCGGCCAGCCAGGGCCCCGTGGACGTCCAGTGGCCGGACACATGCGAGTTCTTCTTCCGAGACTGTGGAGCCCAGACGTCGAGGCAGCGGGGGGCCCCAGCGCCACCCCCGAGAGCAGGTCCTGTGCCGGCCCCCCCACCTGGAGACCCCGTGCCCATCTCCATCCCTGAGGCCTACGAACACTTCTTTGGAGAGGACGGGCTTGGGGGTGTCCCGGGAGCGGGGGCTGCCCCACACTGGCTGCAGACCCTGGAGCCTTCCAGCTCGGCCTCCCAGGGGGCGGGGCCCGGGACCCCCTCCAAGCCAGCCGCAGTGGAGCGGCTCCACCTGGCTCTCAGGTGGGCAGGTAGGTGCCCTCAGATGCCACAGCCCATCCAGGTCCCAGACACACTGTCCAGGGAGCTCAGCCACGGGGCCGCTGGGGGGTGGGCAGGCAGGGCCTGGGTCAGCCCAGGACACAGTCCAGATGGGGCAGCCATGGCCAGGCACCCGGGCCGTTCAGGGGTTTGGCTCCGCGATGGCCATTGGCCTGTTCAGCCCACGTGATGGCAGCGCGTGCCCCAGGCCTCTGGCAGAGTTCCGGCCCAGGCCTGGCTGCCTTCAGGGTGAGGTGTTCGCCAGGTAGCATCACGTCTCATCTCCTCTGGGAGGTGCTTTACACACCAGAAAATGGGGGCCCACAGGCAGCTCCCCCAAACCGGCCCAGCTCAACCATGTGACAAAGTCTGAGGCAGAGGAAGCGGGGGAGCTGTGACTCAGACAGACACGTCGGGGCAGGTGGTTCTTGGGAAGACGTGTCCAGGCAGCCGTGTCCCGGACAAATGGATCTCGGAACAGATGTGTCCAGGATGGATGTGTCTGGGGCAGGCGTGTGCAGGGCAGATGGCTCTTGGGGCGGGTGGTTCTCGGGGCAGGTGTGTGTGGGGCAGGTGTTTCCGGGGGCAGACAGTTCTCGAGGCAGATGGTTCCCAGGGCAGGCGGTTCCCGGGGCAGATGGTTCCGGGGGCAGTTCTGTTCTCAGGGCAGATGGTTCTCGGGGCAGACAGTTTCCGGGCAGATGGTTCCCGGGGCAGACAGTTCTCAGGGCAGGTGGTTCCCGGGGCAGA
>NW_022437067.1:134405-138431 GCF_009761245.1 Sapajus apella | reverse complement strand
GGTTCCCGGGGCAGACAGTTCTCAGGGCAGGTGGTTCCCGGGGCAGACAGTTTCCAGGCAGACGGTTCCCGGGGCAGACGGTTCTGTTCTCAGGGCAGACAGTTCTCAGGGCAGGCGGTTCCCGGGGCAAACAGTTCCCGGGGCAGACAGTTCTCAGGGCAGGCGGTTTCCGGGCAGACAGTTCCGGGGGCAGACGGTTCTGTTCTCAGGGCAGACGGTTCCCGGGGCAGACAGTTCTCAGGGTGGACGTGTGTGGGGCAGGCGGTTCTTGGGGTGGGCATGTGCGGACCAGTCTCTGAGTGTGGCAGTGGGGCTGAAGGTGAGCTTCTTTCCTAGGGGAGCTCCAGGGGCCTGTCCCATCATTTGTCTTCAGCCAGAATGACATGTGCCTGGTGTTTGTGGCCTTTGCCACCTGGGCTGTGAGGACGTCAGATCTGCACACCCCAGATGCCTGGAAAACAGGTTTGGGTGCCGGGGGGCAGAGGGAACCGTGCCTACAAGTCAGACCCGGGGCACCGGCAGGACAAGGGGTGTGTGGGGGACCCAGGGCTCTCCCTGGCCAAGCCGCTGCCCTGGCCGCCCTGGCCTTGCCCGTCCTTTGAGTGCTGGGCGTTTCCAGCAGACGGTGCTGACGGCCACAGCCGGCCCTCAGGAGACCCTGTGCTTCCCTTGCAGTCTTGCTGGCCAACATCGGCACCGTCTCTGCCATACGATACTTCCGCCGGCAGGTGGGGCAAGGCCGCCCCAGCCGCAGCCGCAGCCGCAGCCGCAGTCCCAGCTCCTAGGAGCCAGGCCCGGGCCAGGGAGACGCCGGACGAGGAGCCGACCACGTGTGCCGGGGACAGGTGCTGTCCTCGCCCGGGCCCCCTGACCCGTCTTCTGCGGGGTCCGGGAGAGAGAGCATGTCCTGGTGCGGCTCCCTTGGACTCACCTGAGGGTCCGGCCAGTGAGCACGGCTGCTCCCCACATTGGGGAGGGAGATGCTGGTCTGGGTGAGTGGAGGCCAGGCAGGTGGCTGGGTCGCGGGGCGGCCAGATTCACAGACGAAAACAGGGCATTCGGTTACATTTGAATTTCGGACATGCAGTAATGCGGAGGCCACTTTACTGAGAAGTGACTTGTTCACCTGGAAACCGCATCTGCGCTTCCGGGAGCAGTGGGGCTGAGTGGCAGGACAGGAGCTCTGGGCGAGGACATGGGGGGTGGCCTCAAAGCGGGGTGGGGGGGTCTAAGGACTCTGCCCTCCTCACGGTGGGCTTGGTGGCAAGGGCTCTGAGGCCTATCACCCCGATCCCAGAGGGACTGTGGCCAAGGCCCCTTAGGGCTCTGGCCTGACACCTGCAGGGCGGGGGTCTGTAGCAGAGCCCCGAGGGCCCTTGGTGCAGGTGCTGAGGGAGAATTCAGTGGCATCAGATGGAGGAATGGGCTCCGGGCTTGTCCCAGGGGCTCAGAGGAGTCAGAGACGCGGTGGGAAGGTAGATGAGGGGCCTGAGGTGACAGAGGCGTGGTGCTGTGGGCCACAGCCAAGAGGGGTCAGAGACGCAGTGGGAAGGCAAGTGAGGGGCCCAAGGTGGCAGCAGCAGGGGGCTGTCTGGCTGGGTGGCAGGTGGGGGACCCCCGAGGCAGCATGAGAGGGTCCCCAAGACTGTGCGAGATCCCAGCTGCTGAGCAGAGAACACACAGACGCAGCACCAATAAAAATCTTTTTTTTCTTTTCTTTTTCTCTCTCTCTTCTTTCTTTTCTTTTTTTTTCTTTCTTGTCCGGTGGCATCAGCGTCTCCCAAGCTGCACATGCCCAGGCCACAAGGCCCCACCTGCCCTCTTCCTTGGGACACCCCCACCCACACCCTGGCTTGTGCCCTTCACACTTGCTGACCTGTGACCCTCTTGCCCTCTGACCTCACATACTCTGACCCTGCTGACCTTGCTCTGTCCTCTGACCTCCATGCCCATGTCACCCTCCCACTCCAGGGAACGCTCCCATGAGTCTCCTCCCGCACTCCTGGCTGGCAGAACTGAGGGCCGACCCTGTGGATGGCCGGGGCCTCCCTGACCTGTGACCTGGCCTCTCCAGCCAGGGTGTCCTTGGGATGGGGCCCCTTCCTCACCCCAGCTGCTGGCGCTGAGGCACGGGAGCCCAGGGCCCCGGAGACTCCCCCCCGGCACTGGGTTCAGACCCTGACTTGGACTTTGAAGTGGCTCAGAGGGGTGGGTGCCGTGGAGGCCCGGCAAGGGTGGTCCTGAGAACCTGCCCTGCCGGGGCCGTCAGATCCACTGCACGAGCCCACCACCGGCCTCAGGCCCTCCCAGCCGGGCACACTGCTGGTGGGAGGACGTCAAGGTATCATCCCAGGGGTGGCCGTGGCCTGGGCCCTCGCTCCTCCTGGGGGGCTGGCCATCTAGGGGAAGGCAGAGACGCGTCAGCCTATGGGAGGCCATAGGCACCCGCCCCAGGAGAACCGCCACCCACCTGTCAGAGGCAGATGCGGTTCAGGTGAACCTTCCCTGGCAGAAGAGACCTGGAAACCCCAAACCACAAGTCTGAGAGAGGCACAGCCCCAGGCAAGCAGCTTGGCCTGTCCACGTGCAGCACCCGGCCCTGCATTGCCCACATGCCCCTGCTCTCCCTGCCCGGCCCCGTCTGCCCACCTCCCTGCTGGCTGCCCTGGTCTCCAGCTGCCCCTGCCCTCCTATTTCCCTCCCTACTCCCTCAGAGTCCCAGGAGGCCCCACACCAGCCCCCCAGCACCCCCAGAGCCCAGGGCACACCAGCTACTCACGAGCTGAGGGGCGTCTGGGGGCTCCGGCCCCACACCCTTGGCTGAGCCTTGGTGTCTCCGAGAGGCTCTGGACTGCAAGGCTCCCTTCTTGGAGAGCAAGTGGGGGCCAGTGGGGCCGGGGGAGCTGGAGCCAGGGTCAGAGACAGGCACAGATGCAGGCAACCAGGGGAGCGGGCTCAAGGGCACAGGTCCAGGTGAGCTCTGCATGGCACTGAGGAACTGCCGGGAGGGCCTGGGCTGGGACCTCGATGGCACCCAGGGACCCCAGCAACGAGACTCAACCTCCCAGCACAGCCTAAACAGACCTCAGGCTTCGGGCAGCCCCAGACCGCAGGGTGAGATTCATGGGCTAGACCCCCCTAGACCCCGAACCTTGGGGTGTGGGCACCACCCAACCTCAGGCTGTGTGCACATCCTGCCCTTTCTTCGGCTCGGCAAGGGACTGACCTCCTCCAGGCCCTGGACATCTGTGATTCTGCGGTGGGAGGTGGCCGGTGGGGTGTAGGGGTCGGCATAGAGGGGCGAGTGTGGCGTCTCTGTGTGGCCAGGGGCCTCTGGGCTGCCCTCCAGGCTCGGCCTGCTCAGCTGCAGGGAAGAGGAGGTGCGAGAGGTGGGAGCCTAACCTTCCCCTTCTCTGAGGTGAGGAGTGGTGGGAGCCAGGCCAGGGCCGGGTGTGTGTGCCGGGCCCACCTGGGTCAGGTCCAGGTGCAGCGGGGTGGCAGGGCCGCGGCTCCCTGCCCGGGCCTTGCTCCTGGGTGACCGGCTGCTGCTGCTACGTCTCAGCTCTGTCCTCCGTCGGCAGATGCTGGCGGGGTCAGAGTTGGCCTGGTCCTGTGGGGACCACAGACCTTCCAGAAAGAGCCTCTGGGTCCCTCTCCCATGCAATTCCCTGAGGCTGCCAGGGGCTTCCTCCAGTCTGAGTCCCCTGAGGAACCAGGGTCCCCAACACACGCTTACCCAAGGGCCTTCTGCCCCACTTCTGTCCGCCACCCCCCGGTACTCACCGGTGTGTGCAGGGAGGCACAGCCCATGGTGGGTGGCACTGAGGACTCAGGCAGGGAGTGGCTGGTATGGGCGGAGGGGGGCGCCAGGCACTCCAAGTCCCAGCTGGTCTGTCCACCTGAGGAGAGTGAGCCTCGGCCGCTGCCCATCACCTGGGTGGGCAGTGAGTGGGGGTGAGTGAGGACTGGACCCCTCCCCACCTGTCCCCTGCCTGGACCCCTCCCCACCTACCCCCCTGCCTGGAC
>NW_022437067.1:123039-134395 GCF_009761245.1 Sapajus apella | reverse complement strand
TCCCCACCTACCCCCCTGCCTGGACCCACCCCCTCCTCACCTGCCCCGTGCCTGAACCCACCCCCTCCCTGCCTGGACCCACCCCCTCCCCACCTGCCCCCTCGCTGGACCCACCCCCTCCCCACCTGCCCCCTACCTGGACCCACCCCCTCCCCACCTGCCCCCCTGCCTGGACCCACCCCCTCCCCACCTGGCCCCCTTGTTCTGTGGAGTCTCATTCTGTCACCCAGGCCGGAGTGCAATGGCACAATCTTCACTCACTACAATCTCTGCCACCCGGGTTCAAGTGATTCTCCTGCCTCAGCCTGCCGAGTAGCTGGGACTACAGGCATGTGCCACCACGCCTGGCTAACTTTTTTGCATTTTTAGTAGAGACGGGGTTTCAGGCTGGTCTCGATCTCCTGACCTCAAACGATGTGCCCACCTCAGCCTTTTCCCAAAGCGCTGGGATTACAGGCATGAGCCACCGCACGTGGCCTGCTGCCCCATTTTTTACCACTGCCCGGGACCTGGGCTGTGGGTGCTGCTGACCTCTCACCTGCATTCCCAGGAAGCTCTCGGTGCCAGGCAGCTGCCGGGCCCCCTCCGTGTGGGTGACGGCGCGGAGGCAGAGCAGCCAGTGGCTGTAGTCCTCGTAGCTGGAGCATATCACTCGGATGGTGTTGATGAGGGGACCTGGCACACCGACACTGTGAGGGGCTGGCAGGGCGGGGTGCACCCCTCAGTGCCCCTCTAGAGAGCTGGGGCATCCACCAGGCTCCCACTGCCACCCTGGCCTGGCTGGCGGGAGGCAGCCTCGGGGGAGGGCCCACCTTCGATCAGGAAGGAGCGGATCTGCTTCTCCTTCTCCTCCAGGTTGATGTGGATGGCGCGGAGCGGGAGCTCCCCCTGTGGGGGCAGAGCAAGGGGCAGGTCTTTGTGGGGCAGCCCCTGGGCCCCCGCCTGGTCTCATCCCACCCTCTTGCCCACCAGAGCTTGGCTGGGCACTTGGAGAGCCAGGCACTGAGGCCACCACCCTGAGAGAGGCCAGTGGGTCCCATCTGTCCTGGGGCGACCGCCAACCCTCGGGGGGCCTTCGCCAGCTGGGACTTACACACGAAGCCACAGCACTGGGCTCCTAGGGTCCCTGGAGCAGTTGGGGTGGGGGAACCACAGGAGGCCCTGTGCATTCGTCCCTCAGGCACACCGTGTGTGCACCCCGTACTCCCGCCTCGGAGGGCATGCACACACATGTGAACACACACACCAGACCGTCCCAGGAGTGGCTATCACTCCCATGCTGCCCGGCCCAGGGTGACGGTTGGCTGGGTCTGAGAACCTCAGGACGGGCTGGGAGGCAGGGCAGGGGCGGAGACCAGACTGACCAGGACAGCGGGCCGGGTGGGCAGGGCCCCACGCTCTGTCTCAACAGGCCCCGAAATACAGGTTCCTCCTGCATGGCCGCCCCCTCCCACCCCCACACAGGTGCCTCCCTGGGGCGGGTCCACAGCGGGGAGGGGCCCACCTTGAAGCAAAGCCCGTCCGGCTCCTCAGAGAAAATGGCCAGGGACGTCGGGTACAGGACCAAGAGCCGGTCCCATTGCTCCTGAGTGGGGGATCAAACAAGGGGCAGCTGAGATGCTGGGTACCCAGGGCCGGCTCCCCACGCTGCCCCCAACCCTGCACCCCCCCTGCCCCCCTCCCTGCCCCCCACCCTGCACCCCTCCCGTCCCCTACAGCCCCACACACCTCCCACCTACCTGTGCGGGCAGGTGCTGCAGCTTGACCCTCGAGGCACAGATGGCGCTGCCGCTGGGTTTGTGCCCTGACGCCGTCCGCAGCCGGGTGAGACAGCCCTGGAGAGTCCAGGGTAGCTCCTCTCCGGGGGGCCCCTGTGAGGAGGCAGTCAGAGCAGGCTTCGAGGATCAGGGCGGGGAGGGCTGTGGGGTCCCTGGCACTGACCTGTGGGGGTGCCCAGTGGCAGTGCCGCAGCCCCCCGAGGAGGGCCATCTGCTTCTCCAGGTGGTAGAGCCAGCAGTCCAGCTCGGCGCGGCCGGGGCAGAGCACCAGGAGGGGTGCGGGCAGCGGGCCTGCGGGTGGTCAGAGAGAGCACAGGTATGCACACACACTCAGCAGCAGGGCAGGCAGGCTCCTCTCCGAGGCCTGGTCAGGGGTGCGTCTGGGGGCCCGGTCAGCATCCCACACACCTGTGATCTCGAAAGCGTGCTCTTGGGACCCCTTGAATGCACGGATGCTCAGCTCCGTCAGTGGTAGCAGCCCCTGCCGGGCACAGGATAGGAGGGCCTTCAGGGATCCAGGGAGAGATGGATGGCCATGCCCCCCCACCCCCTGCTGCCCACCGCCTCACCTGAAGTGTGAGTCCTTCAGAGCCGTGAGCCTGGAAGTAGAGGTGGGCGGGGAACAGCTCCAGATAGCAGTCGCTGACATCCTGCGCAGGGAGCAGGGTGGTCAGTGGAGGGTCTGGGGAGCAGGTCCCAGGTTGGTGGGGATGCTGGACGCTGAGTGCACCCCACCCACCTGGCCACACCTGGCTGTGCTGGAACCGCAGCTGGACCTTGGCATAGTGCACCACCTTTCCCAGGTTCCTCACGGGGACCCTCCGCCGCCCCTTCTTGAACACACTCAGGAATGGCTGCTCCGCGTTTTCTCGCTGGGTTTCCAGGTCCAGGATGTCCTAGGAGGAGCAGAACTCAGGGGAGGGGCCTGGCCTGGGCTCCCCACACCCTCATTGACGTCCACATAGCTACATGACAACAGGCAGGGTCTGCCTGTGCACAGCCAAACAACATCTATGCAAAGATCGCAGCCCCACGTGCACAAAGCCCTGCACGCTCACAGCCTCTCCACAGGAAGAGTCATGGCAGAACTTGCACACACACACATGCATATATGCCCACACACATACATGTACGTGCACACACAAATATGCACACATACAGGCATACACAATACGTGCATGCACATGCACACATATATGCATGCATACACACAGACATGCATCACGTGCACACACATGTGCACACACAAATGCACCCATGGACACATGGACATGTGCATACATAGTACACACCCATGCACAAATACACACACGCGTGCATGCACACATATGCAAACATATGTGGTGCACACATATGCAGCTGTACATGTGCACATGTGCATACACACATGCACATATACACATTGCGCACACACACACATTTGTGCACACATACATTCATGTACACACATACGCGCACACACACAGACGCGCTTCCCCGCACAGAGCTGCCTGGTGTAGTGGGAGAGATGCGACGGTGAGATTTGGACTCTGGATTAAACCCTATCTTCACCCTTTCCTAAAACGTGTAATATGGCTTTGGTTATTCAGCCTCTGAAGACTCGTTAAAAGAATTTGGGGTGTCTGGGGGAAGTGACACCTACAACCCTCTCACGTCTGCAGTATTGGCTGGGACACGTTTAGCACCGGGTTTTACAAACACACACACACACACACCAAGGACCTGATTAATGTTTGCCAATTTCCTCAGTATAAATGTTCCCACTGCCACCCATTTCCAGCCCCCAGCCTGAGCGAAAGATATGAGATTTCCGGTGTCCATCCCCTGGGCGTGTGCCGGCCGCTCCCCAAGCTTCACCCGGTGACAGCCGGGTCCTGGCAGTGCCCCGAGGGGTCTCCTCACATCAGGCCCAAGCGCTTCGGGACCACTCAGCCCTAACCCTCCTTACCCACTTTGCAGCTTTGCTCAGACATCCCCTCTTCTAAGAGGCCCTCTTCTGAAAGTCCCCGATCCTCTGCACCTGGTCCCTCTACCTTTCTCCTTAGCGCTGACCCCACCCCGCTTCTGTATCTTCTGTTTATCTGTCTCATCATCTGTCTCTGCTGTGGGGATGAGAGCACCAGAAGAACAGGGGATTTTGCCTATCTTGTTCACTGCTGTGTCCCCAGATCCTAAGACGGGGCCTGGGATGTGTTGTGGGCATCAATGCTGAGAGAGGCGGGGAATCTATGTCCACCCACATTTAGCCAGTCCCGGCACACAGAGTCCTCTACAGATAGAGGCTGGGATCACCAGGTTAGGGGTCAGAAAGGGCATGGACATGAACCTGGGGCTGGAGAGCTTTGGGACCCATCCGCAGGCTCAGGGGCAAGTGCGTAGGTGTCCTGCTCCCTCTAGGAGCTGCCAAGGGCTACCTGCAGGGCTGCTGTGCCCTGGCCAAGCTTAGCTGCCCCTGAGCAGGCCCAGGAATGTGAACAGACAGATGCGTGGCTTCCCCGGCCTCCTGCCTCTGGGTGGGGCCCCCTGTATCCACACCCAGCATGGGAACTGATGTCGGGTTGGCACCCATGAAAAACAGGCCACAAACCAGGAAGGGCCACACAGCTGGTCCTGCAGCCCAGCTCAGCCTTGGGGCCCTGGGGAGGACGCAGCCTGGAGCAGTGGCAGGGCCGGTTCACAGGTAGCAGAGCCAGTCGCAGGCCGGAGATGCACGGCTCTAGGACCGACCCAGAACTCCTCCCCCAGCCCCATCTTCTGAGGGTCAGCAGCAGGTCTTTCCCTCTCCGGCTACAATGTCCCAGCAAGGGAGGACCACCAGGGTCACCACACGTCATAGGACCCCACCAGGGTCACGCTGCACATCCTGGGCCTGGACAGAGGGAGTGTGGTGCCTCAGATGCAGCCAGAGACCCCCAACCCTGACCCAGCCCGGTTCTGCTCCCTGCCCCCACCTTTGAGGTGGCATGTTTCCGAAGCCTGCCCCCGTCTGCAGGGTGTCCTGAAGCTCTGGGGGTCAGGAGAGGCTATGGCACAAACTTCCTGCCTGGTGAGCCATGCTGGCAAGGAATCTGCACAGCTGCACCAGCTGCTGGACCCAGGTGCAGGGCAGAGGTCCTCCCCCAGACGCCCCTGGGGCCCACACACAGCAGAGCCCACCCATCCAGGCTGCCCGAAGGGGCCGCAGTGGGGATTCCTGTCTGCCCTGAAGCCCAAGTTCCTCCTCCTGCTCCCTCAACCCAACACTGGCCACATCACAAAGGGGCTGGGTGTCTCTACCCTGTGAAGACCCTCAGTACCCCGGGCCCGGCAGGGAGGGCACGGGGGAGTTTACGCTCCTTCCGTGGTGAGGTGGCCACGTGTGGGCCTGGGAGATGCCTCCTTGCTGCGAGGCCTTGGCAGGCTGGGAGAAGGTCTGCGCAGCGCGCACAGCTGCTGTGGACCAGGCAGCCGGCCAGCAGCAACTTCCTGAGAGACGCCCGTGGGGAAACTGAGGCTGGTGTAGGTGACCAGAGGGCTCACTGCTCTTCTGAGATCCCTTACTCTCCAGGAACACTACCAGCACGACCCCAGCCCCACGGCAGCGGCCGAGAGGCCCACACTGGTCCCCTGGCCGGTCTCGGGGGCCCCGCCCGGCCCGCCCCGCCCAGCTCGCTCCACTGACTCAGTCTTGGTTTCGCTCTCCACTCAGACTTTCGGCCGGATGAGCTCTGGCCGGATGAGCTCGCCGGGGCGGGGCTGCTCCTCACCTGCGGGGGTCTGACTCCCTCAGGCCGCACACGCACGGGCAGAGCCGTTCCCCCCCGCAGCTCACCGTGCCCGGGACGTAGTGGAAGATCTTGGCGGCGGCGGCGTCCCCGCTCCCAGCGGCCTCAGGGCCCAGCAGGACGGCCAGCTTCCGTGCATTGTCCTCTCTGGGGACGAGGGCAGGGCTCACGGGCTGGACCTGGAGCAGGTGGAGGAGCCCCGCGCCCAGGTGGCCGCGCCCACGCCCCTCACCTGTTTCCCTTCAGCGAGGGCTTCCTGGAGAAGGAGACCCGGAGCCTCCTGGGGGCCTGCGGGACGCAGTGGCTGTTCCCCATGGCCGAGTCTCGTCGGCAGGTCTGGGTCCCCGTCCACAGCCTTCTGCCGCCGCCTCCCTCGGGCAGGCGGGGCTGAGGGACGTCCTGCTGGCACCGAGGGCTGGGCCAGGGTGGAGCCTTTCTGGAAAGGGCCCGGCCCTATCTGAGCCGTCGGTCTCTGCCCTGGGCCCTCCACACCGAGAGGCCAGCCTTGGGGCGAGCACGCCTCTGGCCCAGACGAGGGCTCCAGCGTGCAGGGAGCACTTGGCTTGGTGAACCCTGGCCGCCCCCACCAACCATGTGGGCACACATCCTGCTTCCATCTACAACCCGGCCGGCCTCAGTCACCGGTGACTGCACGGAAGCCTGAAGCAGGAGTTCAAGCAAGGAGACGGCAGCGAGAGCCACCCCAGCCTCTCCTCCTCACCACAGGCCCGAGTGAGGATCCCCAAGGTTTAAGGGGACCCAGAAGGCCACATGCCCTCCAGGCGACCAGGACAGTCGGGGTACACGGGGGCAATGCTGTCCCGCCTGGCCCCACCCCCAGACCTCGGCCTCAGGACCCAGCCCCGGCAAACCCTACTCACAGCTGGGGACCAGCCACAAGGACTCCATGGCCCCAAGCCTCCCCCATGCACAGCTCTGCCTTGCAGCCCTCGGGGGCCCCACACCCCGAACCCCAGACAGGACCCAAGTTGTGCAGGTGCCCCACAAGCCAGAGAGAGATGCTTGGCCTCAGGCCTGAGGAGCCCAAGAAATGTGTTTATTGTTCAAGTTGGCTTGTATTGCTGTGTAGGGTCCGTGTGCACGTGTGTGCCCGCTACAAGATCCAGGGAAGATGGCACACGGCCGACAGGACCCTGCTCCCCATCCTTCCCAGGACCCCCGTGTGCAAGTGAGAACCGTGTGCAAAACTTGAGCTGGGTCTGCAGTGGCTTGGAAGGCTCCAGGACCTCGTGCTCCTGGCCTGCAGGGTCTCAGCAGGTGGCAGCCCCGGGCCAACGAGCCCCTAACCCGTCATTCCCTGCTGCCTCCAGGCAGGGAGTGGATGGGAGGGCACAGAGAACCAGACGCTGAAGGCGTGAAGGAGTGGCCGCAGCACTGCTCAGCCCTCAATAAATACGTAAATAAATAAACAACTAAACAGACAAAAAGGAACGGACGGGTGATGCGACAGATGGCGCGGGACGTCCCTGGTGGGGGCCGTGGCCCCCTTAAGGCATGTGGGAGGCCGTGGGCCTCTGGCGGTGGTTGGGTCAGAGGCTGGTGGAGGACACGGAGAGCGTGGGCGAGGACGGCGGCGGGAAGTTGAGCAGCTCCAGCACCGCCACGCCCACACTGCTTCGCCGCGTGAACATGCAGGAGGCGGCCACCCACTTGTTGGTCCTCGGGTTGTACTTCTCGATGGAGTTGAGGCTGGAGCTGCCATCGTTGCCCCCGACCGCATACAGCCAGCCATCCATGGCCACCAGGTCGTGTGTGCTCCTGGGGGGCAGGCGGGGTGAGACCCAGGCGGCAGGAAGGGATGAGGGGAGGGGTCGCGCCATGAGGAGGGGTGGGGCGGGACGTGCCCGCTGAGGTGGCGAGAACCCCTCCCCGCAGGACGCCCCGCCGCGGACCTGCGGATGTTCATCGGTGCCACGCTCTCCCAGGCGCCAGCCTTGGGGCTGTATCTCTCCACCGAGTTGAGGCAGCTGGTGCCATCGTTGCCCCCTGCCACGTACAGGGCACCCTCCAGCACGGCCACGCCTGCCGAGCTACGCCGGCTCAGCATGGACGCCACAGGCGACCACACGTTCACCTGGGGGTGAGGGCGCGGGCTGGAGGCAGACCTGCCATGGGCATCCCTCCCCTGCTGCAGCCCCTACTCCAAGGGTGGGTGTCAGGGACGGGCGGGATGTGGGTGACCGCAGGGCACACAGCCCGCAGCACCCGGAAGTGGGGGCCGGGAGGGGTGCGCTATGCACCTGGGGCTCATACTTCTCCACGGTGGCCAGGTGAGAGGAGCTGTCATAACCGCCCACGGCGTACAGGTTCCCATCTGCAGAAAGCCGACACACCCGTGGCACTCCTGCTGTGAGTGGGGTCTCCAGGGTGAGGGAAGATGGGGATGCCCCCAAGACAGAACCCGTCACCCACCGAGTGTGGCCACACGCACATAGCGCCTCCGGGTGCTCATGGCAGCAACGGACGTCCACGCTCCAGTCAGGGGGTCGTAGCGTTCGGCACTGTGGGCACCACGACCGCCGCGGCTCAGCGGAGACGGAAGGTGCCCGGCCCCAGGACCTGCCCTCCCCAGCGCTGCAGGCAAACTACTCCCTGACAGGCAGGGCCCACCGGTGGACACAGGCCCCAAGCTGCCTGGACAACCCTGGTGTGCACCCACCTGGGCCCAGCCTCTGGACTTGGGGTGAGAACCCTAGAGAGAAAAGGGCACTGGCCCAGCAAAGCCAGGAGCTCAGGCCCAGTGTGACCGTGGCCTGGGATGAAGAGACCCCACGGACCCCCTTTAGCGGCCACAGTCAGACACGACCTCGGTGATGGTGACGTGGCCTCGCCTCCTGCAGTCGGACCCTGTAAAGCCACCGGGTCCCCAACTACTACCTGTTCAGGCAGGAGGCCCCGTCATAGCCGCCGGCCGAGTACAGGAGCCCGTGCAGGGCAGCCACACCCAGGCAGCTTCGCCTCGTGCCCATGGACACCTCCGGCTGCCACGTGTTAGTCACGGGGTCATAGGACTCCACGGTAGCCAGGTCTGAGGTCCCGTCGTAGCTAGCAGAACAGACCCACGCAGGTCAAGACCGGCCTAGCGGGCACGCACCAGACCCCTGACGCAAGTCCCACCTCCAGGCTTACCCGCCCACAGCATACAGCCGGTTCCCCACGGCAGCCACGCCCACCCGGGCCCTGCGCGTGGACATAGAGGCCACCACATGCCAGCGATCAGTGCGCGTGTCGTAGGCCTCACAGTCTCCGTGGATGGCAAACAGGCTCCCACCGCCTAGAGAAAACAGGTAGAAATAGGACTTGTAAGAGGACCCACTGATGAGCCACAGCCTAGGCTCCTGGGAGGCCCCTGGATGGAGGAGTGGTGGAGCAGCTCAGGACCTGACCGGCAGACATGGAGTGGGCTCGTGCTGGTAAGGCAGGCGGAGAGGGAGCGGGGCCATACCCACGGCGAAGAGCACTGGGCCGGCCCCCTCGCAGCGCCGGGGCCGCGTGCGGCTGGTGCCCAGGACGCCCCTCTGCTCCGGCAGCAGGTGGAACTTGAGAGCCTCGATGAGGAGGTCCTTGCAGTCGGGGTGGTGCCTCACCAGGCTCTCGGCATCCACGTGGCCCAGCAGGAAGTCACGGCTCAGCAGAGGCAGCCGCACACACTTCATGAGCTGGGGCGCAGGGGGTGCCAAGGTCGGGCGGGACCCGTGGGCACACTTGGCCCCAGGGTTGAGACCCCCCCGACGCCCGTACCACCTGTGATGAATTCCTCTTCAGACAGATACAGGTACCACCCCCACGGAGTCCCTGCACTCGGGGAAGGTCAGGGTGCACCGGACCCTCGGCCACCTGTATGCCTTCACAGACACTGTGGGAGCCCCCGGGGCTGGGCCTCACCCGTGGGACGTGCTGTCTGCGGGCGTCCACGTCATGTTTCACCCAGCTCAGGACGGCGCGGTAGACCTCCTCTTCTGAAGGCACATTCAGGCTGTCGCTAGACACCAGTTCCAGCACCTGGAGATGAGGGTTCCCAGGCCTGAGATCTGGGGAGGGTCCCGTGTACCCAGGGAACCCTGAAGATGCCTAGGAGGGAGGGTCGGGGATGGGGACTGGGTGCTCACACTGGGAGGGGCCGAGCAGAGTCAGGAGCCACAGAAGTGGCTCCTGGGTGGCCTCTACGCATATGGGACTTGGGCGCGCACGGCGGGCACTAAGGCTAACAGGCAGGGCTGCGTCACGGACACGATAGGGTCAGTAGTTAAAAGCAAAGACTTGGGTGGGATCAGGTTGAGAGGGAGGGCTGGGCCGCTGTTACCTGTTTCAGGGGCAGCAGCATGAACTCCTCGGTCTTGGCCACGTCCACGAAGTGCTGCAGCACGTACCTGTGGGCCGCCTTGAGCAGGTCGCTGCAGGAGTGCGCGTCGGCAAAGCCGCGGATGCCCAGGCAGTTGGAGGGGTCCAGCTGACTCAGCAGGAACTTGCAGCAGGCGTCGCGGACACCGTTCAGCTGCAGCAGGCTGGCGGCGGGGAGCAGCGTCTGCGCGGCAGGGAGGTGCGGGTGAGGGAGGCACGGGGCGGGCGGCGGGAGGGGCCGGTGCGAGGCCTCCGCAGGGCCCGAGCCAGGCAGCCTCACCTGCACGTTGCCCTCGCCCACCACGATCTCCGCCGTGTACGCAAACTGCACCAGCTGGTCCAAGGCCTGAGGGTCGATGTCGTGCAGCGTCACGTGGGTCTGGCGGCTCTCGCTCATCTCATCTGTGGGGACGGAGGGTCAGGGGGCCGACCCGAGGGGCCCACCGAGCGCACGGCGCCGCGCAGGCCGCGCAGAGCGGTACTTGCTTGTGAACATGGCGTGGAAGTACGGGCTGCAGGAGGCCAGCACCACTTTGTGCGCGCGGATCTCCTTGGCGGCCACGTGCAGGACGATGTCGCACAGGAGGCCGCGCTGGCGCATGCGGCTCATGGCCACGAAGGCGTCGTGGTAGTGGCGCTTGGAGTTGTGGGCCACGCTGTGGCCCTCGCGGCTCAGCAGCTGCACGGCGCCCTCCATGGGGGCCGCGGGCCGCGCCTGCCGGGGCCGCGCGCGCTCCGCCTCCGGGCTGCGGGGGGCGGGGGCGGGTCAGGCTTCGCCCCTCCGGAGCCTCCGCGCCGGACCGGCAGCGCGCGGGACCCTGCCCCAGGTGCGGCGGGCGCGCCGGCAGCCCTCGCCCGACCCCCGCCCGGGACCCCGCGCGCGCCCCGCCCCGCCCCGCTCCCCGGGCTCCTCCGCGCCCCAGGCCGCCCTCTCGGGCCCGCAGCGGGAGCCGCCGCTCCGGGGCGACCCCGCTCAGCACCCGAGTCCCGACCTCCCCGGGCCCTTCTGCGGGCGGACGCGGGGGCCGGGCCGGGCAGGTCCCCCCGCACTCACGCCGGCGGCTGCGGCGGTGGCGGCGGCGGCGCCTCGGGCCCGGGCCCCGGGCTGCCGTGCTCCGGGCTCTGCGTTCTGCCGGCCGGGCGCTCGCTGCGGGGCTGCATTCGGCCGCCGGACCCGCCGCGGATGCGCGGAGGACACGCAGGCGGACAGACGCGGGGACGGCCGGAGGGCTGCTCGGCGGTGGCGGCCCGCTAAGCGTCGCTCACTCTCGCGGCTCCCGCCCGCAGCCGCTGTTTCTCGGCGCCGCCCGCCCCGCCTCCCGAGAGGCTTGGGGTTCTCGACGTTAGACGCCTGGCCCCCGAGCGCCGCGCCTCGGGTCCGCCTCCTCCTGGGAGAAACCACCAGGCCCCGCCCTCCTCCTGGGAGAACCCCCCCAGGCCCCGCCCTCCTCC
>NW_022437067.1:95608-118039 GCF_009761245.1 Sapajus apella | reverse complement strand
GGAGAAGCCCCCCCCCACCCCCCTATCTTGCCCTCCTCCTGGAAGCCCCGGGGTCCCGCGTGCAGAGCCTGAGCCCAGGCTGGAGTACCGGCAGTCCAGACCACTTCGCCCGCGTCCTCCTCGCGCGCCCCTGCAGCGCTGGGGCTGGGGGAGCCGCGCTGCGCCCGTGCGCCCCTGTCGCGGGGTCTGGCTGCCTGGGCCCGCGGGTTTCAGGCTGGCAGCGGGGAAGGAAGCAGCGGCCCCGCCACCGCCTTCGTCCCGTACAGCATCCCCGGGCAGGGCCGCGGAAGAGCGGCCGTCGGCGCCCAACGGGCCCTGAACGGGAGCGCCCTGCTCCGCGGGTCCGGCGAGGCCAGCCCGGGCCTCGGGCCGTCAGCATCGGTGCAACCTCCACCGCCCCTCGTGTTTCCCACTGGACTTCTTGTTGATTTGTGGTAGCTCTTTACATAGGGGCCCCGCTGTCGCAGCCTGGCATCCTCGCAGGCGCGCGCCCTCGGAGCCTCGGCTGGGCTGCGGGCGCGGTGGGGGTCCCGGCCTCTCTTCCCGGGGTGGAGAGGAGCACCGGTGTCGCCGCGTCCCACGGAGCCAGGCGCTGAGTCCGCACCTCGCATGCGAACGCGCCCGCCCGCCCCGTGGCCGGCTGCGCGGCGGTCGGAGAACCGTAGAGCCACTCGGCTGGGCGGGGCGGGTAACGGGGCGGGGCCTGCGCGGCGGAAGTGCGCAGCACGCGCGGCATTCTGGGACCGGAAGTGGGGCGCACGCCGCAGGCTGGTGTCATGGCGTCTGCAAAGCGACGCAAGAGGTAAGCCGTGGGTCCGAGGGTCGGTTCGGCCTGCCGGTGGGTGTCTGCGTCCAGGAGAGGTCTTCTTGCTCCTCTCAGCGGGGCTGGGGCCAGCTGGGCCTGCGGGCAGCTGTGACTCTTGCGTGACCCGCAGGCGCCTGGCGGAGCTGACGGTGGACGAGTTCCTAGCCTCGGGCTTTGACACCGAGTCCGAGTCCGAGTCCGAAAACACCCCAGAAGCGGAGACGCGGGAGGCGCGCGAGGCTGCGCGGAGTCCGGACGAGCCGGGAGGGAGCCCGTCGGCAAGGTGAGCGGGGGCGTGCGTGAGCAGGGCCCCCTTGGTAGCCCTGTGGCCCCCCCCGCCACGAGGTCTCGGGGCCGAGCCGAAGGGCCTCCGACCCCTGCCCTCCAGTTCCTTCGGCCTAACCTAGTCTTTATCCGAGGTTTACTGAGCTCCTGCGCGGCGCCAAACCCCGTCCTGGGGCGTGTGGGCGTGTGTTGGTGAGTTCTGCAAAAGCCTCTTTCCGATCTAGGAGAGCTCTCGCGGTCTTGGGTGACTGCGTGCAGTGTAGCAGAACGGAGATGAGCGCTGGCGAGGGAGGCTGGTGAGAGAGGTGCGGGGGAGCCGAGGTGCTCTGTTAGAAGGCGCGGCGGCCGGGCGCGGTGGCTCACCCCTGTAATCCCAGCAAGGCGGGCGGATTACCTTAGGAGTTCCGAGACCAGCCTGACCAACATAAGGAAACACTACGTCTACTAAAACTACAGAAATGAGCCGGGCGTGGTGGCGCGCGCCTGTAATCCCCACCACTCGGGGGGCTGAGGCAGGAGCATCGCTTGAACCCGGGAGGTGGAGGTTGCAGGGAGCCGAGATCGCGCCATTGCACTCCAGCCTGGGCGACAGCGAGACTTCGTCTCAAAAAAGAAAGAAAAAAAAGTAGCCGGGTGTGGTGGCACACACACCTGCAGTCCCAACTGTCCCGGAGGCTGAGGCAGGAAAATCATTTAAACCTGTGAGGCGGCGGTTGCGTTGAGCAGAGAGTAGAGATTGCACCACTGCATTCTATCCTGGGTGGTAGAGTGAGACTCTGTCTCTGGGGAAAAAAAAAAAAAACAGGGTGAGGCAGATGTGGCTGTTTGAGAAGATGATGTCTGAGTAAAGACCGGGAGTGAGGAAGCCACGCAGACAGTAGGGGAAGCGTGTCCGGTGATTTCAGGTAGCAGGAACAGCGAAGGCCTTGTGGTGAGAGCATTTGAGGACACTACAGAGGTGAATGTGGCTGGGGCAGTGAAGAGCCAGGTGCCCTAGACTGTCGTACTGTGTAAAACAGGAAGTTACTTCCAGGTTTGAGCTGTGGAGTTCCTTGTTGGTGGCAAGGGTGGAAACGGAGAGACTTTTTCTTTGAGATGGGGTTTCGCTTTGTCACGCAGGCTGGGCTGCAGTGGTGCAATCTCAACTCACTGCACCTTCCACCTCCTGGGTTCAGGTGATGCTCCCGCCTCAGCTTCCCAAGTAGCTGGGATTACAGGCATACACCACTACACCCATCTAACTTTGTGTTTTTAATAGAGATGTGGTTTCTCCACGTTGGTCAGGTTGGTCTGAAACTCCTGACCTAAGGTGATCTGCCTGCTTAAGCCTTTCAAAGTGTTGGAATTACAGGCATGAGCCACTGCGCCCAGCAGGAGAGATCTTTATGTTAACTGAGAGTTGAGCTATGTGGTGTTTTGAGAAGAGGCGAGAACAGTTTTGAGAATGTTGCTGGTAAGATGTGATGACAGGTTGCATGCTGGGTGTTAGAGACACATTTGTCTTTCATCTGAGCCCCTGAAGGGTGAAGTTACCAGCAACCGAGGTGGGACATGGCGCAGGCACAGCCAGTCCAGGGAGACCAGGGCTGGGAGTCCTGTATGTTGGGTCTGAGGGTATGTTGTAGAGAGGCTGCTGGGTAGGAGAGATGGGTACCTCTTGGCGATCCTCCTGC
This sequence comes from Sapajus apella, assembly GCF_009761245.1. Lineage (NCBI taxonomy): Eukaryota > Metazoa > Chordata > Mammalia > Primates > Cebidae > Sapajus > Sapajus apella. The sequence continues at coordinate 115,276 of NW_022437067.1, read as the reverse complement.
CTTGCTTGTTGGTAACTCTTGTGAAGGAAGCAGGCGAACCCTCTAGGCCTCTCCCCGCCCCCTCCACGCCTCTCCCCGCCCCCTCCACGTCCACTTTCTACTGGGGTCGCTGACTTCTGCCTTCTCAGCCAGCGTAAAGGCCTTGCCTCTGAGCACAAAGACCAGCTCTCTCGGCTGAAGGACAAAGACCCCGAGTTCTATAAGTTCCTGCAGGAGAACGATCAGAGCCTGCTAAATTTCAGCGACTCAGATAGCTCTGAAGAGGAAGAGGAGCCGTTCCACTCCCTGCCAGATGTGCTGGAGGTGAGGGCCTGGGCAGAACTGGGAGGGGCAGTTGTAGCCTCTGTACTGTCCTTCAGCTCAGCCTTTCTGTGCAGGAAGCCAGCGAGGAGGAGGATGATGGAGACACAGTCCCCAGAGGGCTGAAGGGGAAAAAGAATTCTGTTCCTGTGAGTCTCGCCATGGTTGAAAGATGGAAACAGGCAGCAAAGGTGAGCAGCAGCAAGAGGGGGCAGCCGGGTCCCCCAGGCAGGAATCTGCCCTCTCCCCACCAGAGGGGCCTGAGGCTGTGCTGGTGGAGGAGGCCTTGTCCAGCAGGGGACACCGGAGCCCCATTCAGCACAAGTGACGGCACGCCGATCTTCCTGCTTGGTTGCCCCAGCACCGTGTGCTCAGCTTTGGGCAGATTCCAGGGGCTCTTGGCTCTCTGCTCCCCCAGGGCAGCTCCACTGCAGGTGGGATGGACTGTCTGTACCTTTGTTGGTGGGTGGAGCTGGGGTCCTGCAGAGCCTTTCACAGCAGTTTTTGCAGGGATTAGGATAGAGAGAGCTCCAGATACCACCTGGAGCTGGCCGTAGTCCGGGATCTGGAACCCCCATCCCTTTCCCTGGGGCTCCTGAGCCAGACTCCCTCCCCTTCCCAGAGGAGTCTAGACTTTGTTTCCGTTTTTGTTACCAGTATGGGGCTCTGTGGCCCCACGCCCACCTCTGCCCTGCATCTGAAGGTGAGGGTGAGGGTGCCTTCCTCTCACGGTTTACACTCTGCTGAGTGCAGTCTTTGCTTCCTTGACGTCCCTGGTACTTACTCTTGCTCCTTCAGCACCGCCTCACTCCAAGGCTGTTCCATGAAGTGGCGCAGGCATTCCGAGCAGCCGTGGCCACCACCCAGGGAGACCCGGAAAGTGCTGAGGCCAACAAATTCCAGGTCACAGACAGTGCTGGTGAGCGCTGGGGGAGCCCGGCATTCATGTTCTCTGTTGCCGTCTCTGTCCCATGAGTGCAGCTAGGCCCTTTTGTTGCAGTGTTCAACGCTCTGGTCACCTTCTGCATGAGAGATCTCATTGGCTGTCTCCAGAAGCTTCTGTTCGGGAAGGTGTCAAAAGACAGCAGCAGGTGAGAGGGAAGGGGTGAGGGGGGGGGGTGAAAGGTGGGTGAGGACCACACACAGCAAAAGCCAGAGGCCTTGTGGCCAGGACAGAGCCAGGCTCTTCTTAGGGACCGTGAGCAGGCAGGGGGGCACAAGGGACCCTTGGGATGAGGCTGGCACTGGGGACCAGTTGGATCAGCCCCGCCTTCTTTCCTTCCTAAAAAGACACGTTGTCCGCTCAGTCTGAGAAGGGTGGAGTGTGCAACCGCCTTTTGCTGTCAGATTTTCCCAGGTTAGGGTTTTTGTTCTCCTCCGCGTCATAAGGATGTTGTAGGTCCTGTCCATGCTCCTTGGCTTTTGCACTGTGGTTGGCCTGTCTCCCGGAGCTGGGTGTGTCTGTAGACAGGAGCCTCATCAGTGCTGACAGCCTGAGGGCCTCAACTTCCCCCTTAAAGGAAGGCTGGGCAGAGAAGGCCGGGGAAGGAGAAGACGGCTGCACAGCAGAGCATTGGGTAGAGTGGATCACGCTGCGGTCCGGGGGGCCGTGCAGCCATGTGACCTTGAAGCTGTGGAGGCCTGGAGTTCAACTTGCCCCAGTACACTTTCCAAAGGAAGAAAGGAGACCCACGGGAGAGGCCTCGTCAGCATCTTGGGGCAGGGAACAGTGGCTCAGGAGATGGGGGCAATGTCACTGCTGGGTAGTGGTTGGGGCTGGCTGGATAGAGCTGAGCTGTGTCCACATGGAGGCAGTGCTGTCCGGGGGATGGGAAAACTGGCAGACAGGGTGGAGCGACAGGCGGCGATTGGGGGGCAACAGGCACTGCAGCCTGAGCCACCAGGTCGGGGACCCTTGTCTAGGCAGCGGCTGCACCAGAGGTGGCCAGGCCGTGGGGGAGCAGCTGCAGGTGCCCAGCAACCAGTGTCAGTGCAGGTGCGAGGAGGGCTGGGGACGGGGCCTTTCTGGGGCCTGCCCTTTGTCCTTCCATGCTTCTGCAGCTTTCACTGAGGACCTGCTATGTGGGCTCTGAATGCTTTGTTTTTCGTAAGAGACAGGGTCTTGCTCTGTCCCCAGGGTGAAATGCAGTGGTGTGATCATAGGTCACTGCAACACCTACCTCCTGGATTCAAGTGATTCTCCCACCTTATTCTCCTGAGTAACTGGACTATGCCGCCAGGTCTGGATAATTTTTTTACTTTTTTTTGAGATGGAGTCTAGCTCAGGCTGGAGTGCAGTGGCGCGATCTCGGCTCACCGCAGCCTCTGCCTCCCAGGTTCAGACGATCTCAGCTCACTGCAGCCCCTGCCTCCCAGGTTCAGACAATTCTACCTCAGCCTCCCAAGTAGCTGAGATTACAGGCATGAGCCACTGTGCCCTGCTAGTTCTTGTATTTTTTTAGTAGAGACGGGGTTTTGCCATGTTGGCCAGACTGGGCTTGAACTCCTGACCTTGTGAGACAAGGTGCTGGGATTATAGGCGTGAGCCACCTCGCCCGGTCGATTTTTTTGTACGTTTTCGTAGAGACAGGATCTCACTATGTTGCCCAGGTCGGTTTCAAACTCCTGGGCTTAAGTGATCTTCCTGCCTCGGTCTCCGAAGTGCAGTGACCACTGGTATGAGCCTCCACACTTGGCCTCTGTTTTTTTTCCCTTTGTGCAGCAAATGTGGGCCGAAAAAAACTAGCTTGTGTCAGTTGGTGGTGCCTGGGTCAGATCCCAGAGGTGCTGAGTGCCAACTGCCGGGCGCAGGGGTTTCGTGGTCCCATGGTGGGGGTGTGACCAAGGGGACCTAGAAGAGGTTCAAGTCTGAGGGAGGGAGCTGGAGGCTGGGACTTATGGGGACTCATGGAGGTGGCCAACCCTGGGCCCGGGGCAGATGGGAGTTCACAGCCGCTGAGGGAGGGGCTGGTACCGTTGAGAGGGTCCTACTGAGCCCCAGTGTCTGTCCAGCTGTAAGGGCCTCTCAGCTTTTTTGAGGGGCGAGAAGGGGGTCTCCCTGCAGGGTTCTGGATGCTGTGCTGGCCAGGATATGCACCAGCATGCTGTGCAGCCTCGGGTTCGAGCCGTGGGGCTTCCCAGACAGGGATGGGTGATCTCTCTGCAGGATGTTGCAGCCATCCAGCAGCCCTCTGTGGGGGAAGCTCCGTGTGGACATCAAGGCATACCTGGGCTCGGTCATACAGGTGCAGTTCTGGTGGGGAGGGCACGGGGACCTGGCTGTATCCATTGGTCCAGTCCTTGCTTGCCTCCCAGAATGCATTGGTGTGGGGCCTCACTGTCCCCTCCTGCCCCCAGCTGGTGTCCTGTCTGGCGGAGGTGACCGTGTTGGCGGCCGTGCTGCGGCATATCAGCGCGCTGGTGCCCTGCTTCCTGACCTTCCCCAAGCAGTGCCGCATGCTGCTCAAGGTGGGTGGCCCAGTCCCCTCCCTGTGTCTGTCATGGGGCTGGGGGGCCACGTGGCTTCCCCCACCACATCTCACTCCTGGCCGGGCACAGGTCAGGTGGTGCCCACACCCCACTGGCTCCACTTGACCAGAGATCACAGAAGCACCTGGCCACCACCCCCACCCAGGGTTCCCGTCTCAAGGAGCCCCCACCCACACGGGCAGCGTGGCTCAGTCTGTGAGCAGAGCCACGGTGAGGTGTCCTCTTCCCAACGTGGTCTGACCTAGGTTGGTGTGTCTGACGCAGTAGGTTTTCGGGGTCGTCTTCTCTCAACGATTAACATGCCTGTTCTGTTTTCACTTCTGTAACTGAGCGCCTAACTCGCGGCTCCACCGAGGTGTTTCGGGAAGAGCTGGTGGCCATGGCAGCCTTTGCCTGGCTGGGGAGGGTGTGCCTTCCCTGGGGCATCCTAGCTGAGGAGGCCGGGGGGCCGGCAGTGACGTCTGATTTTGTGCAGAGAATGGTGGTCATGTGGAGCACGGGAGAGGAATCCCTGCGGGTACTGGCTTTCCTGGTCCTCAGCAGAGTCTGCCGGCACAAGAAGGATGCTTTTCTCGGCCCCGTCCTCAAGGTAGTGGTGGGCTCTGCCTCTGTGTCCCTCAGTGTCTGTGTTGGAAATGCCAGTCTATGGGTGGGGCAGGCTGCCTGTGCAGTTGGTGCCCCTCAGTGGGCCTTGCACTGCGGGTCTGGGCAGACCTGGGCCCTTGGATCGCGAATTTCTCACAGAGCAGCTGGCCGTGGTAGGGAATAGAACCCTGGCCTCCAGGGCCCCACCTGGACCCTGCTCCACACAAGCTCCACCAAGTGAGGGCCTTCCTAGCTGGAGGGGGACACTGGGTGTTGGGGGGAGTTGGGACCTGGGGCCATGGTCAGGGCAGCTTCTACTGCCCGCCCCAAGCCGTGAGTGGCCCCCACACCGGCTCAGTGTGCAGCAAGAGCTTCTGCCCCAGCTCCTGCCAGGCCTGAGGCTGGTGTGCACATGGGGTGAGGGCTGCAGCTCTTCCTCGAGGCCCAGCTGTGAGGAAAAGGCCCAGATGTTCACAGGGGGCCTAGAGCGGGCAGTGGAGCTGCAAGGCCCCGAACCCAGGGGCTCTGACTGGGGTCCCTCTGCAGCAAATGTACATCACGTACGTGAGGAACTGCAGGTTCACCTCGCCTGGCGCCCTCCCCTTCATCAGCTTCATGCAGCGAACCCTGACGGAGCTGCTGGCCCTGGAACCGGGTGTGGCCTACCAGCACGCCTTCCTGTACATCCGCCAGCTGGCCATCCACCTGCGCAACGCCATGACCACCCGCAAGAAGGTGTGTGGTGTGGCCCTTCAGGCTCGGGCCGGGTGTGGGGGGCAGCCCAGGGGCCCGACCCTCGGCAGGGCTTGGGGCCTCCTCGAGTCTGTTGGAGGCAGCCCAGCTCCTTGGTGCCGTGGGTCTTGCAGCTGGGGTAAGGGTGGGGAGGTGTGCAGGTGAGGAGGTGACCCAGTCCGGCCGGGAGCTGACGTGGTTCTCCCTGGGCAGGAGACGTACCAGTCTGTGTACAACTGGCAGTATGTGCACTGCCTCTACCTGTGGTGCCGGGTCCTGAGCACCGTGGGCCCCAGCGAAGCCCTGCAGCCCTTGGTCTATCCCCTTGCCCAGGTCATCATCGGCTGCATCAAGTGAGTGGTGGGGTGGGCAGGGCTGTCCGGGAGGGTCAGGAGAAGCAACTGAGCTGGGACAGTGCCTCTGGTGTTCAGGGTCTTGGGGCCTCAGTCTGTGTCCTGGCCGTCCCTGAGGAAGGGCTGGGGTCCCTGTGCAGTCTGCAGTTAATTTGGGTCTGTGACGTGGGTTCGTGGGTGAAGCATGTCTGGTACAGTGCTCCATGTTTTGAGTGTGAGCATTTGGGAGGGTGGGGGCAGGGAAGGAGCTACAGCAGGAAAAGGTGGAAGCTGCACTGTGGTCGGACACGTCTGTGGCCTCTCTGGCCAGGAGGGGCATCTCTGTCTGCCTGAGCCTTAGAAACCCAAAGTTGGGAAGGGAGGTCAAGGGAAGAAGCAGGAAAGCAGGGACAGACGATTCCTGGCACTATGTTAAAATGAAATTAAGGAGAAAGCTGGATGAGGCCCCCGAAGCCTCGTAGCTGAGCAAGGAGGCAGACCCTTCAGGTTGAGACTGGCCTTGTTCTGCTTGAGGGATCTGATGCCTTTAGTGGGGAGGGGGTCCAAGACAGCAGGGCGTGGGGCAGGGGCTGCCCGAGCCTCTGCTCACACGCTTTCCCATGCCCAGGCTCATCCCCACTGCCCGCTTCTACCCGCTGCGAATGCACTGCATCCGTGCCCTGACACTGCTCTCGGGGAGCTCGGGGGCCTTCATCCCAGTGCTGCCTTTCATCCTGGAGGTGAGTGGGGCTGCCTGCTCCTGTGGGGAGCATCTGCCGCTTGGGGAGTCTGTGCTGAGCCATCCGGCGACCTCCCAGAGCTCTGGCCGCCTCCTTGTTGTGGGTGTCTTGAGGACACTCCTCCGTGAGCCAGGGGCAGCGTTGGTAGATGTGGGGCCACTGGGGATGAAGACAGCTGCTGCCAGGGCTGCGCTTGAGGGGGCCAGACCCTGACCCTGTAGGTGCTTCCCCAGGACTGGCGTTAGGAGGGAGCACTGGGCGAAAGCCCGAGTCTGATTGCTGAGCCGTGCACTCCGAATGGCCCGCCCAGTGCACACGCATGTACCTGTGTGTGTGCATGTGTACACCTGTGTGGGTGCATATGTACCTGTGCGTGTGCATGTTTGCATTCATCTGCATATGTACCTGTGTGCGTGCTTGCATACCTGTGTGCATGCATACGTACTTGTGTGTGTATGCATGTATACGCCTGTGTGTATGCACTTGTATGCATCTGTGTATGTACCTGTGCGTGTGGGCGTACTTGCACGCATCTGTGTATGTGGCTGTATGCATGTGTACACCCTTGTGTACGTATGTACCTGTGCGTGTGCACGCTTGCATCCGTGCATACATACCTGTGCATGTGTACACCTGTGTGCATGTATATGTACTTGTGTTTTTGCGTGTGTATCTGTGCATGTGAGCGTACTTGCACAGTGTATTTCATTGTGCATGTGTGCATATATGCACCTGTGTGCATGCACGTGTATGTACCTGTGTATGTGGGCATATTTGCATGCATCTGTGTATACATACCTGTGTACACCTGTGGGTGTATGTATCTGTGCACGTGCATATGTGCCTGTGCGTGTGGGTGTACTTGCACGCATCTAGCTGTGTGTGTGCATGTGTACACCCATGTGTCTGTCTGTACCTGTGTGTGTATTTGCATGCATCTGTGCATATGTACCAGTGCATGTGTACACCTGTGTGTGTGTACGTGTCCGTGCACGTGTACTTGCATGCATCTGTATATAGTTATGCATGTGTACGTGTACACTGTATGTTCCTGTACATGTGTGTTTGCATACATCTATGTAGCTGTGTGTGTGCATATGTACACCTGTGTGTGTGCATGTGTGTCTACCTGTGCGTGTGTGTGTACTTGCATGCATCTGTGCATATGTATCTGTGTGTGCTTGTATGCATTTGTGCACGTGCACATGCCAGTCAGGTCAGGAAAGGTTGGAGTCTGAAACTTTGACATTTGGTGGGTGGGCTGGGTACCAGCCCACCATAAATTTAGGAATTCACGATCTCTACCCTAGTTAATGAGCTATTAGTCTCATGAAGGCTCAGAATCATGTCACACCTGTCCTTGGGGCTGGGTCCCTAGGTTGCCAGGTCCAGAAGGTATGGAAGCCCCAGGCATGTTCTGATTGCCCTTCCACCGAGGCAGGGATGCTGTACTTTGTGACTGTGTGAACGTCTGTGGGAAGCCATGTTCACTCCCATGGCAGCCAGCGTGGCCTCTGACTGCCCAGTCCTTGGCCTGGCCCCTGTCTTGGCTTCCCCGCTGTGGACCTGCAGCTCTGCCAGCCAGCTCCCCACATGCTTCGTGCCTGTCCCCTGTGCCCTGTCTCCCCTGGCCGCATGCTCTGCTGCAGCGTCCGTGTTTCTTGACCTCTGCACTGCCCTGGTTCACTGTAGCTGCACGCTGAAGGCCCCTCTCATGCAGGGATGCAGGCTTCTCCTGGAAAAAGCAAACCCCAAAGGCGAAAGCAAAGCCCTCAGCTGTAGGCTGCGTCCACCCTTCCTTTGGTGCCTGGGCAGGAACCCACTCATCCACCCATACTTCAGCCCAGGCTAGAGAAAAGGCACTGCCCTCCCAGGAGTTCATCCCTGCTGGGGTGTTTTTCCATCTGGAGCTGAGCTGGTGTCCAGCAGCCACCCCTGCTGAGTGGGGTCTCTTCCTGGGGCTTCCCTGCTTGTGCCCCCGTAACCTGCTTCTGACCTCTGGGTACCCCAGCACGTATCCTGGATCTCTCTGGTTCACAGCCTGAGGGCCCCTGTGTGAGGGGTCTCCTGGTGGTTGGGGAGGGGTCACAAGGCTGAGAAGCCGGACTAGACTCCCTCTCTGCTTTTCCTGGCACGTCCCGCGGAGGCCCACGGCTTGTGGCTTCTGTGGAGATACGGATTGAAGGGGTGCCCAGGCCTCCCGCAACCTCCATCCATCCCCGCCTGTGCTCAGCGCTCCTCGCTGGTGCTGCCTCGTCCTCTGGCTGTTGGGGACGCAGCCCCACGTGGCACTGCCGTGCTGAGGGCTGGGGCGGGCCTTGGGGCCATGTCATCGGGAACGGGGCTGTCCTGGTACAGTGTGGCGGGGAACTCTAGGTCTCCAGACACGGATCCTTAGTGCTTCCCAGGATTTTGGGAGAGGGCCTGTGTTCCTGGTCCTTCTTTGCTGAGCAGAGCCTCACTCTGCGACACAGCAGGCTGTGTGGGGCCACGGGGCTGGTGCCATGTCTGGCTGCTCATCTCTGGTCTCAGGTCAGGTCTTGTGCTGAAGCCTGAGGACCAGGGTGCATCCTGGCACAGGGTCGAGGCAGAGCCTGACACGCCCTCGGGGCAGATGTTCCAGCAGGTCGACTTCAACAGGAGGCCCGGGCGCATGAGCTCCAAGCCCATCAACTTCTCCGTGATCCTGAAGCTGTCCAACGCCAACCTGCAGGAGAAAGCATACCGGGTGAGACTGGCCTCCTGGGGAGGAGCCGGGGCAGCTCCGGGATGCGGTTGGCAGTGCCAAGGTGGATGGGAGGGGCTGGCACCCTCAGAGGTCAAGCATGGACCTTCATGGTCTCCAGGGCTGGGGGCCTGGGGGCCTCTTCCTTGAGTCCCTGCCCTGGAGATGGGGCTGACCTGACAGCCTGAGGGTTGGGGCCCGAGTGCCCGGCCCCTCGCCTCTACCTCACGCACTGGGCCCTCCCCTGCTCTCAGGATGGCCTGGTGGAGCAGCTCTACGACCTCACCCTGGAGTACCTGCACAGCCAGGCACACTGCATCGCCTTCCCCGAGCTGGCCCTGCCTGTGGTCCTGCAGGTGTGTGTCCTGCCCACCCCCTCACCTGCCCGCTCCAGTCCCCAGCCCTCAGCACGGTGGGCTGCTTGGTGGCCGACTCAGATTGTCTTACAATGAGCTCAGCTGCCCGAGGCTGGTAGGAGGTGCACTCTTCTGGGTACCGGGCCGAGGACGAGCCTGACTGGTATGGACACGGGCAGCTCCTCCCCGGGGCCCCCATGTAGGGGCTGATGGGGTGTGGGAGCCTGAGGGTGTTCTTGAGGGCCATGAGGCTCTGACAGGTTCTAAGCCATTCAGGAGGTTTGGGGCAGGCCTGGGCAATGGGCCAAGGACCCCAGGAGCACAGCCGCCCTCTCTGCAGGCTGCAGCCACATGGCCGATCTTCGGTGTTGGGACTGAGTGTGCCAGCCCTGGCTCAGGCTGGTCCCTGGCCACACAGTTTCCCAAGGCCATCCCTGGTGTGGGTAGTAGGCTCTCAGGTGTCAAGAAGACCCAGCCTGCCTGGCCAGGTACCCCGAGTCAGCCCCACCTTAGGCAGGGGTTGGGTGGAGTGGGTGGTTCTCCCTGTCCTCAGAAGGTGCTTCTGGACCCTACAGGAGGTCTCTCTGCTCAGCCCAGATGTTTCCAACCTCAGGGACAGCTGTGCCTAATGGTGGGGGTGGGGGGCCCTGCTCTCTAGCCCTAGTGGCTAGAATCAGATTTGCCAGTTAGAGGTCTGTGGGGTGCGGGGTGGGAGCTGCTCTCTTGAGCCACAACTGGGCAGAGGCTCATCTAGACCGGTGTGTGCGTAGGTGTCCCACACTCCGTCACATGCACACACAGGACTGTCACACGCTCAGAGCTGGGACCTCCTTTCCTGGGGAGGGGGGCATTCACAGCAGAGGCCGCGGCCTCTCTTCCTCCCGTGTCCTCTGGGGTGGTGACACCTGGGATTTGGGGCACCTCTGCTTCTGGGCTCAAGGTTCCAGGGTTGGGGTCTGGAGTAGGGATCAGGAAATGTTTTCGTTAAGGTAGACACGGCAGGCTTTGTGGGGTATGCACAGGCAGCCACAACAGCCGTGAAGATGGACGCGTGGCTGTGCAGCAGTAAAACTCTTATTTATTTATTTAGGTAGAGTCTGTGCCACCCAGGCTGGAGTGCAATGGCGCGATCTCTGCTCACTGCACCTTCTGCCTCCTGGGTTCAAGTGATTCTCCAGCCTCAGCCTCACAAGTAGCTGGGCCTACAGGCACCTGTCACCACACCTGGCTAATTTTTTTGTTTTAGCAGAGATGGGGTTTTGCCATGTTGGGCAGGCTGGTCTTGAACTTCTGACCTCGGGTGATCTGCCCGCCCCAGCCTCCCAAGGTGCTGGGATTACAGTTGTGACCCACCGCGCCCGGCATAAAACTTATATTTCCAGAGACGATTAGCAGGCAAGGTTGGCCCGGAGGGTGGGCTGATTCTGCCTCTGCCACCCCAGCTGCAACATGTGCCTTTGGGCTCTGAGATGGAATCCGTCCCCCCTCCTGGTATAATGCCTTCCCGTGGCTGCCACGTGTGGCTTTGCACAGGACCTGAGCCAGCCGTGCGCATGGAGCTGCTCTGGGCCCCTGTGGCTGACCCCTCTCTTCCGCAGCTGAAGTCCTTCCTCCGGGAGTGCAAGGTGGCCAACTACTGCCGGCAGGTGCAGCAGCTGCTTGGGAAGGTTCAGGAGAACTCGGAGCACATCTGCAGCCGCCGCCAGAGGGTCTCATTTGGCGTGTCTGACCAGCAGGCAGTGGTCAGTGGGCCCTGGGGGGCAGTGCCAACACCTGCCAGGGTATAGCTGGGATGTGGGAGTTTGCCCAGGGTCAGGCATGACCCTGAACTCCCCCAACACCCCAGGAAGCCTGGGAGCAGCTGACCCGGGAAGAGGGGACCCCACTGACATTGTACTACAGCAGCTGGCGGAAGCTGCGGGACCGGGAGATCCAGCTGGAGATCAGCGGCAAGGAGCGGGTGCGGCTCGGGGCGGGGTCCTGGGGGACGGGTGTGTGATCCGATGGGTTTTAGAACCAGTGCCAGTTAGGGTGGGGTCTGGGGGTGTGGTGTGATTTGCTGGGTTTCACATCTAGCTCACTATGACTTGAGGCCAGGCTGAGGGTTTGGAAGCAGTGCCAGGCGGCAGGGGCCGTGGTGCTGGGCTTCCCTGACGGGGCATTGCCCCAGGTGGTTCAGCTTGGAGAGGGGTAGGTGTTGCAGAACCGGCCAGAGCCAGGAGTTTCCAGGGAGGGGAGGCCACACCCCCTCAGGCCTGATGGGCTCGGTGCTCTGGGCGGTAGAGTGGCTGGACTGACCTCAGCGTTCAGGCTGGCATGTGGGCAGCAGGGGGAGGTGGGGCCAAGCAGGAAGGGCGCTGCTTTTGGCCTTGGACACGGGCTGAGTAACTTGGAGGATGGCTTTGTGCTGATTTGGGAACAGCAGGGGCTAGAAATTGGCCACAGGGTCCTGGTGGTGGGTCTGGTGATGCCCGTCTCTGCTGTGGCCGTCAGCCCCTGCCTGCTCCTGAGGCCCTGACTCCTTGCCCTTCCAGCTGGAAGACCTGAACTTCCCTGAGATCAAACGTAGGAAGGTGGCCGACAGGAAGGACGAAGACAGGAAGGAATTTAAAGACCTCTTTGACCTGAACAGCTCTGAAGAGGATGAGGATACGGAAGACTTCTCAGAGAGAGGTGGGGCCTTCGAGGTGCTCCCAGGGAAGAATGGGCATGACGGCTCTCCGGGACTTCCCAGAGCCACAGGGCCACTTGCACCCACCCTGCAGGGCTCACAGCCTCTGGCCCAGCTGGGGCCAGCCTGTTACCCAGGCTTCTGGTGCAGGCTCCCTCCCTCTTTGGGATAAAGGCCTACTGGAATTGGTAACCCGTCCCCCCAGGCCTGTGACCTCCCAGTTCTCTCCAGTAACCCTCTCCGCCAGTGGAGGGAAGGCAGCCAGCAGGGGTGCAAGCCTGGCCACCTTCCTGCCTTTGCTGGTCGACCCTGTGGGTGGGAGTCATATGGCTCTGTTCCTTGTTCCCCAGGGATACTGGGGCCCTTGAGGACTCGGCATGGAGTGGAAGAGAAGAAAGAAGAGGATGGCGAGGAGGAGGAGGGAGACAGCAGCAGCTCCGAGGGTGAGTGGTCTTGGGGTGAGGGGTGTGGCCTGTAAGCCCGTCAAGGGGGGGGCTGAGCAGCGGTGGGTGGGAGAAGGGGGCTCTGGGCCAGGCTTCCCCCTCCCCAGGGAGGTCTGGCCAAATGCTCTGTTCTTTCCAGCTCTGGCAGCCAGCAGCAGCGGCAGGGATAAATTAATTAGTGCCGTGATTAATTAGTGATGAGTAACTTCCAATGCTGGCTTCTTCCTGATAAAGCAGAATTTATGTAGCCTCTGTCTCTCCCCACAGATGGAGACCCAGACACAGAGGCGGGGTTTGCCCCTGGGGAGCTGCAGCGGCTGGCCCAGGGGCCGGAGGACGAGCTGGAGGATCTGCAGCTCTCGGAGGAGGACTGAGGCAGCCCATCTGGGGACCTTCGGGGGCTGGCGGCCAGTGTTGCCACCTCTCTGGCAGTCAGGCCCAGAGGCTAGCGTCTGTGCAGCTGGGGGAGGCAGTAGAGTGGACAGGCTTTATTCATTTTTCAGCATGAAAGCCCAAACGCCCTGGGTGGCTGCCAAGGAGTAGAACCAGCACCTTGGGGCCTGCCTCCTGCCAGAGCCCCACAGCTGTGCGCCGTTTAAGTCACGCCACCCCCAGCGGGGTGTGGGGGAAAGCTGACCTGGATGTCAGGTACAGACCAGTTCCTGGGGAGCCCTGCAGGCCCCTTCCAGCTCCTCTGCCCTAGGTCTGCAGACCTCATTCATCAGCACCAGGCTCTGCGGTCACCCCTACCCCATCTTTGGAGATTTGTTCATTTCCTTTGAAGTCATGTTTTCCCTTGAAGCGTTTTTCTTTTTTGCATCCCAAACCAAAAGAAATAAAGCGGTGGGAGGCAGGGCCGTTGGTTCATGTGGTGGCTCCTGGGAGTTGGTTTGCGCCCCCCACCCCTGGCCACCTCAACACAGAGGCTGGGATGGGTCAGGGGCCCCTGGAAGCAGGGCCAAGGTCCCATTCTCCTGCTTGGGCGAAGCTCGGCTGGCAGAGGCGTGGCTCCCTCCGTAGGGGGAAGTGGCGGTCGTGGGGGACAAGGGCTGCTCCCCTGTGCTAAGTTCCCGCTCCGGGGCCCGCAGGGTCGGTGGCTGCAGCGGCAGAGCCACAGGGAAGCTGGCCATGTAGAAGACACGGCCCAGGCGCCTGGCCACCTGCAGAGACAGGGCCTGGTGGGGCTTCCTGAGGGGCTGCTGCACACCCATGGGGGGCTTTGTGCCCAGCTGCGGTCTGGAGGCTGTTCACCGTCCAGCAGCTCACCTGGGCACGGATCTTGAGGGCGGGCCCCAGCTTCAGCCCCATGGTGGTCAGCAGGTGCTCCTCCGTCAGCAGTGGCAGGGTCTCCCCGTCGATCCCCTGCTCCCTGAAGACCTGGAAGAGGGAGGTAGGCTCAGGATCCAGGTGGCTGCTACATCCTCCAGCCCAGCAGGGCCAAGGAGGGCTGTTTGTGCAGCTCACGGGAATATCTCCTAAAAGATGTGTTGGGTTTGAGTCGACATTGAGTGCAAAAAACGGGCGCAGTCTGGCCCCCTCCGTGCACCCCTTTTACGGAGAGAAAGGGCTTCAGGAATGGCCTTACCATACCATCTTCCCAGGGAAGTCATGAGTGCCAGCCCCACCCCAGGGACTGTGGCCCCCTCCTTACCCGCGTGTACTCTCCGCAGCCAGACAGGCCCCCCACGAAGCTGCAGACGTCATCCACGGTCCACTTGCTGACGTCCTCAGGGGCTGGGGCCTCCTCCCCATCCACGGAGAGTCCCCCCATGGTTCCTGAGTTGTGGGGCGTGTTACTAGGGCTCTGGCTGGCTTTCCCGTACCCACCCGTCTTCTGACCTTCGTGTGCCCCAATTGCTCAGGTGTGGGATGGATGCCTAAGGGGCGTTTTCCTCCCCACGGATCCCCTCCCCGCTAAGACCTTTCCACAGGCGACCTGGAAGGATCTAGAGTGTGGGGGTGCCCACCTGTGTGGAAGTAGGGGCTGACGGCATAGGGGAAGCCCAGGGGCAGCGAAGAGGGCAGTGTGGACCCTGAGAAAAGCCCCTTCCCCTCAGCGCCAGCCCCTCCAGCTGGAGCTTGGCCCGGAGTCGGCTCCCGGCATCCGGCAGCTGCCGTCTCGGGGTCCTCTCCGTCCGAGTCTTTGGGGGGCTCGTCCTCGGAGCCATCTTGAGCCCAGAGCCTGGCCCCTGTCATCTTGGACTCGCCGGGCCGGGCCGAGGCAGAGCCGGGACCCCCTTTCCGGGGGGCTCGCCGGGCCGAGTCCCGGGAGGGGGTGGGGGGTCCTGAGCTCGGGGGCCCCTGGGGGGGCAGGGCCAGCAGCGGCGCCGCGCCGTGGTTCAGCACCAGCAGGGCCCCGCGCCGCTGCAGCTCGTCGGCGCCGTCGGCGGGGCGCAGGGCGGCCTCGGGCGCCAGCAGCTGCGGGTCCTTCGGCCGCACGAGGTCGGCGGGCAGCTCCAGCCTGGGCCGGGGCAGACGCGGGTCAGCCGCCTCCTGGGCCGCGCCTCCCCGCCCGCCGCCCCGCACCTACCGGGCCAGGTTCTGCTTCCGCAGGAGCTCCTGCTGCCGGACGAACATGTCCGCCTGGGCGGGGGGCAGGAAGCCGTAGCCTGGGGGGACGACGGCGCATTGAGTCGCGGGTCGGAGGCTGCGGCCGCCTACCCCGGCCGGCTGGGCTCCCGGGAACCGAAGGCCCCGCAGAACCCGAGGCACGCGCGCCCACCTCCTCACCTGGGGTCTGGCACAGAGCCGAGGGCACCCCCAGAAAGGGGGGCCTGAGCGGGGGGCCCAGGGCGATGTGAGGGGCATCCTGCGGCGACAGCAGAGGGGGCGGCTGCGGCAGCTCCCTGCGGACGGCAGCGCGATGAGGGCGCCCCCGCTCCCGTCCCGGCCCCGCGCCCCCCTCGCCGCCTCCGCTAATTGCCGGCCCCGCGGGCGGTCGATGCGCAGCTCGTTACTGCCCCGGGTCGCGCGACATCCCCGCCCCCGCCGGCGGCGCCAATTAATCTCGGCGGCGGCGCGGAGGCGCTGACCCCGCGGGCGGCGGCGGCTGCCGCGGTAATTGCTGCGCGCCGCCTGCTCCCCTCCCCTGCGGGCTCGGCGGCGGGGAAGCGGGGGCGTCATTAGCCGCAATCCGGGAGGCGGCGGGGGCAGCTGCAGATGCCGGGTTCAGGGGCCGGGCGGGGACTCGGTCTCCAGGCGCCCCCCACCGCTTCTCGAGGCCCCCAGCCCCGCCGAGTCTCCTGGACCCCAGGAGTCCCCCACACCCCCGCCCCGAGCTCTGAGTCCTCTGGCCGACCCGTCCCGACTGACCCCAGGGTCCCAGACTTGGAGCTGCCCTCTCTTCTCAGGCTTGAGTTCCCGTTCCCGGGCCCGCAGGATCCCCCAGATCTGCCTCAGCCTCTCCCACGCGCCCCCGCCGCGCCGTCAAAACCGCAGCCCAGGGCAGTGTCACTCCCGAAACGTTCTGCCCGGATCCAAAGCTAGACCTGAACACGGTGCTTGGCACACTCGGGGCGCTCATCAGCCGTGCTGAGCGCGTGGGGGTGCGGGCCGCGGGAACGGCCCGCCCACCCCAGGAACAAGCCGAGAACCGCAGCCACCCCAGTACCTCTCCGAGAACGACGGGCCGGCGGCCGGGGCGGCGGCCTCGCGGTGCTGAGCCAGGCCCTGCTTCCGACGCTGACCTGCCGTGGAGGAGGGCAGGTGGGTTTCCAGGCCACTGGGGCTCCTCAGAGCTGCAGCAGCCACCTCCTGCCGGACCCTCAGGAGATCTGGGTGGGGGACAACATCAGTGAGCCCCCCAGCTACTCGACCCCTCCCCAGCCCGCGTTCTGGCGTAAACTGAGGTGGGAACTAACCACACCACCCGGCTGTGCTGGGCCCTGCGCTGGTCTCGGGCACCAGGCAGAAGGTTGTCCGGCCACAGGGCCGAGGCCGCAGACCAGAGGCTGGGCGGGGAGGTGTGGGGAAAGGCCCTTCCCTCAGGGGAGCGGTGCCTAAAGGCCTCTGGCCTGGGAGGAGGCCGGAGCCTCGCAGGGAGGTGCTGTGCGGAGGTCCCGAGGGCGCAGAGCCTGCGGGGCGGCCAGACTGCAGGAGCACCAGCGGGGGCCGACCGCCCAGGGGACCCCCCCCTCCTCGAGGGCAAGGAGACGTGGGGTCCCCGCAGTAGACACGGCTGGCAGAAGCTTGCCAGAGAGGCAGGGCAGCGCCGGGCCCGCACGGCCCCACCAGCACAGGGGCCGTCCCGTCCCGGCTGCGCACGGTCACCGTCTCGCGTGGCCACACACGCCCCAATGCCCACGCAGCGCCCGCGGGCGCGCACGTCTAATGCGCCTGGTCCCGGGTCTCTGGGCCCCTCCCTGCCGCCCAGGCCCGGCCTCCCAAGTCCCCGCAGCCCCCACAGTGCAGGCTCCGCCAGGTCCACCGCCGCCTCTGTTTATAAATTAATTACCCGAAAGCGGAGGTGGGTCCCGCCCCGGGCCGGGTGCCAGCCCGCAGAGCCCAGCCGGCGCGGCCGCCCGCATCGATCCCGGCGGGGCCCAGTGCCCCCGCGTTGGCTGCCGGGGTTATTTACAGCCGGCTCCGCGGCCGGGCGGGGGCGGGGGCGGCGGCGCGGCCTGATTGACAGCGCGCTCCCCGGCGGCCGGCGCCCCCTCCCCCGCGCGGCCAGCAGAGCGGCCCCAGGCAGAGCAGGGAAAGCAATTAAAAAGGAGGATTTCTAAATTATTAACATTTGGTGAATTATTCAGGCTCTTGGTGCCTGAGCTGCCCTGGGGGACGGTGTCTGGTGTGAGGAATCCTGCCTCCTTTCCCGGCGCCCCCACCCACCTCTAGCCAGAAAAGCCCAGCTCCCCTGCCAGGAGGCGGCTGGGGCCTGGGAGGCTGCGTGCAGCAGGGCAAGGCGTCTGGCTGCATCCCGGAGTGACCCTGGAGAACGTCATGAGGTGGGGTGGACAGGGTCAGAGGCAGCCCCTCCAGCTGGGGTCTTCAGCACCTGGGGAGTCCTGGTGGCCAAGTGCCCACTGCACCCAGCCCGGCCTTTCTGCTCAAAGCCCCTCCCCAGGCTCCTGGGGCAGCCGTATGGCAGGTCAGCTCCCGGCTGGAGAGACGACTGAGACCCTAACCCTGTGGTCTGGAAGCTTGCTCGCCTGTGGAGGCGCTCCTTAGATGCCCACCGCCCACCCTCACCTGGGTCCACCCCGACTCCATTTCTCCATATATAAAATGTGAGTTAGCCACGAGCCTGGGGGACACGGAGGTGTGGCCTGCCCCAGGGGACTCGGGGCAGGACGGCTGGCAGACGGGACACTCCAGGGACTTGCATCTAGCCTGGCCTTGGTGTCAGCAGGGCCTCAGCAACAGGAATGGCCGATTACACGTGGGTGGGGAGGTGATAAGGGCTTGTGTGGCGGGATCGTGGGGGGCGGGGGGTCCTCACCGTGGCTGGGGAGGCCCAGGTGGTAGAGCCGCTGAGGGTCCTCAAAGGTGCCGGCCTCGCTCAGTGCCGACACGAGCCGGCGGTACTGGTCCTCCGGGGCCATGGTGGGCCCCAGCTCCGGGGGCAGCAGCAGTGCCTCTGCTGGGGAGGCCGGGATGAGAGGCTTCTCCAGGCACTGCTGAGGACCACCCACCTCTGGAACCCCTGCCCCCAAGGGGCCCTCCGGGACTGCCCCCTCTCCTGGCGATCTGTCCCTCGCCCTGGCCAGGATCTTACCTTGGGGGGATTGGCTTCGTGCCCTTTTCTCCGAAGAGCAGTCGCTGCTGATATGGGAGGAGTGGCCCAGCCTCTTGCCCAACAGGTCACCTGCAGGTGGTAGTGAGTGCCCACCCTGCCGCTCAGGGAATGGACGGGGGACCCATCCCCTGCCCCAGCTCCACCTGGACCACACCCACCGTCTCTCAGGCGGCCCTTGGTCCCAGTGAGTTCAGGCCTTGCTCAGCCGGGGGCCCAGGCTTCAGCGAAGAGGGCATCACGCCTGGCTGTGGCAGGGCAGGGGCACAAGGCATCCCTGGTCCCGGTGCGTGTGTGGAAGAGATACATGGCAGGCACCCGGCTGCCCTACCAGCCAGCCCAGCCTCTGGTGCCAGGTAGTGAGCCCCCAGTATCCCCCTGGAGAATAAATCCAGGCACCACCGCGCCAGTGTGGGGTGAGGCGTGCTGGGCAGGACCTCACCCCTGACCTTTTCCTGCTCTGTGAGTCACTGGGCTGTGGACCGCCAAAGCCTCCTCGAGGCCTCTCGACTCCCAGGCTTCCTCCTTGGCCACACCCATCCCTGCCCTCAGAAGGCCCAAGTCCTCCTCTCTGGCCCACTCCTGCCTGAGCTAACACCCTGGTGTGGCTGTCACGCCCTTGTCCATCTGCCCAGCCAGGCTGTGAGCTCCTGGGTGTACCACCTCCTCGGCCATGAAGCCAGCCCAGTCCCAGCCCCAAACACAGCCCGGTAGCTGGCAAAGGGAAGGCCCAGGCCAGGCCCAGCCCACTCTCCTGAGGTCCTCCCTCTGGTTCTGCTGACCACACCCATTCCACACCACAGCACTATGTACCCACCTCCCACCCAGCCCAAGCTCCTCCGAAGCCCCTGACGCCTCGCCCTGGGGATCTCCTGGGTCAGCCACAGTCCCTCCGACTCTGGCCCATCCTCATCCGCATGAGGCCTCTAGGTGGGTGGGGTAAGGGGCCACCCCCTGTGACCCAAGACCTCTATGAGGCCTAGGCAGTGGGACTCCCAAGCCTGTCCCCGCTGCCCGCCCTGCCGTCAGCTCCAGGCCTAATTCCTTTTTCTTATTCCCTTAATCTGTCATTTTTATCAGGCTGGGGAAGTGCGGCGGCCACACCGATCAATCCCACATTACAGCTGACAGAGCGGTGCTAATAACTTATTGATCCTGGCCGGGCAGCCGTCAGGCCCAGCCCCAGAGACAGGGTCAATCCCATGGCCTGGTCCAGAGTCCCCGCCTCAGTGACAGATTGGGGGACACCTGGCCGCACGCAGATCCAGGCACCGCTGCCCAGGCCCCCCACAGCCTGCTGTGCCAGAACTCAGCGGGCGGGGAGGTGTCCCGGCAGGGCTGGGGCAGCCTGGCTCTTTTCCACACCTGCTGCCTGGCCCACGGTGCACACCCTCGGGGTCGGCAAAGCCTCTCACTTCCTGGCAATCAGTTTTCCACTTACACAGTGGAAACGCCTCTCTCGTTCTGCTGGGGGCTAAGGCCTCCTCATTAGCCTGGCAGAGGTGACGCTGGGCAGCCGGAGCGGGCGGAAGGGGGCGGAGCGGTGGAAGGGGCGGAGCGG
>NW_022437067.1:70599-95598 GCF_009761245.1 Sapajus apella | reverse complement strand
GGAGCGGGCGGAAGGGGGCGGAGCGGGCGGAAGGGGGCGGAGCGGGCAGGGGCCGGCCCAGAGACCACAGGAAGGCCGCAGAGGACACGCTCACTCCTCACTCCCTCACTCGAGGACCCCGGGTGGTCTCACAGAGGCAGACAAAGGACCTGCTCTGAGTCGCTCACAGCCCTGGGCCCAGGGAGGCGCTTTCCTGGTGGGTGGGGAGGGTCTGAGCAGGGAACAGGATTGACCTGTGGTTTCTGGGGTCACCGAAAGGGAGAAGAGGTGAATGCCCCCCAGGGTGAACGCCTCCTCCAAGAGGAAGCTCCCGGGAGCAAGCCAGGCCCTGACACGGAGCGTGTGGGTGAGACCCGGGTGTGAGACCCCGGACACGCAAGGTGCTGCAGAGCCTGGGGGCCCCACGGGCCAGAGCGCTGCCGGCAGCCCCCCTCACGGGCACCACACGGGACCCCAGATGTGCACACACGCGCACACGTGGACCTGAGGAGGCTCCCTGTGTGAGCGCGCGGGGAGGGGCTGCTGGCTGAGAATGTCTCAATCATTATGGGGCTCCCTCGCTCTGCCAATCGATGAAGCAATTAGATTTTATCAACCACCTCTCGGCCGTCTGCAAAAGCCACCCCCACCTGGCCCCACAAAGGCCTTCCCAGGCCCACAAAGACACGGATGGGGGACACAGATGACACGGATGGGGGTGCCGAGTTCCAGGGAGGCCTCCCCTGCCGCAGCTTCCCAAGAGCTGCAAGCCCTGCTGGGAATACCCCTGCCTGGGTCCACAGGACTTCAGGAGTGCCCCCCTCCTTTCACAGCCCACCCGGGGCTGAAGCTCGGCTGTGTCCCTCTCTACAGCAGTGGCCTCTGAGGGGGGCCTGGGTCTCCAAACTGCTCCCTCCCTCTGAGGTCCTGTGTCAGGACCCCTGTCCCCCTAAAACAACTGTGACCAGGCAGTAGCACCTCCCTCAGGCGCAGACTTCCCTCCTGGAACCCTAGGAGGCGGGACCAGGGACCCCTTCCCTCCGGGGACCCCTTTCCTCCCAGAACCCTAGAAGGCGGGACTGGAGACCCCTTCCTTCTGGGGACCCCTTCCCTCCCAGAACCCCAGGAAGCAGGACCAGTCCGGCCTGCACTGAGCAGTCCCCAGTGGGGGTGAGCACGTTCCACCCTGTAAGCCAAGCCACTGCGGGGGGTGCATTTCTGAACCTCTAAGGCCATGCCTGCGTCTGCCCCGTGAAGAGGGGGTGGCAGGCCCCTGCTTCGGCGGCAGCCACAGTGGAGCCGCCGCCTCGGCCTCCTGTCTGCCCGGCTGGCTGGGATTAACACAATTACCATCACATGCAGCCCCGGGGGACAGGCTGCTCCTCCTGCCTCTCTGGCTCCCTGCCAAGGCTGGCCGGCAGCCGCTACCGTCCTCTGGGCCCACAGCCCCGACCCCTCCCTCAGGCCTCCTGGGCTCCTCACCTGTGGGTCCCAGGCCAATCTCCAGGCTGCCTCTCTGGAATTCACAGCGGCTCTGATGCTCGGGCATAACGAGGTGGCGGCTGCGGTGGACACTGGAGCAGAACAAGACCGGAGAGGCTGACCCCTGGGCAGCGGCGAGAAGCTGGAGCCCAGCCTGGGCACGGGGAGTGAGCCTGGGGACACCCTCTGAGCGCTGCACTGCTGTGCCCACGCCTCTGCATGCAGCCCGTGACGCCACCGTGTGCACACCCACGGAGCAAGCCAAAGCGACATAGAACTCGGCCCCAGGACCCCACTGCTGCTCTGGGGAGGGTCTGTGTGGCGCACCCAGCTGGCTCTGCCTTCACCCCTCCTGAGGGGCTCTCACTGTTATCTTACTCCCTGCCCAGGGCCAGTCTGCTCCTTTGGGACAGGGCCCCGGAGAGCACCACCTGCCTGCTGCCAGCCCCTCAGGGCCATCTTGATGAGAACTTGCAGCCATCCCCTGCCCTCAATTTCTGCACATAAGGAAACTGAGGCTCAGACCACAGTCCTGCGGCTGAGATGCGCGTGCGTGCAGGCAGGCACGCACACACACACACAAGCACGCACACGCACAGAGCACCCACATGGCAGGCACCAGAGCCGACAGCCCGCTGTCCCCCAGGCAGGTGTGGGCTTGGAATCAGCATGCATTTAACTCTTTTGTTCCCTGTTTCTCCTCTTCTTGCTAATTCAGCCGCATCCCACATCCACTGGGGTCCCAGAGAGCAATGGGAGGAACTGTGTGGAGTACTGCCCTCCACCCCTTCCTGGTTCTGTGAGCCTCCCCCCAGGTCAGCAGAGAAGGGGCTCTGGGACCACGAGACACCCCCTCAGCAGCACCCCTGCAGTGTGGTCCCTGCCCACCTGTAATGGGGCAGCCTCCTGGCTGCACTGACGCTGGCGGGGCCTCTGCGCTGTGACCTGGGAGCCGACCCTAAACCTGGTTAAATAGTCCCCGGCCCCCCTGACCTGGGCAGGCTGGAGCTGGGCTAATCCAGGGCTGCCCCTAAGCAGATCAGTTTCAGCACCAAAGACTCCCAGGCTGGGCTCTAAAGCTTTCCAGAGACCCAGATGCCGGCCTCTCCCCACCCCCACCGGCTCCCAGTGGGAAAGGAAGCCCCCCAGGCACACAGGAGGGCAGGTGGGTGGGAGTAAGTACTTTATGGGATTAATCGGCAGCGAGCCTCATCCCCTCCATGATCCTAATCAATGCCGGGGTGTCAAGAGAGAACTGCTGGCCTCAGCATGGGGTGGGGGCCGAGGGCTGTCCCAACAGCCACAGCTGCCACGGGGTTCTCCCCAGGGGTCCATACTCTGGTGTCCCCGGGACAGACGCCTGTAGGAGGAGAACTGGCTCCCCAGAGGCACTGGAGGGTGGGGGCTGGCCCGTGAGCCCCGAGCCTGGTGCCCAGAAGTAGAGTGAGGGAGGGCCTGACAGCTGCTTGGAGGGGCTGTGGCCTGGCAGTGGTACCTGGTGGGAAACTGGAGGCCCCCTGCCCTCCCCAGCCCTGGTCTCTGCCTCGGAGTTTGCTCCTGAAGTTCCAACAAAGCCTGGCCTGGCCCAGCCCCTGAAACCCTGTTTCGGCCACTTGGCCACTCACTGAGCAGATTATGCCAGTTTTAGGTAGAGAAATGTGAAGAAACCCTAGACATCCCAGAGTGAAGACACAGGAACTCTGCCCAGGGGACACCAGTGCACGGTCCTCAAACAGAACACACTCTGCTCCCTGCTGCGTACAAGGGACGAAAGCCCGAGGGTCTGGAGTGGGCCGGGGCGCAGATCAGGAGGTGGGGGAGCCAGGAGGGGCAGTCAGAGCCAGGGCAGGAGGTGCAGGAAGGAGAGGGTGTGGGGGGTGCTGCAGCCTGTCAGGTGTGACCCTGCTCCCTACGAAGGGGCTTCCCACGCTGCCCTCAGTGACGACCACACAGTCCGGCACTTGCCCATTTTCCCAGCAGCCCAGGGGCTCTGGAGAGAGAGGCCATGCCCCCGCCTGCAAACACTGGCTCCAGGGAGCATCTGCCACTCCAGGTTCTTTAGCTCAAGGGGACGGCCTGGGGCCCTGCCGGCTCCAAAAGGCAGGTGGTCACTGCAGAGCCAGCCAGACAGGAGGACAGGGATGGAAGGACCGACAGACAGATGGGTGGAGACCAGTGGATGGGAGCAAGTGAACACAGATGGTGGTGGCCCAGCGTGTGTTCTGTGGGAGCCCGCAGAGGCAGAGGCAGAAGGACCCAAGGACAGGCCGGAAGAAATGCAGACAGCCTGGGGCCAGTGTGGCTGCTGGGCTCCAGAACCACCACCCACTCTGACCAGACGCCACGGTGAGGTCGACAGGCTCTAGTCTACCCCGGCGTGCTGTGCCCTCCTCCTTCGGGGACTCCAGCACGCCCTCCCTGCTGGCTAACATCTCCCCCTTGGGAGATTCAGAACCTCATTCTAGCCCCAGCACTGGCCTCCTCCCAGGGCACCCCAGCTGCCAGCTGTCAGTGCTGGTGAGGGACCCCACATTCCCGAGGCCAGGTGGATGGAGAAGGGGGCTGCAGGCAGGGGGAGCCATTCCTGGAAGGAGGGGCGCGAACCGTGGCCGGGTTTCCCTCGAGCCTCACTGACAAATTTATCAGGTAGTGTCCCAAGTAAAAGGCTCATAAAATGCCATCAATGTTCATGACAGTTCATAAAAATGATCAGTTGAGCTGGCAACCCCAAAATGCGGTGGAAATAAGTTTAAAGATGTTTTTATTGTAATTCGGCTCTGAGATCCAGACATTCTCAGAGACATAAATAATAACACATCTGGCTCGGAGCCAGGACACGCTCCCCTGGGACCCTCATGGCTCTGGCCTGAGGAAGCCACAGGGCAAGGCCTGACCTCATGGACAGAATCCACAGCTGGGCTCTGCTCACAGACTGGCCACCCGCTTCCCCCTGCAGCCAGGAACAGGGGTCCTCCAGTTCCCCTGACCCCTTCATCGGGAATCTTCCCACACCCTGAAATTGCACCCCCACCATCCTGCTTCCACAGCCTGACTCCTATCCCCCATCTGCCAGGAGGGCCTCTAGAGGGACCTTCTCCAAACACACACCTGAGCATTCCTCTGCTCAAGAACTTTCGGTGGCTCCCCGCCTAGAGGACAGTGCCCACAGGCCGGGTACGCAAGACCCTTCAGCATTCCATTGAGCCAGAGCTGCCGAGTTCACCCCTCGTCCCCCCTACACCCCTTCCCTGTTCCTGCGCATCTCTGCAGACACCCCCTCGCCTTAGTGAACTCCTACACATCCTTCAAGACCCCACTCACACGTCTCCATTCTCATCTCCTGGTGGGTCTCTGGGAGGGTGGGAAGTGGGAGGTGACAGCCTCATTTTTTGGCAGATGGGCTCAAATGGACGGTCTCACATGGGCAGGAAGTGCACTCTAACTCTAGGGCCAGGCTGCCCAGAACTCCTACCCGAGCTGCTGCTGCCGAGGTCTGCGTCTGACTGGGCCTGGGGTCCCTCAGTCTCAACTGGGCACAACAGGGTCTGCCTCCTGGGCTGGGGGACAACCTCACCGCACATCAAACCCGGCAGATGCTCAGCCAGCATCAGCTAGCTCACACTATCTGAGACAGGGTACAGCAGATAGCAGGACAGCAGGCCACGGGCAGGGGTGGGAGGCAGGGAGGCAGGGAGCCACTTGCCCCTCCCATGAATGCACAGTGGGCTCCTACCTGCAGGCCGTCTCTCGGAAGGAGATGTTCAGGTCCCAGTGGGTGTGCACTCTGCAGGAAGAGAAGCAGAAGGTCCACGTTACTCCGGAGGCCCCTGACCCCAGCCTCAGGACAGCAGGGCATGTGCAGACCTGTCTCGGGCCAGTGCCCTGCTGGGCCACAGCCCTGGGAGGTGAATGAGGGTGGCTGTGGCACCCAGCACCATCTGGTGCCGGCTCCACGTGCTGGGGTCTCCCACCAGGACAGCCCCATGGGCCAGCTCCTGGCCTCGGCAGACACACGCATCAGGAAGAACTGCACCGAGGCCCCGTCTCCCTCTGGCTTGCTGCCCTCACTCAGAGGAGCCCTCAAGTGGTACAGCAGGCAGGGCTGAGGCTGCTTTTGCGTGGTCAGTCACGAGCCTGAATGGAACTCCTTATTGCTGGAGCTGCTCTGGCCAGACAGACCCGGTCAGCAGGGTAGTGGGAGTGTCGGCCCAGGCGGGTGCAGACCCCTGGGTGTGCAAGTGAGCACCGCACAGCAGAGGGGTTGGGGGACGCCAGACGGGGGCAGACGAGGAAACAGCTCCCGCCTGCAACCCACACCAGACCCTAAAAAGACCAGCATCTGAAGGGAGGTGTGGAGGCCAGTGTAGACACCTCATCTGAGCAGCTGAAGGCCCGAAGCCACGGCCGGCCCCCTCCGAGCCTTGCGCCTTCCTGCCGGCCCTGGGTCCTGGTACCTTCTCTTCATGATATGGATGTGTGGGCCATCTTCCCGCTTCAGGCCCGGCTGCCGCCCACAGGTCGGGCCACTCCCGTCACTGTCACCATCGCTGGCAGAGAAGCTGGGGGTCCGCTCCTTCTTCAGGCTCCGGGCGGCAGGCAGGGTGACCGTCCTCTTGTCCGCCAGCCGCCCGCGGTTCTGGTGGGGCAGGAGGAGAGGAAGGTGAGGCTGGACCAGCGTCAGTCTTGCGGGAGCCTGCCCTGGCCTCGATGCCCCGGCCCAGCCCCAGGCATGGCAGAGGCACCCTCAGAGCAGCCACCCTTCCTCCACCACCACCCGCCTCTGGGACGGACCTGGGGCCAACAGGAGCCACAATTGGCCAGAGACCCAGAGGACAGCCGAGAGACGGGGCCTCAGTTGCCCCCTGACAGACGCCCACCGGCTCAGCTGTCCCCCGCCCCACCCCACACCAGCCTGGTTCCGCTGTTTCTGCCCTCCCAGCCCTTGAGGATGCTGGAGGGTCCCAGTCCATTCGGGGGCCTGAGTTGGGGCCACCCCTGTGTGGCAGGCCTCCCTCCCGGCTCACTCATGTGCCCTCACTCCCAGCTCCCTTCCCAGGGCCCCCGTGTCTCCCAGGACCTGCGTAGAACCAGCCTGGCTCTAGTGGACTCGCACGCAACATGCACACACACGGGAACACGTACACGCGTGGGGGGACACGCATACACACGAGTTACCTCCAGCTACCTGCCTGGCAACCCCAGCATGTTCTTTGCGAACCCTCTCCCCCCCACACCCCGCCACCGACGCCAATGTGGACAAGCGAATTCCCTTTTCTACTTCATCATTGCCACACAGAGTCCAGCTCAGGGGCAGCTGCCGCCTGGCACAAGGCAACTGGCAACTGTTTGCCGAGCCCTCGCAGAGTGCAGGCCTGGGGCTCACAGGTCACCAGATGATGAGCCCTGAGCACCCCAGGTCCCCTGTTCCACCAGCCCTGCCAGGCATTTTCACGTGGCTTCTTTCTCCCCATCTCCCTTGCACCCACGGAACGAGTGGGTGGAGCTGTGAGTGCCTCTGGTGGGAGCACAGAAGTGCACCGTACGACCCCTGCAGAACACAGGCAAGCCCCGAGCTCATGCACACATGCGGACACGCAAATGCACAGATGTGCACACACGCGGCAGACACACACACACAGACACTCAGACACGTGCGGACACACGCAAACACACGGACATGCAGACACACAGCAGACACACACACGGACACTCAGACGCGCAGACACACGCAAACATGCACATGCGGACACTCAGCGGACATACGTCAACGTGTACACACGCGGCGGACACACACACACAGACAGACACGCACGGACACACGCAAACATGTACATGCGGACACTCAGCAGACACACGCAGACTCGGACACATGCGGCGGACATACATGGACACTCAGACATGCGCAGACACACAAACACACACATGCGGACACTCAGTAGACACACGCGGAAGCGGACACATGCAGCGGACACACACTCAGACATGGGCACGAATACGCACAGCAGACACGCACACACACGGGAACACGCACATGCGTGGGGGGACACGCACACACATGTGGCGTACACGCACACAGGCACGCAGCACCCTGCATGGCACAGCAGCGCAGGCCCAGCCCCAGGCACTTCTGGATTCCTCCAGCGGGTTTAGGTCTTACCACCCCCAGGGAAAATAAGGAAAGTCACTGATTATTTCGCAGTGGTGGGAAGCTTTTTAAAATTTAACAATAGGCCACTGGTCCCGGGGTGGCGGAGGCCTTGAGAGCATCTAACTCCCTCTCCTCCGTTCAGTCACCAGGTCTCCTTGGACTTCCTCCCCCAGTTGCCAAAACACAGCCGCAAGCTTGAGAAGAAGATGTTAGGAGAGCGTCTTCCTCAGACCTAGAACCACTATCACCTTCAAATGCACAGCCCCAGTGCCAGCTGTTTGGGCAGTGCCCCTCCCCAAGGGCCTGGAAACTGGAACGTCCCCCCACCAGGTGGAAGCCCCCTTCCCAGACCCATGTCTCCTCTCCCCTGGGCCTGTGCTGGGTCCCATCTTTTCTCTCCACCACAGCTCAGTGGGAAAACCCAGCACTGCTGAGCAGGGGGTGGTGGAGCATGGGGTCCGAGGTCCCTGCCAAGACCCTGCCCGGCCTGGGCGGCCCCAGGCTGTAGGTGCAATGGCTGGCTGTCCCTGTGCTGCTGAGCGGGCTGGAGCTGGGGGTGCCCTCAACAGCCACGGCTCGTCCGGTGTGTGCTGTGCTGGAGAGTCCGGCTTCACCCCACCCTTCTGCCCAAGCACCAGGGTTCAGAGGATCTGATGGCCTCTCCTCTCCCACCTCCCTTCTCTTGAGAAGAAAACAAAATTCTTTTTTCTCTGCTTCTTGTCTGTGGGATGGGGAAGAGGGGGAAGCCAGGACCAAAAGACGGCCCCTTGGAAGAAGGCCAGGGCGGGCTGGCTGGGAGCGGAGTCCGCCTCAGCCCGTCCTGCACGGGGCTACCTCAGGCCCAAAGTAGGCAAGTGGGGGTGCGTCCGGCCACTCAGGCCCACTCTGCACCTCCACCTCTCCCACCCCTTCCCAGAAGAGGAGCTCCCGAGTGGGCCAGGAGCTGCACCCCTAACCCCAGCAGCCATGGCCCTAATTGGCTCCAAATTGGTCCTTCCCATCAGGCATTCTTCCTTTTCAGATCAATCCTCCAACCCTCGGTGCCCAACCAGGGGGCTGGGGGCTGGGTGGGGGGTGCAGGTGCCTCCCTGTTCAGAAGGCAGCACCCAGCACCCCAGTCTTTCCTGCTTGCTCCCTCAGTGAGGGCGTCCATAGCTATCTACCCTGGGCTGGGGCCTTGAACCCGCCTCCAGCTCTAGTTCTCTGGACACCAAAGGCCCACACTGCAGACTCTGCCCCTGGCCAGGCTCTGTGTCCCTAGGACACCTAGACGTTCAGGCCCTTGCCCGGTAGGGCTCTGGTTCTCCACACCCCAGAGACACACGTCACTCACACTCAAGCCTGTGGCTCCCCAGAATGCTGTCGCACCTACAATCACACCTCACCAGCTGGACCAGAGAACACAGGGACCCGCAAGCTGTGACGGGGCCACGGGGGGTTAATTATCCCACTCATGGAGAAGACCTGGACCCACACCACTCGAGGAGAAGCAGTTCCAAGGCACCCTAGGGGAGGCTCCAGGACAGGCACGGTCCTCCTGCCTCCACACCGGGAGGGAGCTGGGGAGCCTCCCTGTGTCCAGGTACAAGGCTGGGAGAGCCAGCAGAAAAGCCCCTCCCCGCTGCCCTTCGGAGGCTCCCTCAAGCACACCCGCAGGGACGAGGTTAGGACTCCGAATCCTGAAGGCCGCAGGGACAACCTCCGCAGTGGAGAGAGCAGCTCCCACCCCAAGAGCCCCGCATCTCACCACCGGGGAGGATATTCGGCAGCCCGGGCAGTCGCAGATCGGAGGGTGCACCTGCAGAATCCCCTTGGACATCAGCGTCTTCAGACTTTTCCCTGCGAGCAGAGCCGAGGCCGACCCTGTGAGGGAGCGGCGCGCTCCTGGGCGCGTCGGCGGCAGAGCCAGCCCCCTTTCCCGGCTCGCCGGCGAAGTGCACCCCGGCCCCCCACGCCCGCCTCGCCCGACCTCCCAGCCCGCTTCCCGCCCCACCCTCGCGCACGCCGCAGGGATCCGCCGGGCTCTGCAACTCCAGCCCCGGAGGAGCGCCCTCCCCGCGCGGCGCCCCTCCTCCCGCGCTCCACCCTCTCCCCGGCCCCGAGGGAGCCCAGCCGGGGCCCTGAAAGGCTGAGTCCCGAGGCTGAGCGGCCTGGCAGCCGGAGGGAGCGGCCCCGGGAGCCACGCGCTGCTCAGGTCCTACCTTCCTAACCCCCCGCGGCTCCGGGCGCTCACCTCGCGCCCCGGCGCCCCCGCGTCGCACCCTTGGGGCCGGGCGCCCGCAGGCGCCAAAACAGGCTGCGCCCGGTCCTGGCGCCGCCGCTCGGGCTCCGCGTGCGCCTCTGCCCAGCCCCGCCCCGCGCCCCCGCGCCCCTGCCTGCCCCGCAGCCTCCCGCAACGCGCTCGCCCTGGACCGCACTTGCGCCCCGCCGCTCCCGCCCGACCCCGCGGCTCTGCGCCCTCTGCACCCGGCTCCTGCCCGCGCTCTCGAATTCCCGTAAACTTCCTTCGGGGCATAAGGCCCAGGAACCTCGCAGACACCTTCCGAGCGGAGCAGCGGCCCGCGAACCCCAAGCGCTGTGGCCCAAGCTGGGGGGCGGTGCAGCGAGGGGAGCTTTGCCCGTGTCCGCCGAGGCACCGCGCGCGCGGCGGGGGTGTCCCCGCGCAGTCCTGGAGCTGCAGCGCCCCCTTGGCCGAGCCGGAGGGCTCTGGGTGTCCGAGCCGGGTCGGGGCCCGCGGGTCCCCGGGGAGCCGAGGGAGGGATCGCGGAGGTTCGCGCCCCCATGGGTGTCAGGTTGGGGAGCGGAGTCCCGGGAGCGGAGGGAGGGGCGGCGGCACCTTTGTGGCGGATGCTGCGCTTCCAGTCCTTGGCCGTCTCGCGGCCGCTGACGAACTGGAACTCGTTGGGCGTGAGCCACTCGCCGCGGTGGCGGATGGACGGGCCCTTGCTGCCCTGGCAGAGTTTGCGCACGTAGAGCAGCGCGCGGTTGGCGCCGCACTCCACCTCGATGCACGGCTCGCCGTTGTCCAGCAGCGGCTGGAAATCCGGGGCCGCGGCCCCGGTGGCCGAGAAGCGCTCGAGGGCGCGCGGGTCCCCGGGCAGGGGGAGGTGCGGGGCGGCCCCGGGCAGGCTGAGGTAGGCGCGCGGGGGGCGGAGCGGCGGGGCCAGCAGCGCTTCGTAGCCGGCGGTCGAGGCGGGCAGCGAGGCGGCCGGGGGCAGGGCCGCGGCCGCGGGCAGGGGCGCCAGGTAGCCGGGCAGCGGCGGCAGCGGCAGCGCGTCCAGGCTCGGGTGGAACGTGGCCAGAGCCAGGGCCAGGTCCTCGCGGCCCGGGAACTCCTTCTTGACCGCGGGCATGGCGCGCGCTCCGCCGGCCGCAGCAACTTCCTCCGGCCGGGGCTGGAGTCGGGGCGCCTCGGAGGCGCGGGGCCGCGCCCCCCTCCCCGCCGTCAGCTACTGCGCCCCGGCGCCCACCAGGCCGACCCGGACTGCTGCTGGCCGGCCCGGCGGGGCCTCGGCGGCCGGAGACATGGAGCGGCCGGCGCCGCAATCGATCCCGCAGCCCCGCGGGGCGTCGGGGGTCCCACGCCGCGGCCACCTGCGTCCGCGCCCCGGGCGGTCCCGCCCGCCAGGCCGAGCCCCGCAGCGACGAGTCGCGGAGTCCCCGCCCCGCCCGGGGGTCCCGAGCCCCCGCCCCGCCGCCCCGGCCGCGTCTGCCGCGCACTCGCGTCCACTGGCGCGCGCCCGCCCGGCGGGGACTTGGGAGACTCCGCCGCCGCCGCCGCCGCCGCCGCCACAACTTGGCCCATTTAAACGGCCCCGGCGCGGCGGGCGGCGCGGGCTCCCGCGGGGGGCGCGTGACGGCCGACTCGGTGCATCCGGCGGGACAGGGCTGCGGTCCGTGGGAGCCGCGGGAATGCAGGACTCCTCTCGGCGGGAGGGAGCTGGGGGCTGCTCGCCGGTGCGGAAGCGTTCTGCGCAGCGACACTGATGGCGGGCACGGGTGTCCGGGCTGCGCGGGTGGTCTCGGCACACCTGCAGGGAGCGAGGCTGTGGGTCTGCGGCGCGTTGTCTGGGCGCCCATCCCTGCGCCTTCACGTGCATTTCACAGCGCTGAGTTCGCCTGAGCCACTGAGTTCCTCCTCTTTAGACGCTGAGACAGAAAGGTCAAGTAATTCCCCTGAAGTCACACAGCCGCTTCAGATGCAGAATGTCTCACTCCAGGACAGAGCCAGAGCCTTGGTGTGGGGCAAGAGCTTCCTCTAACCCCATACCCCCCGGGAAGAAGGTGCTGTGGCTCCAAGTCAGGCTTCGTGGCGGGCAGCAGGGTGGTAGGGCGCACCAGCAAATTTTCTTTCCCCACGAGGAGCAAGTCGGGTGCAGTGGACCTGCCACACCACGTCCACTCGGCGCCTTCCGACAGGTCAGCCTGGGCCCCAGTCCCGGGTCACCTCCCTGCCTGCCCAGATGGGTTCGGAAGAGCAGCAGAACCTGGGGCACTGGTAACAGCAGGCGAAGCAGGCTTGCCCTGCCCTGCTGTGCCTTGTTACACACGCTAGAATGGGGCATCCTGTTGCCACCCTGGCCTTCGCTCCCTGAGATGCACCTGGCTTGTCCCTGTGGGCACCTCCCTGACCAGGTCCGGTCGGTGAGTGGACCACAGGCCTGTTTGCACAGGCACCTTCTTCAAGGGAGGGAACAGCTCATCACCACCTCCTCCCAGGCCAGCCCCACTGAGCATAAATCTGACCCCTGGTGACCACTCTGGGCTCCCTCACAACTCATGTCCTCACCTTGTCTCAGCAGACGCTTCTGCTGGCCCCTAACCCAACCCTCGAAGTGAGGTCTGGGCCAGCCGTGCTCTGCTCAAAGAACATACCCAGAAGCGTCCCCCGCTATCCTGGCTACCTTCCGTGGGGGCTCCTTCTTGGTCTGTTGGGGTCTGAGGGCCAGGTGTGAGTGTGGATGACCCTTACGAAGCCACCCTTGGCCTGTCAACCTGTCTGGGGCCGGAACACCAGCATATCCCTGACCCCAGGTGTGGCTGCCAGCGAGTTCCTGTGCCTTCCTCCCCTGAAGCCTGGGTCTTGTCTCAGGTCCGATGCTATGTGGAAAGTTGGCTCCTGGGCCAGCTTGGAGGCCATGTGCACTGGCCCTGAGTGCCCACTGGTCCCTGCCCTGACCCTATGGTCACAGCTCCTGTGTGGGCTTCTAGGTTCATCTGCACCTGAGCCCCTGATGCTCACACAGTGACTTGGGGAGCGGGGCTGGCTGGGAAGGTGTAGGTCCACATGGCAGCACCTTTCTGGGTCTGAGGCCCTTGGGCCAGGCCTCTCCTCTGACCTGGGCCAGTGGCGGGGCCTCCTTTCCCTTCGAGGGCCGTCCCCTTGTTCGCCTGGCATCTCACCATGCTGAGGCCTGCAGCGCAGTTTGGGGGTCATGGGGTGGCCCTGGGTTTCTGGCTGGGTGGCCTAAATTCCAGCCCACAGTCTGGCTCCACCTGTCTCTGGAGGACCAGAGTCTCTTCCAGAAAAGACCCTGACTGTGTCCAAAGCTGGAGGCACCCTGTCCTCACTAGCCAGTCCCTGATATCCAGGAGGTCCCTCCAGGGGCTGGGCGAGGAGGCCTTCCCCACCACCTCCTTGTCTTTCTGGGAAGCAGGCACCTCCTCGGAGCCACTTTCCCACAGGACCAGGCCTCCTCACCCTAACATCACCCTTCTCAGCGGGGCTGTGCCCCTTCCTTGGGCCTGTCCACTCCCACACTGTCCCGTGTCCTCTCATATACACCTGTGTCCCGTGCACACACCATGTCCACCCCCACGCCTGTCCTGTGTCCACTCACACACTGTGTCCACTCACACACCGTGTCCTGAATCCACTAGCTCACACCGGTGTCTCATGTCCACTTGCACACCTGCGTCCACACGCTCACGTGTCCCGTGTCCACTCACACACCTGTGTCCACTCACACACCGTGTCCACTCGCACACCTGTCTTGGTCTGGGGCACCTGGGCCCCACTCTCCTGCACTCCTCAGACTGGCGAAGCTGGAGGGGTGCAGTTTTGGTGCTGGAACCATCCTGAGTGAGGCAGGGACGTGGCGGTGTGGACTCCATAGCCCCTCCTCCACCCACCGAGCCCAGCTGGCCTGGGCCTTGGTGCCTCTGTCGCTGCTCCAGGTCCCCCTGCTGGGGCCCCTCCGCTGCTGCCGGGCTAAGGCTCCAGCCGCTGCCTGCCAGAGGGAGGAGGTCATAAATAACCCTGGGGCTGCGCTGGAGCAGACGGTGACCCGAGACGTCCTGGGGGAGTGTGGGGGCGCCAGGGGCTGTGCCCCAGCCCGCGTGCCGCCTCCGCCGGGGTGCCTGCCCAGGCTTCTCTTAGCACCCCCTTCTCATGCGTCCCCTCATCAATCAGTGAGCCATGTATTGAGCCCAGATGTGGTACAGCTCCAGCCCGAGAAGACAGATGGGGGAGCCGGGTCTGGGCCACAGGTGCAGCCGGGACATGCAGGTGAGCCGCGGTCAGCCCGCCCCTCCGCCTCCGCCCGGAGCCTGCTTTCTCCTGGTGATGGAGGGAGATGTACCGAAAAGACCCTGCAGCCTCAGGCATGGCACAGTGACTCTTGGCTGAAGATGCACCCCTGCGAGTGCTCGGCCGCCAGCAGGGGCACACGTGCTCAGAAGCACAGGTGTGCCCACACTCTGCGTGCCCGTGTACGGCACAGCGGCTCCCGACTCACAAGGCACCAACAGACCCTCCCAGGGCCACACGGATGAAGAGGGCTTCATCGCAGACGGGAGGTGCACTCCTTCCAAGGCCTGTGCAAAGGCAGACGCAGGGCCTGCGGACACCAGCACCACACAGACCCCAGCACACGGCCGTCCACCGCAGCGGCCAGGACAGTGCCGGGCCTGTTGCTGTGGGAAGGCAGGGGTCGTGCAGAATCAGCTGGGCTCCCTCGGACGCTCCTGTAGAAGTGGCCAGAACCTCCGGGAACGCTCCGGCTCCTGGTCAGACGGGAGGAGCGGCCGCACTGCAACCTGCCTGTGCCTCCGGCCGCTGTGAGCTGGCTGTGCACCGTCATTTCAGGACACGGGACGCTGTTTCCGAGTCGTCTGTCCACCGACCTGGACCTTTACTGTTGAAAGAGCCAAGGCGTGGGCCCCGAGGTTCCCTTCCCTGTCCTCCCCTGCTGTGCAGTGAGGGATGGTCCTTCAGACACATGGGTGGGCTCAGACTGCCGGGTTCAGGGGCGCTGCCGTGGTCCTCACCCGCCGTGTCACCAGGGTGCTGACTGACACCCGCACACGGGTGAGAGCAAGTGCTGGCCGGGCACACCCCAGACACTCCTGAGGCCACCACCTTGAGGCTAAGCAGAGGGAAGGAGTTGAGTCTCCAGAGCCCCAAGGAGCGGGAGGGCCTGTCCCGATGAATGGGCTAGGTGGATCTCACCCTCTCCTCCTGCAAACACTGCCGGCCTACAGCTTGGGCCGGCCTGGGTTGTGGATGCGACCAGAGGATGCGGCTGCTGCCCGCGGGTGGACATGGGCCTTGGTGGTCCTCAGCCCTCACGGCCCAAGCCCCTGAAGCACTGTTGCTGCCCCTTCTCTGACGACGGGTCAGGGGTCAGCTGGAGCTGGGCACAGAGCCAGGGCCCAGTACGCAGGTCTTGGGCTCCAGGCCCCTGCACCCCACATGTGGAATGTACCAGCAGGGTCCAGTATGAGAGAAGAGCGGATCCCCATGTGAGTGAGGGTGGAGGGCTGCCCATCTGCATGGCCACGGTGCCACTGTCCACATCAGCTCACTCTGGGGATGGATCCCATGTGAGGCCTCGGAGGCCACGCCCCTTGTTCTCGGTGCCCGGGCTCTGGCCGGTTGCTCCCGCTCTGCTGGCCACAGACTCACTAGCTGGTGAGCTTGGCGGGTCTGTGGGCACGGAGAGACCAGAACCTGCTCGAGGAGGCCCCATGAGGATACCAGGCTGTGCTGACCCCCGAGCTTTGGAGGAGAGGGGACACCAGCCAGGGCCCTGCACAGACAGCCTCAGGTGCGAAGCTGGAGCCCGGGGCAGCTGAGGAAGGGCTGGGCGCAGCGGCTGGAAGTTGCTGTCCTCAGATCCAGCTCTGAGGCCGTCTCCAACTATATGGGCGATCCAGGTTGGACCCCAGGCGTGACTGTATCTCGGGGCTGGGATGGGAGCCCCCTGAAAGCAGGGTTTTTGTTAATTCAATGACAAACCCACGTTCCTGGCACGAGATAGGTCCTCACTCAGTGAAGACCACACACCCTGGGGTCATCCACAGTGTCCAGAGGAGGGGTGGGCCCTGCTCGCAGCCAGACTGGGCACAGAGCCCCAGGGGGCTCTGGGGCTTGCTCAGGCAAGCCCTGCTGCCTGCCTGCCTGCTTCCTCGGCTGCTGCCTCCTGCCCCAGGTGCTTTGTAGGAGTTTGACCACAGGTATCCTCTCCATCGGAGAGAGACAAAGCTCACAACTGGGAGAACTCCACGCCTGGCCCGGGGAAGATACCCTTATCTTCAGCAGGTGTGGCCCAGGGCAGGGGGAGGTCAGCCTCAGGAGGCACGGATGGTGGAGTGGTGTCCGCCCAAGGGCCCTGTCTGCAGCACAAGGTGCCACAGAGGTCCCCGGGGACAGAGCCTCGTGGCTGGGGCAGACAGGGGTCACACCTGCTTCTGTGCAAAGAGGCAGATACAGGCCCACGGCGTGGTCCCTGAGATTCCACATCCCAGGTGTGGAATGACCGAGGCTGCTGGCTGCTGTGCCATCTCCACTGACCACTCATGGGGGCAGCTTTGTCCTCTGGGGCCCCGGAGATCCTGACCCCAGTGCACTGAGGTCCGCAGGCCCCAGTGCACGCCCGGACCTCACTGTGTGTGCTGATGCCCTTGCCCCAGCGAGGCCTGGGTGCTTCGTGAGGCCCGGGACACTAACGTGGCAGAGGATGCCCACACATATGCTGCTCTGGGGTTCCTTTCCATGTTTCTTTAGGTAATGAAACTTGTACCCAAACAGGATGTGCAGGGTTCCGCTGTGCAGCCGCTGTGTGTTTTAGGGTCTCATTCCTGTGTTCCCAAGCAGGACCACAGCTGCGACTGGCTGCTCCAGAAGGGCGGGTGGGTGCAGACCCCATGGGCAGGGTCACCAGGGGCAGCAGGCCTTTTGTCAGCTCTGATTTCTTTGCCATGCCAGGGATTTCCAGGTCGGCAAGCCCAGGTGGACGGGCAGTTTTATTCTGTTTCCCATGGCAAGTCCAGCCCTAGACTGACTTTCTGAGGTCACACACGGACCTCACCCCACCCAAGGCCGAATCCTGGACCCCCACTGCGTTTCCCAGAGGCAGGTGAGTGGGGGCATCATTCTGGCGTGTGCTGGTGCCTCTGTGGACCTGGCGTGAGGCTCCTCTGCTGCCGAGTGTCCCATGGGCCATCTGTCTTCTGCATGGCTGCTGAGGAATCACACTGGGGTGGCCCTACAGGTGGCTGAATGAGAATAGGGCCTCCGTGCTGCACCGCCCCTCCTGACCCCGGGGTGTCCCCAGTAGTGGAGTGCCAAGGCTGGGCGCCAGTGATTGGCTGAGCTCCTATGCAGAGCCCAAGGGCAGGGCCAGGCCTGACCCCAAGGTGCAGGGGAAAGGCGGCAAGTCCAGGGCCCCTTTCTCCGCCGGTACCCGGGGTCCAGCCTGAGCGGCAGGATGGACTCAGGCCCCCACCCAGGCTGGAAGGGCTCCGAGCAGAGGCCCCTCCCGCATGCACCCCCAGCCCCCACTGCGGCACTGGGGCCAAGACTCATAAAACACCCACCTCACAGGAGACAGCTTTATCTTGTTGATCTGAAGTCTGCCAGCCCAATTTATGATGGAACGTAAGATCTCCAAATCTGAATTTATGCGCTGTAGTGTAACAAGAGGTCAATGAGATTAAACGTGGGCTCGTGAGAGGAGCAGCGTCAGGCTTGCTGCGAGGTGCTGCTCAGAAAACCCACAGCCAGAGCCCCTGGGCCCCG
Source organism: Sapajus apella (assembly GCF_009761245.1). Taxonomy (NCBI): domain Eukaryota; kingdom Metazoa; phylum Chordata; class Mammalia; order Primates; family Cebidae; genus Sapajus; species Sapajus apella. The sequence goes on along the minus strand of NW_022437067.1, from coordinate 77,968 downwards.
CCCAGGCAAGACAAGAAAAGGGGAGGCAGGTGGGATATGGGCCTGGGGCTCCCGGGAAGCCCACGGAGGGAGAGCCAGGCAGCCTGGGGCAACCGTGGGATGGCCCCTGGACGGAGGGGAACAGGGGGGTGCCGAGGGTTCCGTGAGGGCTGGGGAGCCTTCTCCTGGTCACAGACCCACCCCACTTCAGTCCCCAAGCCCTAGGCACCCCTGGCTCTGAGCACAGTTGGGAGTCTGCCCTGAGGCAGGTTCAAGGACAGACTCTGGCCCAGCGCTGCCTTGGGTGCCCATGAACTTGGCATCCGGCTCACAGTAGCTCCTTGTGTCCCTTCCCGAGCCTTCTGTGCTCTGGAACCCGTGGGCAGGGTGAGGGAGGGGTGCCCTGTCCCCGTGGGGGCCTGGGCGCCCAGCCAGCACAAGGCTGGCTTGCTGAGCTCAGGGCAGACCCCAACTTCAGAATTTATACAAATAAACGCAATGAAAAGTGCTGGCAGCCTGATCTGATTACAGAGTCATTCATTCTCTGGTCGTTAATAATTTGTGCAATAAAGGACTGCGGCCGCTCGGTGCGGGGGAGGCTGTGGCCCAGCCTTCCCTCGGCGCCAGCCCTGGGAGCTGGAAGCATAAATTATTAGTTTCTTATCGCCGGGCCTGCCATCGCTCATGTTGCCAGGGCCTGGCGGGAGCTGGTGGCTGTTCTGCTGCGCGCCAGGGCTGGCTCTCAGCCGTTGCCTGGGGCCCTTTGTCACCCCCCCCCAGGCCCTGGCCCCCCAGATGTGGGAGCCCCCAGAGCCTGGTCAGGCCCCGAGGCTGATGCGGGAGCCGGGTGACTCCGGAAGTTGGGAAGGTGGGGCTTTAGTGCTTGTCCTCCACCCTCTGGGTAACTGAGCCAAATCACTCCTGGTTGGAAACGCGGCCTCCCACACCTGTCCACAGCAGAACAGCAGCCTGCAGTGCCCCTTGCCCAGACCCTGACCAGGAGGAAGAGACGGTTGCGTTGGCTTTGTCAGTCCTCTGGGTGTGGCGGGCCCCTCTGGGTGGGCTTTGGCACTTGTACCGGGGACACCTGCAGGAGCGGTGCTCACACTGTCTCCCTGTGTCCAGCGCTGGGGCCCTGGTCTGGCCTGCAGGCAGAGGGCACCTCACGCCCTCACACGCCTGCTGCCAGGGTTCCCTGTCCCACCCCAGAAGGGAGAAGCTGAGGCTGAGTCAAGGTTGGGAAATCAGGGTGGGGCCTCTGGAATCCGACGTCCTAACACTGGATGCAGGGGGAGTTGGGGCGTGAGTGCAGGGTGACCTCATGGACCCAAACGCTGATGTGCCTCTGGGGCTCAGCTCCCCTTTCTGGAGGGCTGGCCATTCTGGAACCCAGCCTTGAATTGTTGAGGATGGTGCGGTCTGGAGGGTAGGCGGTGCAGGAAGCTGTGCAGCCTTGGGAAGACTTCTAACCTCTCTGAACCTCAACCTGTAAAATGGAAATGCAAATTAAACAAGATGAAATTAACATGCATTGTGCATGTGGGTGGGGCAGAGACAGCCACCCCGGCGGCTGGTGAGGCTCTCACAGTATCGGGTCCTGGGGCCCACGAAGCCCTTCGGAGACTGCAAGCGTTTCCCCTCTCCCTGTGGATGACCCCTGCTCAGCCGCACGCGTTTTGGCTCAGAAGGTCCCCCCGCCCTGCGGCCTTGGGATCACTGGACGAAGTCGGGGGAGGGGCGCCTCTGTTCCGTGGACCGGCCTGGCTGCCTGTGACTCCCAGTCGGCTCCACCGATGGCTGCTCCTTTTCTGGGTTGCATTTTCCCGCTTCTTTGCACGCTGGTGACTTTGGTTGGGTGATGGGATTGTGAATTTTCTTGGGCGCCGACTACTTTTTGTTAACATTTGCTTTTCTCAGGGCTGCAGGGAGTTACTTGGAAGCTGTTTGGTCCGTTGTGGTCTTGCTTTTAAGCCTTGCTGGGAGGACCAAGGCAGCATGTGGTCTGGGGCTGACTGTCCCCTCCTTTACCACGGCACGGCCCTGCTTGGCTCTCTGCCAGGAGCTGAGGTGCCCCAGCCTGGCTGGTGGACCACACACCTTCCCTGTCCACGGCCCTGGTGGGCTCCAGCCATGGTTCCTTCTGGTGATCTTGGGTGCTTCTTTCCTGGGCTTCTGTAGTTTCCTTTCTCTCTCTCTCTCTCTCTCTCTTTCTTTCCTTCTTTCTTTTCTTTTCTTTTTTTTTTGACACAGTTTTGCTCTTGTTGCCCAGGCTGAAGTGCAATGGCTCTATCTCTATTCACCACAACCTCCGCCTCCCAGGTTCAAGTGATTCTCCTGCCTCGGCCTCCCGAGTAGCTGGGATTACAGGCATGTGCCACCACGCCTGGCTAATTTTGTATTTTTTTTTAGTAGACATGGGGTTTCTCCATGTCGGTCAGGCTGGTCTTGAACTCCTGACCTCAGGTGATCCACCCACACCAGCCTCCCAAAGTGCTGGGATTACAGGTGTGAGCCATCATGCCCTGCCCTGTAATTTCCTTTCAGGTGAAAACCCTCACTGGGGTCACTCTCCGTGCCCTCCTCTCCCCTCGGCCTCCCCAGACTCCCAGCTTGACTCTCCCTCCCTGAGGGAGACCCCTGAACACACCTGGGCTCCCGTGGCTGCACCACAGCCCAGACACTCAGGGCAGTGAGCTGAGCATCGCAGGGCTCCCCATCGTTCCCCAGCCTTCCCCACCTGCAGCTCTGGCAGAAGGGGATCTGGCTGCTCCCCTGCCTCCACGCCTCTCCCTCTGGTGTGCTCTCGACAGTGCCCTGCACACCTGCGGGGCTCTTGCAGGTGTTTTCTGAGCAGCCTGGGTGAGGCCTGGTCGACCTGCTGGAGCACAGACCCTCCACCCATCCCCTGCCAACCTAGCTCAGCCCTGAGCTCCTGACATGGGATGGGACAGCCTGAACTTCAGCCCAGGGAGGGGCGCAGGGGCCGAGGTCAGGTGCCTGCTACTCCCTGTGCACCACAGATGGGTCACCTGGTTCTTCCTCCTCCAGGATCTCTGGCAGCCACTGTTACCCAGGGAGGCGGTCCCACTGTAGAGGCCAAGACAGGGGTGGAGAGTGGACAGCACGCCCACTGTCAATGCCCTGGATGGGTCCTTTCCTCTCCAAAGGCTTCGTCACCAGGGCCCAGGTGATAGGAGGCTGTCATTGTGAAGGAAATTTAATCTTGGAAAACCCCCAGGAGAGCAGTGAAGCCTCAGGGTGCTGGATTTATTACCTCAAAGTGCACTCTGGGCTGTGGGCAGCAGCCACGGCCATAACACGTGTGTGCCACACCAGGGAACCCATCTGCTAACGGTGGCCATGGGACCTGGGCCGACTGGCAGCACCTGGCTTTGGCCTGGAGTGCACGTTGGGACAGGTGGCTCTGAGTCTCAGCATGGCATTGTCCCGGCACTGTGAGGATAAAGTGCTGTTGACCTCGTGAGCTCAGGGTGGTGGTGGGGGTCTTCAGGACTGGCCTTCTGGACGAAGGAGCGCATGGGGCATGGTCTCAAGCAGGTCCCTGGACGCCTGACCCGCAGGCAGGCCCAGGCCTTGGCTCATAGCCCTCAGATGAACAGGCAGAGGGGGTCAGGACAGCATGGAGCAGAGCAGACAGGGGCCCCCAGACAGAACGGGAGACAAGGAGGCAGGAGGGGCCATCTCCTTGGGTTTGGGTCTTAAACAGGGTGTGGTTTTTCTGTTTCAGGGGCAGCCTGCACCCAGAGGCTCCAATGGGCATGGCGTGTTTTCAGGGGGCAAGTACATCTCTCTCTCTTTTTTGAGACGGAGCCTCACTCTGTCACCAGGCTGGAGTGCAGTGGCTCGATCTCGGCTCACTGCAACCTCCAGGTTCAAGTGATTCTCTTGCCTCAGCCTCCCAAATAGCTGGGTCTACAAGTGCATGCCACCATCCCCAGCTAATTTTCGTATTTTTAGTAGAGACGGTGTTTCACCAAGTTGGCCAGGACGGTCTGGATCTCCTGACCTTGTGATCTGCCCACCTCGGCCTCCCAAAGTGCTGGGATTACAGGTTTGAGCCGCTGCACCTGGCCAGGTAAATGTCTTTACCAGAGGCTCCCCGGGGACAGGGCCGGTTCAGAAGGCTACCTCTCTCAGTGCAGCCAGCAGCAGGGCAGAACTCTGGGGACCCCAAGTCGGAGCCCACATGGGCAGGGGACACTGCCTCCAGCCACCCCTGGGAGTTAGAGTCTAGGGTGACTCCTGGTGTGGTTCCCTCCCTGCCAGGCACAGACCGCAGAGGCAGCTGCTTTGGGAAGCTTGGCGCAGACGCCACCAAGCTGCTGCCTAGGGCATCTCCTGCCACACCCTTTGCCATCCTTCTGACAAGGCCCCGGTCTCGTGGCTGCTCCCTGAGCCAGGCCTGTTGGGCATCCCCTTTAGGCTCCTGCAGTTCCTCGAGGGTCTCCACACTGCCTCAAGCAGGAGCACTGGATCTGTCATTTCCTGTCGTCAGCCTGAGGCTCTGCGCCCACAGGATGAACACACATGTCATGATTTCTCCGATTCCTTCAACCGTCGCTGAGTCTACTTCTGTGCCAGGCACAGAGCTGCAAACCCAGGAAGGCAATGGTGGGCAGCTCACTCAGCCCCTTTCTTCCTGGTGTGGGTGTAGAAAAAACAGCTCCAACCTTAGACCCACCTTCTACCAAAGCCTCCCAGGTGGTGCAGTTGAGGAGGGGCTGACTGCCCTCACCCCACAACAGCACCTTGGCCTTCCTTCACTCAGACACCCGTCCCCTCTGTCTAATCCAATTCATTCTTGATGCTAATTCAAATGCCACTTCCTCCATGAAGCCTTCTGGATCCCTCCAGTCAGAATGAGTTCATTGTCCTTGAACTTTTAAACACACGTCCCGGCACTTCCAGAACTGGGCATGCTGGCTTACTCAGAAACTCTTCATGGCTGGACTACAGGCCCCACAGGGGTCTCGTCTGTGCTCCAGGGGCCAGCTTGCACTCAGGAGGTCTTGGGAGCATGTGTCCCAATGGCTCAGCACTTTATAAGCATTATCTCAGGTGACCCTGAAGGCACTGTGAAGGGGGTCCTGGTCCCACCTCCCTCACAGGTACCAGCAGGCAGGTGGTAGAGGTTTGAGGCCTGATCCTCCGGACCTCGGTGTTTTCATCACAGGAGCCCACAGCTGCTCTGGGCCATGGCTCGTCCAGAGCTCATCACTGTGACTATTCCTTAACCGCTTAGTTATCAGCTAGGACTCCACAGAGATTCCTGGGCATCCAGGAGGACCTGGAGGTGCTGGGCGCTGACCCACTGCCTGGGCCTGAGCTGAGAGCTGCTCATCTCTGGACATCTTAAGGTCCAGGGCTGCCCGAGGCTGCCTGGGCCATGAGCGCACTAGGTGTTTGACCACTGACAACATAAAGTTCCTTATTCTGTTTTATCCTCTGTAAAGATGGGAATAAAATACTGGCTTGTACAACTGTTGATAAATTCTAGAAGTTGACCAGTGTGGAGTGGGCCCAATAAATCACAAACACCATTGTTTTTGATGATTTTAATAACAATTGAAAATCTGTACACTACACACATCTAGCGTCGAATCTGCATGCTGTGTACCCCACTTGTGCACCGTGAGCTGCCCGGCCCCTCCCTCTGCATCACGCTGAGCTCTCAGACACCCCATCTTCCCTGCACCCCTCTACGGCTCCCCTGCTCTTCCGATTCCTTGGGTCCCTGACCCTGGGGACATACCTTCTCCACTCTGCTGCCTGCCTAGCACCCACCCTGGCCACCACATTCAGACCCCACATCCCAGATGGCCTCCCTCAGCCCCTGGCCGCCACAAGCACAACGCACAGAATCACATACATGCGTGGTTTCACCAAGGGCACACATCAGACACAGGTAAACCCGCCGACTCGCCCTTGCCAGGCTGTGCATGAGCGCTAAGACAGCTCACCAGGTTTCTCCTGCCCTGGCCTGGGAACCCTGTGTGGGGAGCCCCCGCCCCATGCTGCATGCTGGCTCTAGACTGATGCCATTTATCACTGGCTGAGGATGAGTAATTTTATCGTGAACACAGTTCAGGGTGATAGATGAGGAGAGGGGCAGGGATCGCCATGCTGACTGCCCGCTCCAGAGGAAGGCTGGAAGGAGACTCCTGCCTGTTTGTAAAGGGACAGTGGCCTGGGAGGGGCATGTGGAGGAAGGAGCCCCCATTGGGGAGGCTGGCACAGCCAGAGTTGGGTGGGGAGGCGGCAGACACAGCCCTGGTCTCTTCCATGTCGGCACTCTTGTGAAGGCCGGGCCCTCACAGGGAGACCATCCCCCAAATCCTGCCTAGGGCCGGGGTCCCCGGGGCCCTATGGTGTGGGAGGATGGGGACAGGCAGGTATGTGACGAAAAGGAGCGTGTCCCTGAAGGCCACCCCGTCTCTTCCCCGAGCCTAACCTCATCTTGGAGTCAAGACTCGGTGACCTGGCGTCCCACAGTGCTGGCCTCACCGCAGGTGAACCTGAACTTCTCAGGTCAAGGGAGAAGCCCTCGGAGCCTGCTCTCCTCCATCTGCGGGCCACGCACAAGTGCAGGGCAGGGGTGGGTTTTCCGGAGTTAGGGGCGCTGCCACACCGGGGCCTGCGCAGCTGCCCACCGGAATGCGGGCCTGGCGGGCACGGCCCCTCCAAAGCGCTGGGGGTGGGGGCGCGTCCGTCCCTGCGCGCTCAGGGGCTGCCAGTTCCTGGGCCTGGGAGGAAGCCTGGGGGGTCTGCTGGTACTGGACGCCCCGCCAGCTGCGCAGCTGGGACCCCCCCCATGCCACCGCAGCGCTCCCCAGGTGTGGCCGCCCCCCCCCACCGCAGCAGCTGATCAGAGCTCCGGGCCGGCAGGTCCCGACCCACAGAGGCCGCCCGGGGAGACCCGCAGTCTCCGCGGCTGGCAGCGACGGGCCCCCTCGGGGAGCGGAGGCGCCAGGCGTCGGGAAGTCTGTCCCCGCAGCTGCCCCCGGTCCTGCGCGCGCCGCCCATGCCGAGCCGCGGCGCCCTCGCCGTAACCCTTCCCTCTCCGAAGCGGGGCGGAGCTGCGGGTCCCAGCCCGGGAAGCCGCCCCCTCCCGCCCGCGCTTCCTCCCGGCCTCGGAGGTAGCAGCGATGACACCAAAAACGACCCCCGCTTTTACCAGCGTCGGGCGCTCAGGAATCCCCGCGGCCCAGGAAACGGGCGGAGCAGAATCCCACCTGCTGCCGGGCCGACCCCCGCTTCCCCCTCTCCCGGTCCCCTCTCCCTCCCCGTCCCTCCCCCTCCCTCCTCCTTCCTCCCCCTCCCTCCTCCTTCCTCCCTCTCCCTCCTCGTCCCCTCCCCTCCCCCGCCCCCC
>NW_022437067.1:66099-70199 GCF_009761245.1 Sapajus apella | reverse complement strand
CCCTCCCCGTCCCCTCCCCCTTCCTCCCCTCTCCCTCCCCGTCCCCGTCCCCTCCCCTGCCCCCCCCGTCCCCTCCCCCTTCCTTACACCTTTCAGTCGTAGACATCACAACACACAGACCTCTCCAGGCCCCGCTTTCCTTTGAACCACACCTGTCTCTTCCCCTTTTCAGGAAAACTTCCAAACAATGTGGTGGATGCCTTGTTTTCTGGCTCTGTGACCTCCCCGCTCCAGCTCCTGCCCCCCAGCCTCCACCCATCCACAGCTCTCAGCCCTGCTCTCCTCCTGCCCCCACCAGCCTGCACCCTGTTCTGAGGCCTTGACAGCCCTTGGGCCGCTCTCCTGCCCACCCTCCTGCGGGCCTGGCAGGCTTCACACCTGCTGTCCATGAGGACCGGCTCATGGTGCCTCCGACTTCGACTTCGGCCACACTGGTGCCTGTGCCTGCAGATTCCATCCTAACAGGGGGTGGGGCTGATCGTGAACAAATCCACTAATGGTAAAGAAGAAAGCTCGTCGTTACCCTTGGAGAATTCAGGGAGGGTGATTGTCACTGCGTCTGTGCCTCCTGGGTGTCAAAGGCCCCATCCTGACAGATGACCTGTGAGCCTAGCCTTGCCCAGGAGACCTTTCAGGTGGAAGAGGGACCTGGGAAGTCCCAGGGGGCTTGCCCAGCTGGAGCAGGGAGCAGGGACGGGCCTGCCTCCCAGATGGGAGAGGGTCTGCGTTCTCCTGGCTGGTCAGAAGCCTGGGGCAGGAAGGAGGTAAAGAGGGCCTTTCTTACCCTTCAGGATCTCCTAACCCTAACCCACAGAGGAAGAGTCAACTCCAGATGCTTCCCAAGCCCAGAGAACATGGAATCCAGTAGGTAAAATCGAGGATGCCCCAACCTCACCTCTCCTTGTCCCTTGAGGGTAGGCAAGGAAACAGTGAACCCGGCCCCTCTGGCCAGTGCAAGAGGCCGAAAGACCTCGTATTCTAATCATGAAAAGAAAACTTTTTTTTTTTTTGAGATAAAGTTTCCCTCTGTTGCCCATGCTGGAGTGCAATGGTGTGATCTTGGCTCACTGCAACCTCTGCTTCCTGGGTTCAAGCGATTCTCTCACCTCAGTAGCTGGGATTACAGGCGTCTGCCACCACAGCCCGGTAATTTTTGTATTTTTAGTAGAGACAAGGTTTTGCCACGTTGGCCAGGCTGGTTTTGAACTCCTGACCTCAAATGATCCACCTGCCTCTGCCTCCCAAAGTGCTGAGATTACAGGTGTGAGCCACCATGTCTGGCTATTATTTTTATTTTTAGAGATGGAGTCTCGCTCTTGTTGCCCAGGCTGGAGTGCAGTGGCATGATCTCGGCTCTCTGCAAACTCTGCCTCCTAGGTTCAAGCGATTCTCCTGCCTCAGCCTCCCCAGTAGCTGGGATTGCAGGCGTCTGCCATCATGCCAGGCAAATTTTTCTATTATTTTAGTAGAGATGGGATTTTGCCACGTTGGCCAGGCTGCTCTCGAACTCCTGACCTCAGGTGATCCACCCACCTTGGCCTCCCAAAGTGCTGAGATTAAAGGCATGAGCCACGCCCGGCTTTTTCTTGCTTTCTCTCTCTCTTTTTAAGATGGAGTCTCGCTGGCAGCCAGGCTGGAGTGCAGTAGCACAGTCTTAGCCAGGTGCAGCCTGGGAAAGGACAGTAACACGGCTTTAAGAAACAGAAGCCGTTCAGTGGCCAAATAACAACAGAAAAGTCTTAGGGAGGTAGGGGAAACTGAGACGCCTTGGCGCTGGGATCCTGGGACTGAGGTGGCTCAGCCGGCGCAGGAGCACCCAGCCACGTCCCCGCGCTTTGGGCGGTGTCGGTGTGGTAAATGAGTGTGCTTAAAGGGGAGGGGACAGCAGACTCTGGCACTGGCCGTTCTGTCTGTGGCTGAGGAGGGCGCCCAGGACATGTGCTGCCTGCAGGGTGGCAGGAACCAGCTGCAGAGTCTGCCTGTGCTGTCCTTGGGGGGCTCCGGACTGTCTTCCTGGCCCTCGTGCATTTCACAGGGAGGCTGGCCGAGTCGAAGGGGAGAGGTCGCTGTCCCATCCATCTCTCCTTCATGACCCCAGAGACCATCTTGCTCAGGATGCCGCTGACTAGGAACCCCCACAATTTTGCTGAGTGAGAAACGGCTGAGGGTGAGCAGCAGGCGGGTTTGAAAGCCAGAGGCATCTCTGGTTGCACACAGGGTGGTTTCACCTCCAGCAGGAGCGTAGCGGAGCCAGGGGGACCAACCATGAAGGACGGTGAAATACCCAGCCATGGCCAGAGGCCAGCGTCCTGGTTAGGAAAGCCGAGCTCCTGGAGGATGCCGTGGACATATCTGGGCAGATATTCCCGAGTCTCCAGACTTCTCCTGGAAGCTCTGAGCCACTGCAGTCAGCCCCTCCCTGGGAGAGAGGAAAAGGCAGCCGCTGCCCCTCCCTGGGCACTGGGCCTGGGAGAAGGTCGGCTCACCAGCACATGCAGAACACAGCCAGTCCTGGCAGGAGGGTGGGTAGTGACGGGGGCTTTCACCCAAAAAGATGGCCCTGGGCTGCTCCTGAGGAGACGTGGGTAGGGCTGTGCGTTTGGAGGCACAGTGGGAGCGTGGCCAGGAGGTCTGAGAGGCGCAGAGAGGAGAAAGTCAGGCTCAGGGAACACCGCTCCTTCCCCACGGCAGGGGAGAGGCCGAGCTTGTTACCAGCCACGGTCTGCTGAGGAGGCAGCAGTTGAAGCTCCAGGAGTCCAGGAAGGAATGGAGCGGGCCAGCCTGGCACTAGGCCAAGAGCGGAGTGCCCTGTGGTATGATCTGGATAGGGGCCTGGCAGGCAGGGTCAAGGGCAGGGCTGGGGGCTAGAAGAGTCCTACCTATGGTTCAGGGAGACGGAAGGGTGGGCTCCCTGAGGATTTCAGACCTGGGGTGAGCGCAGAGGTGGGGAGAAAGGCGGAGGGGAGGAGCGGGGGTGGGGGGTGGGGGGATACCACAAGGCTACACCCCGAAGGCCCCGGCTGGTTGGTGTGGGGGGGGGGCCGAGCCCTGCAGTCAGCTAGACTTACATATTCTATTGAGGTGAAATTCACATAACGAAATCCATGGCGCCAAGGCAGACATTTCAGTGGCATTCCAGGCTTTCTCCGCCACCTGGTCCCAGAACGCGCCCTCACCCTACAGGGAACCCCGCACAGTCCCTGTGGCCGCTCCCTGCAGCTCTGGCACCCGCGATGGCTCCTCTGTCTCTGTGATTCCCTGTCCCGGACGTTTCCACGTTTCCCAGGCTGGTCCCTGTGGCAGCCCCGGGCGTGATGCTCCAGCCCGGGAGGGGGTTCCGCGCTCACCTCTGCGAGAAGCTCCTGGGGCCCCGCGGCCGCCGCACCCCACCTCTCAGCGGCGAGTCCTCCCCTCCCGAAATCGCGGCCCGGCTGGTGGGCGTGCCTGGCTGGGCTCCTGTTTTCCTGGCGAACGTGGACTGGGGTTTCGGGGACCGGCGGGGAGGGCGGCGAGGACTCGGCGGACGCCTGGGCCCGGGGTTCCCCCAGCCCGGTATCCTCCCAGGGTTCCCCCCCCCCGGCCCCCCCCCCCCCCCCCCCCCCCCGGGGCCCCCCCCCCCGCAGGGTTCCCCACCCCACCCCGGGTGCCCGTTCCCTCCCCCCAGGGTTCCCCACCCCGCCCCAGGTTCCCGTTCCCTCCCCCCAGGGTTCCCCACCCCGCCCCGGGTTCCTCGGTTCCTCCTCCCAGGGTTCCCTCCCCGGGTTCCCCCGCCCAGGTTCCCTGGGACGCGGCCGGGCTGGGGGGGGGCACCGAACAGCCTCCCCGCCCCCCACGAACGCCGCCAACAGCCTCCCCCGCGCCCCCGCCCTCCCAGCCTCCCCTCCAAGCCCTCCCCGCGGCGGAGTCCGGCCACGGCCAGAACCGGATTTCCGCGGACAGAGCCTCCTGGAACGTGAGCGCTGACCCCGGCGCTCCGGGCTCGCGGCCGTCGTGGCTGCGCTGGTCTTTGTGGCGCGGGTTCCACCGCGGATCGCGGGAGGCGGCGGCGCGAGGAGCCTCGGTGGGCGGGGCGGGGCTGAGCTCGGGGCTGAGCTCGGGGC
>NW_022437067.1:62745-66089 GCF_009761245.1 Sapajus apella | reverse complement strand
GGGCTGGGCTCGGGGCGGGGCTCGGGGCGGGGGGCGGGGCTCTGGGACAGTGGTCTCTGCGGACCCCGCGGCTTTGAGGGTCCCCGGCACTCACACCCTGACCTTGGCGTCCTGAGCCTGCGTCCGAGGGGTCGCCGCCTGCCCGGATGCCGCCCCTCCCCGACTCCCACCCTCGGCTGCGTCCTGGGCTCTAACCCTGGGACGCGGGGCTCGCTTCTGATAAAAACTGCGGGACTGGGACGGCCGGGACCCCGGGCCCCCGCGGCTCGCGCTGCCCTCTGCGCTGGCCCCTTGCGCATCCGCGTCCCCCCAGCCCTTCCAAACCCCGACCCTCCGCCCCAGGCCTCCCATCGTCCATCTGAGTGCGGCGGGAGCCCCGTGGGATGAGCGTGCGGAGGGAGCTCCCCGGGATGCCGGGCGGGAGCCCCGTGGGATGAGCACGTGCAGGGAGCCGGGCGGGAACCCCAGCGGATGAGCGCGCGGAGGGAGCTCCCCGGGATGCCGGGCTGGGCGCAGGGCTCACACCGGCCCACGGTCCCGACGCTGAACTTCCAGGGCTCCCTCTCCAGCCACCCCGCATGTCCAGAGACACCCGGGCTCAGCCTGTTGGGAACAGAGCTGCCCAACCTCGTGCCCCTGGGCCTCGGTAGGGATCCCAGGACCGCCTTCTAGACGCCTCCCCTAGCTGGGGTTCTGACAGTGGAGCGGACAGCCTTGCTCAGCCCAAGGGCCATGCAGCCCCAGGGGTAAATGTGGCTGTCCTGGCACTGCTGCGCCTGGGGCTGCCCTAAGGAAACACAGTCGGCCTCCACTGCCCGGGCTGCCTCTGTAGACGCAGAGGGCCCACTGCGGGACTTGAGCATCTGTGGATTTTGCTATCTGTGGGGATCCTGGAAACAGTCCCCCACAGATAGGGAGAGATGACTGCGTGGTGAAACAGAAGTTAATTTTCTCACAATTCTGGAGGCTGGAAGTCCACGGTCAAGGTGTGAGCTGGGCATTTCCTGGTGAGGGCCCATTCCTGGCTTGCAGACGGCCGCCTCTGTCCTCACACAATGGAGACAGAGAGTGGGTACTCTGCTGCCTCTTTTCATAAGGACACTAATTCTATCAGATTGGGGCCCCACCCTTATAACCTCATTTGACCTTAATTACTTCCTTAGAGGCCCCTCTCCAAATCCACTTACACAAGGTAACCTGCAACAAACACTGTACAGTGGTTGGGAGGTGTTGTGGACTCAAGTGTGTGTCTCTGCCCCCAAATTAGCCCCTAGGACCTCAGAATATGGCTGTTTGGACGTGGGGTCTTTAATGAGGCGATTAAGGTTAAATGGAGTCCTGGGGTGGGCCCTGATGCAATCTGACTGGTGTCCTTATAAGAAGAGATGAGCACACAGCGGGCGGATGGTGTCCCCAAACCAACAAGCAGCCTCAGGAGAGGCCACCCCTGTGGACACCATGATGGTGGTCCTCCAGCCCCCAGAGTTAGCAAGTCAGCCCGCTTGCCGCTGTGAACCGGTGGTGCTCTGCTATGGCGACTGCACCAACTAGCACAGGGCAACTCTGTAACCTCTCGCTCTGGGCCTGAGGCCTCGGCCCCCTCACCCCACACTCTTTCCCCTAACCCAGCTTACCTTTCAAAGGAGGAATCTTGAAGCTGGAGTGACTTCCTAGAACTCGGGTGAGAAGGGATTACTGTTATCATCACTATTAATTAGCCCCACACACCCACCCCTCTCTCCCATCTGGGAGCCCAGCCTAGGTTCTTCTTACAGGGGGTGCAGGCAGTGTGGGCTGGGGCACCGGTCAATGTCGGCCTGAATGGCCGTCCTTCCCCTGGGTGAGGACCCAGGAGGTGAGCAGGGGGTGCACTGTCCACTTCTAGGTTTTGGGCTCTGTGTTGGGAGGCACCCAGGAGTTGCCCCTCTTGGAGGTGACCCCGAGCGCTCCTGAGCCGTTCACTCCTATGGCTCCTCCGGAGGGGAAGTCACCTGGCATCACAACCACTTCCAGCCGCCTCGCTCCCTCAGCCCAGGGTCTAGCATGAAGACTGGCCTCAAGATGAGGCGCTCATGGGCACCTCCCCAAGACACGCCGTACCCCGATGTTTCCTGGTAAATAGGGTTGCCTGCATTTCATGCCTAATTTGTATTAACCAATGAAATTCATATTTTAAACATTTTGCATAACTGGAAATGTATTCCAAAATGTCTCGCTTTTGACATAGTTTTGTGAAAAGGTGAAAACAGGACACGCGTGTGTACACACATGCATACATGTCTGTGCACACACATGCCTGTGTGGAGATTGGTAAGCAGGCAGTCAGCACCCCTAAAAGCAGCCCTCGAGCGTCTGCTTTGTGTGGGCCTTAGAAAGGCAGGAGCAGGCGGGGTGGCGGTTGTTAGTGAAATGAACGCTGAGGGCCAGAGCGCAAATGCAAACCTTCGCCCAGGGCAGGCGCTGAGAATGCACGTTGTGAATACGCCATCTGTCCTGACAAATACTCTTCACAAACTCCAGCCTGGCTCCTCCAGCCCTCCTCCTGGTGAAGCCCGGCCTTAGGTCTGTGAAGACTTGGACAAAACAGCAACAGTTTCTTACAGCCCAAGGGTCTGCCATGGCACCACATGCCCACCTGAGCAAACTGAAGGCTGTGGAAGAAACTCCTGTTTCGACACTTGAGGAGACACCTGCGCGGCTGCCAACCACGTGGGCTGCACACACGTGGACCAACCCTGCCCGACTCCCCCGAGTCCCTGGTTCCCCTCTTCTTGCGTACTGTGTTTTCACCTTACATACACTTCTTTGTTTTGGACATGGGCCTCACTCTGGCTGCCCAGGCTGGAGTGCAGTGGTGCAGTCCTGGCTCACTCCTGCCTCGACCTTACAGGCTCCAGTGATCCTCCCACTCACCCTCCCAAGTAGCTAGGACTATGTGTGTGTGCCACCACACCTGGATAATTTTTGTATTATTTTAGTGGAGACAGGGTTTTGCCGTGTTGTCCAGGCTGGTCTCAAACTCCTGAGCTCAAGTGATCCACCAGCCTTGGCCTTCCAAAGTGCTGGGATTGCAGGTGTGAGCCACCGTGCCCAGCCTACGAAATAAACTCTTCTTAAAGAATGATTTTAGATTTATGAAACAATTGAGAAGACACTACAGCGTTTACAAACGCCTTGCACCCGGGGCCCCAGTGCCAACGTCTCACAATTGAGAAGACAGTACAGCGTTTACAAACGCCTGGCACCCAGGGGCCCCAGTGCTAACGTCTCACGATTGAGAAGACCGTACAGCGTTTACAAACGCCTTGCACCCGGGGCCCCAGTGCTGACGTCTCACGATTGAG
>NW_022437067.1:0-62735 GCF_009761245.1 Sapajus apella | reverse complement strand
TCTCACGATTGAGAAGACCGTACAGCGTTTGCAAACGCCTGGCACCCAGGGGCCCCAGTGCTAACGTCTCACGTTTGCATGGTACTTGTTACAAGTAATGCACCAATATTGATGCATTCTTATAACTAAAGGCCACATTTTATTCAGATTTTCTTAGTTTTTATGTAATGTCCTTTTCTTTTCCAGGATCCCATTTAGTAGTCAAGTCTCTTTAGGTTCCTAAACTGTGAGTTTTTCAGACTCTCCTTGTTTCCATGACCTTGACACTTTTGAGGAGGGCGGGTCAGGTATTTTGGAGAATGTCCCTCAATTAGGATTTGCCTGTTTTTCTCATGATTATACTGGGGTTCTGGTTTTTGGGGGGAGAAAGACCACATAGTACAGTGTGCAGAGGTCAAGTGATCACTGCTGATGTCGGCCCTAGTCTGTCTTCACCCCGCCACCCACTTCCACGCCCCTCCCCACTTCCACTCTGCGCTTCTGAGAAGGAAGTTGAGGCGAAGAGCCACATTGGAGAGGTGGGGACTTAGGCTGCGTCTCCTCAAGAGTGAAGCCTCCGCGTAGGTTATTTAGAACTATTCTGCACAGATCTGTCTCTTCTCCCCCATGACGGATACTTAACCAGTCATGTTTATATATCAGGATGGACTCATGTTCCCTTTAAAATGTGGGATGAGTGTGGGGACAGGGAGGCCTGTGAGGGGCAGGTTCACCCATTTCCATGTGAAGGGTGCTGTTTTTGCATGTGATGCTATGTGGGAGGCCTTGGGCCTGGGATGGTGTGGAAGGGCCAGTGCAGGGGTCCGAGGGGCGCTTGGACCAGCATCCTGGCCTCAGCCAGCAGGATCAGCTCCTGCTCACTTGCCCAGATTTTATCTCCAGCATCTCCTTTATCCTCACTCCCCACACCCGGCTGGTCTTCCATCCCACCCCATCCCTGCATCCCAGCCTGGTTCAGCCAGTGTATGGCTTCCTGTGCCGATACCCATCCCCCACAGCCGGGGTGCACTTGCTGAGCCCCCAGTCGCCCTGTCTGGCCATGGCGTGGGCCTCTGTGAGCCGTGGGATGAGCCAGGCTGCCCAGGGGACAGTGGGGCAGGAGTGCAGCTGACAATATGATGCTGTTGTGCTAAACATCCTCTGACTTTTTCAGGGGAATCTAGAAATCCAGATTTTAAAAATGTGGAATCTCCTTAATGGCCCTTTCAGAATCAGCATCCTGTGTGCCAGGCTTATCCTGGGTCTCCAAGTGATTTTCCCCTTTGTCCCCCACTGTTTCTGACGTCCCCAAACCCCTCAGACAGCTGAGCTGATGTGTCGGGAGCTCGTCTCTGTATCTGCCACAAGGTTCTGGGCCATGTGCTTTCTGCTCAGGCCGTGTTTTTGGGCTGCAGACCTGGGGTGACAGCACAGCCTCTATGAGCCTCAACGTTTAGACCCAGCACAGCCTCTGCGATCGTAGTTGGAGCTGCTACACTTTTTCTTACACAGTGGAGCTCATCCTGGCGCTTCCTTGCAGTTTTAGAACCAGGAAGGACTTCTGGCACCCACGTGCTCCGGCGGCTGTTTGAGTGGTTAGACGTACAGTGTGGAAGGGTGTTTGAACTTCTGTTTTGGAAATTTGTTGTTTTGCCATGTTCTTGGTACTAGCTGACAAAACAATCCATACCTTATGCTCAACTGTGCTGGTTTAGATCTGGCTTTTCATCATTTTCCATATTGAATGACAATTCAATTCTGCTAGCTTCCACATATTGCACGAAGAACCTCAAAAGGCTTTTTCATTGTTTAATAAATGTCCACTGTTCAGGAAATTCATTGCAGAATTTAAATATGTGTTCCAACATTTAAACTTATATGTATGTTTTGGCATTTTGGGGTTCAAATAAATAGCTAATAATAGCTTACCCAGGCAAGGTAGTGCGTGTCTGTAGTCCCAGCCACTTGGGAGGCTGAGGCAGGAGAATTGCTTGAGCCTGGGAAGTCGAGGCTGCAGTGAGCTCTTTCTGTGTCACTGCACTCCCCCTGGGCTACAGAACAAGCCCCTGCCTCTTAAAAAAAAAAAAAACACCACAAGAGTGAAAAAGAAAGGTTAGGTTTGACCATCTCACAGCTGAGCTGCTTCATCTTTCACTTTCACTCACGTCCAAGTTCGTAACTGACCATAGACAGAGTTGAACTGTTGGAAGGATTGGGAACTTGTGAACTGATAATACATTTGTGAACCTCAATGATAACCACAGAGGGGGCCAGTTGCCGTGGCTCACACCTGCAATCCCAGCACTTTGAGATTACGAGGTGGACAGATCATTTGATGTCAGGAATTTGAGAGCAGCCTGGCCAATATGGCGAAACCCTATCTCTACTAAAAATACAAAAATTTTCCAGGCGTGGTGGTTCATGTCTGTAATCCCAGCTATTCAGAAGGCTGAGGCAGCAAAATCGCTTAAACCCAGGAGGCAGAGGTTGCAGTGAGCCAAGATTGTGCCACTGCACTCCAGCCTGGGCAACAGGGAGAGACACTATCTCAAAAAAAAAAAAAAAAAAAAAAAAAAAAGAAGAAACAAAGAGACAGAGAGAGCCTCTATACTTGGTAATAGAGTACTGCAGTGGGAATGTGTGTGCCTTAGTAAACTATCTGTGTATTCAGGGAGGTAAAAGAAGAGAAAGGTGTTTTTTGTTTTGTTTTGTTTTTGTTTTTTGAGACAGAGTCTTGCTCTATTGCCCAGGCTGGAGTGCAGGGGCCTGATCTTGACTCACTGCAACCTCTGCCTCCTGAGTTCAAGTGACTCTCCTGCCTCAGCTTCCCTAGTAGCTGGGACCACAGGCCCGCACCACCACGCTCGGCTAAGTTTTGTATTTTTAGTAGAGACGGGGTTTCACCATGTTGGCCAGGCTGGTCTCGAACTCCTGACCTCAGGTGATCCACTCACCTAGGCCTCCCAAAGTGCTGGGATTGCAGGTGTGAGCCACCGTGCCCAACCGGAGAAAGGTTTTTTTTTTTTTTTTTTTTTTGTGAGACAGAGTCTGGAGTGCAATGGCATGATCTTGGCTCACTGCAGCCTCTGCCTCCCAGGTTTAAGAGATTCTCCTACCTCAGCCTCTCAAGTAGCTGGGACCACAGGCATGTGCCACCATGCCTGGCTAATTTTTGTATTTTTAGTGGAGACAGGGTTTCACCATGTTGACCAGGATGGTCTCGATCTCTTGACCTTGTGATCCACCCGCCTCGGCCTCCCTCGAATTCTTTATGTATAGATTAGTGCCCTCCCTCAGGGGTGAGTGAATTCTCTGTCCACTGAAAGGTTCCTGCAAGAGCTGACTGTTAAAGAGCCTAGCATGCACTCCCACTCTCTTTTGCTTCCCCTCACCATGTGATCCCTGCAAACAGGCTCCCCTTTACCTTCTGCTATGAATGGAAGCAGCCTGTGGCCTGCACCAGAAGAGGAGCAGATGCTGGTGCTGTGCTTATTGTACAGCCTGCAGAACAACCACGAGCCAAAGAAACCTCTTGGCTATTCCACCTCAGGGTTCCTATACCGCACCACCACAGGGACTCAGACAGCCTTCACGTTTAAGTTGCTGTGTCAATACTGAGGTGATATTTCTGAACCAAAATATACATAAACATTATTGGTAAATTTATTCTAAAGTTTAAATTTGTGAGTGTTAATTTGTTTAAATATGATGTAAATGGAACCACTATTCATTATGTGTTTAACACCTTTACTGGAAACAAAATTACACTACACTGGGACAAAAAAAGTCCTGAGACAAATGAAAATGAAAATACAGGCCAGGCATGGTGGCTCACGCCTGTGATTCCAGCACTTTGGAAGACTCAGCAGGTGGCTCATTTGAGGTCAAGAGTTTGAGACCAGCCTGGCCAACATGGTGAAACCCCATCTCCGCTAAAAACACAAAAATTAGCCAGGTGTGGTGGCGCATGCCTGTAGCTAGGACAATTTTCAACAGAAATAAATACAAGCGGCAGGGACACTGGCTCACGCCTATAATCCCAGCACTTTGGGAGGCTGAGGCAGGTGGATCATGAGGTCAGGAGATCGAGACCATCCTGGCCAACATGGTGAAACCCTGTCTCTACTAAAAATACAAAAAAATTAGCTGGGCATGGTGGTGCATGCCTGTAGTCCCAGCTACTTGGGAGGCTGAGGCAGGAGAACAGCAGAATTGCTTGAACTCAGGAGGCAGAGATTGCAGTGAGCTGAGATTGCGCCACTGTACTACAGCCTGAACGACAGTGTGAGGCTCTGTCTAAAAAAAAAAAGAGAAAAAAAAGCAAGGCACCTAGATTAGAAAGAAGTGGGCCAGGCGTGGTGGCTCACTTGAGGTCGGGAGTTCGAGACCAGTCTGGCCAACATGGTGAGACCCTGTCTCTACTAAAAATACAGAAATTAACTGGGCATGGTGATGTGTACCTGTAACTCAGTGACTTGGAAGGCTGAGGCATGAGAATCACTTGCAACCAGGAGGCTGAGGTTGCAGTGAGCTGAGATTTCGCCACTGCACTCCAGCCTGGGCAACAGAGCCAGACTCCATCTCAGTAAAATAAAATGAAACAAAATAAGATAAAAAGAAAAAAGAAGTGGAACTGGAAAAGTTCCCTTATCCCCCTCACAGGGCATGCAATGGGGGTGTGGCTCCTTTGGTACCCCAACATTCAAACCTCCAGGAGGAGCATGCAGACAGGCAGGTTGTGTGTCTCCAGCTCCACTGCAGTGTCAAGGGGTGAATGTTTACAGCTCCTGAAGCCCCAGCAGAGTTACAGGGTGCACTTTTAGTTTAGCTGTCCCTAGGTGGCTTGTGCTGTCAATTCAACTAGACTCTCTGCCTTATTGCAAGGACAGAGGGCCTTCTGTATCCTGGAGCTTCTTGCTTTGGTGTACCAGAAGAGTCAGCTCACACGTGGGCTTGGAGAATGAGTTCGAGGTTCTATTGAGTGGAAGTTCTCATCAGATGGATGGGAGCCAGAAGGGAGACGGAGTGGGAAGGTGGTTTTCACCTGGAGTTGGGCAGCTCAGCAGCCTGGGATCTCTCCTACCACCCCAGCCAAACTCCGTGTCGTTTCTCAGGTGGATGACCTGCCGGCCTGCTGGCATCTGTCAGTGTGCTCTTCTGCCTGCATCCTCTTTATGTCCAGCCGCTGTATTTTCTTCTGCTGATGCGCTCCTCTCCACGTCCAGCCACTTGTGTCTCTCCCTGCTAGGGTCTTGGGGTTTTCATAGCATGAGATAGGGGCATGGCAGGCCAGGGTGGTCTTGGGAAATGCAGTGAGCCGAGATCTCGCCATTGCACTCCAGCCTGGGTGACAGAGTGAGGCTCCATCACTCACACACACAGACTCACACACACGCACACACGCACACACACACACTCACACTAACTCACACACACTCACACTCTCACACACACACTCACACTAACTCACGCACACACACACACACACTCACGCACACACACTCACACACACACACACACAGATGTTTGTTCTATAACAGCAACACATATCAGAACTTAAAAAAAAAAGGTTACTTAGTAATATAATCGACTGGTTGGCCCGCATTCGAATTTTCCCATTATTCTCACAATATGCCTGGTTGTCAAACCGATTTAATAAAGAACCAGGTTCCACGTCTGTCAGGCGGGTGGACCCCGATCCCGACCCATCCTCGGCTCCCGCCTGGAGCAGAACTTCCCGCCTGGAGCAGAACTTCCCGCCTCAGTACCGCAAGGTCTCGTGGGAAACGCAGTCTCGGCTTCCAATGACGTCACCAGCACACGACGGTGGGAAGGGCCTTTTGGATTCCTTTGCGCATGCGCCGCCCCGCCCACTTCCGCCGTCTTCCGCCTGAGAATCCCGCCGTTGCTGGCGTGGAGAGGCTGCTGTGGAGGCTCTGAGGTGGGTGTGTTCGTCCCTGCTGGTTGGTGGTAGGATGAAACAGGAACCCGCGGGCTTGGGGGCGCCCTAGGGAGACGGGACGGACGTGCCACAGTTGATGGGAGCAGAGGCGTGGGCGCATCCCGGGGTGGGCGGGACCCGACGTGCCCGTGAGTGCAGCGGCCCCGGGCGGGGGCTGGAAGGGCGGCGCTGTTGGGAGGGCGGGCGTGGGGTCCCGGCTCTGA
Source organism: Sapajus apella (assembly GCF_009761245.1). Classification (NCBI taxonomy): domain Eukaryota; kingdom Metazoa; phylum Chordata; class Mammalia; order Primates; family Cebidae; genus Sapajus; species Sapajus apella. The sequence continues at coordinate 56,591 of NW_022437067.1, read as the reverse complement.
AGCCAGTTCCGGAGCCCCGGAGAGGGGGGCTGAGGCCGGTGGCGCGGGGCCGGGGTCTGCAGGCCGCTGGAGCCTGGAAGGTCTGCGGGGGGCCGCGCTCCGGCGCTGCGTGGACCGTGTCCGTGCGCCCCCCGAAAGGTCGCATACGGACAGTTTTAGGGAGATGCCCCTGGTTCCCACAGCAGCGCGCGCACAGCGTCTGTGCGACTTGGCGGTTGTGTTAGTGGGGTTTCCCAGTGTCTCTTCAGCAAGTGAAGATTCTGCCGTGTCACCTTCCTACCCGTCCCGTTCCCACTTTAGTTTATAGGGGTTTATACAAGATTTGGTTTCTAGGGAAGATGGGGTCTCAGATGATGGTCCTGTTTTCTTTGTAGTAAAGTAGGTGTTACAAAGTTTGGACCAGGGCACCCTTTAGGAATCCCATCCAAACACCCTTCTGGACTCTCTCTCTCTCTCACTGGTACCTCAAAGCAGAGGAAGTGTTAAGGTGAAGAGCCCAGCTTGTATGACCCAAGCCATTATTTTCCCACTCCTCAGAGTGCTCAAGGTTTGGTTGATAATACCTTATCCAGTAGCTCTCAAAGACTGGGTGGTAGCAGAAGGTTTGGACCAACATTCAGAAGGAAGAGGCGAATTTGGCTGAGAATGACAGGCAAGGGCCAAGGAGATGTTCCTTATTGGAGGGGACTTAACAGTGGTCTTAGGTGGAAAAATAACCTGTTATACCTGAGAGGCTCTGTTTGGAGTACTCTGTAAAGACACTTTCATTCCTTCAGCTTTTTCTCAGTGTTTCCAGTGTCTGAGCTTTCTTCAAAGTAGTCTAGGCTGAGTGTGGTGGTTCACGCCTGTAATTCCACGACTTTGGGAGGCCGACGTGGGGGTAATCACCTGAATTCAAGAGTTCGAGACCAGCCTGGCCAACATAGTAAAAACCCCATCTCTACTAAAAATACAAAAATTAGCTGAGTGTGGTGCGCACCTGTAATCTCAGCTACTTGGGAGGCTGAGGCAGGAGAATCACTTGAACCCGGGAAGCGGAGGTTGCAGTGAGCCAAGGTCTCGCCACTTCACTCCAGCCTGGACGACAGAGTGAGACCCTGTCTCAAAAAAAAAAAAAGCAGTCTAGACAGAGACAGGAGGATCACCTGAGGTCAGCAGTTCAAGACCAGCCTGGCCAACATATGGTGAAACCCTATCTCTACTAAAAAATTAAAAAATTAGCTGGGTGTGGTGGTGCACACCTGTAGTCCTAGCTACTTGGTAAACAGGCAAGAGAATCGCTTGCATCCCGGAAGTGGAGGTTGCAGTGAGCCGAAATTGTGCCAGTCTACTCCAGCCTGGACAACAGAGTGAGACTTCGAGTCTTAAAAAAAAAAAAAAAAGGTCTATCACCAAATTCAGCATCTAGTGATATGCCGAAGCTCCCTCTATCCTCATCCTGTTAGTTCAGTAAGGGTTTGCCAAAGTATTTCTACCTTATGAGAAAGATGAAAAAAATTTGGCTTTGAGGAGCTGTGACATATCAGGGTCACATGATATATAGATATTATGCATCCTGACTTTTTGGCTGGTGTTATTCATTTTGCCTCAAGTCAAAACTGTTTCCTTTTGAAATTTTTGTTGACACTGAAGCTAAGAACAAACATTGCTTTAAAGTACTTTCCCAGCCCCTCCTCGCCTGCCCACCCCTCCCTCCACAAAAAAATTAAAGTACTTTCCCTTGCCATTGGGAGGCCAAGGCAGGAGGATTGCTTGAGCCCAGAAGTTTGACAATAGCCCGGGCCATACAGGGAGACCCTATGTATTAATTAAGAAAAAAAATTAAACATTTAGCTGGTTGTGGTGGTATGCACTTGTGGCCCCAACTGCACTTGAGCCCAGGGGGCAAAGTTATAGTGAGCTGTGGTTGTGCCATTGCATTCCAGCCTGGGTGACAAAGTGAGACTCTGTCTCAAAACCAACCAGCCAACAAGAAACATTTCCTTAACCATCACTATTCTTTTTATCCCCAACTCTTTTTGTGAATTATGTGACCTCAAGGGTAGATAACACAAGTGTTTCCTACTTAGTGTCAGTAATCTGAAATTATAAATTCTGTAGGAAAACAATAGCATATTTTATGTATTTAAAAACTGTGTCCCACTTCTACTCCAAACCAATACCTTAAAATGTAAGTAGAATACAGCACAATGCTCACTTGTAAGAGATCCTTTTTGTGTATTTTGTGTTTTAAAGTCAACAGATTTTTTTTTTTTATCATGTAAAGAACCTCAAAACACAGTTTACTGATATGCAAACAGTTGTTTTTTATGATTCACACCATCTCCTGGCACCAACGGTCTCACTGATTTCCATGAAGTTGGCATTTATTGTGATTTGCAAAACTTCTACATGAGGTTGTGATGTTCTAATGATAGTATTTGACAAGTAATTTCACATTAGCTCCTTCACATGGTTGTCTTAAAAATACTGCATTCTGTGGGAGGCAGAGGTTGCAGTGAGCCAAGACTGCGCCACTGCACTCCAGCTGGCGCCTGTCAACAGAGCAAGACTCTGTCTCAAAAAAAAAAAAAAAAAAAAATTGCGTTCTGGTGGCTTAGGTTTATCAGTGTTCTCTGTGAAAAGAACCAACCAAAACTCACTGGCTTAAAAAGAAACAACTGTTTTATTTGATTGAGGTTCTACTGATTCACATTTTGGCATGTGTTCACCTGGGCATTTCCTATGCTAATGTTGTCTGGATCATAAATGAAGCTTTAGTCATCTGGTGCCTTTACTCACACGTCTGGTGGTTCATGCTGACCCTTGTCTAAGAAGGGAAGTACCAGTAGGCAAGTACTTTTCCAACCTGTATTTTCATCATATTTTCTAATGTCACATTTGGCCAAAGCAAGTCAAATGGCAAAGCCCCATTTGTTATCAGCATACTATATGAGGTCTTAGATACAGGGAGACATATAATTAGGAAACATTACTAAAACAGTGTATCCCAAGAAATATACAATATGTACGTTTTCACCCCTATATAATATAATTGTGGGCAAAGAATGTTGGCTTGCAAGATGCATACTTTCCATGATGCTTAGGTATATTAAAAAAAGCAAGATGTGTTCTAGTGGAAACACCTATATGAAATCAGGTAGAATCTCTTTATTAGCAGTGAAATAGTTAATGCAGCGCAAGTATATTTTATAATATTAATTTTACTGAAGACTAAATGTATCTTTCTTTGGTTTAAATTGTTAAATCGTTTCTTTGGGTAAATTAATTGTTCCTAAATCAGTAGGTAATACATGTTTTCATTAACCCAAAAATAAATCATATGTATCTCTACCAGTTAATGTACTTGTGGGTACATCTTCAGCAGGGTATTTGTTGCCCCTTATTGAGGCATGAATGACTGTCTGTCACAGGGAGGTTTTTTTTTTGTTGTTTTAGTCTGTTCCAGCTATTGTGTAGAGGGTTTTGGGCAGGATAATCTAGGACCAAGCCACACCAGTTCTCTCTTAATCCACTCCATTCGATTTTTCTCCCAGCTATGCTTCCAGAGTACTTTGTGCATTTCCAAGATCAACAATGAATAAGTCTCTGGTGAGTTACTTGTTTATATATGTCTCACTTTGTTTTACATTGCATTTTTTGCCTTTATGGAGTCCATGGATTAAAATGGAAAAATAAAAATAAGTAAAATTCATTTTAAAGGAAATGCACATAAATAAAATAATGCTGGTGGGCTGGGTGCGGTGGCTCATGCCTGTAATTCCAGCACTTCGGGAGGCTGAAGTGGGTGGATCATGAGGTCAAGAGATCGAGACCATCCTGGCCAACATGGTGAAACCTAGTCTCTACTAAACATACAAAAATTATCTGGCATGGTGGTGCTTGCCTGTAGTCCCATCTACTTGGGAGATGAGGCAGGAGAATCACTTGAACCCAGGAGGCAGAGGTTGCAGTGAGCTGAGATTGTGCCACTGCACTCTAGCCTGGTGACAGAGCGAGACTCCGTCTCAAAAAAATAAAATAATGATGGCGTGTAGACATATGCAGGTTAGAAGCCATTGAACTTGACTACAAATGTGTGTCTGGTCTCTCTGATGCTGCATCAAAAAGGCAGTCACATTTGTTACATGATTGGAATGGAACCTGCAAAGAGTATGTGCTGCATTCTCGTGAGACAGGCAGACTTGCTGGCACCAAAGTCTGGAACACTTAACTTCATTTGTCACAGAGATGACATAGTGGAAAGTTTTTTTACTATCAGTCTGGAAATACACACTTGTAGCATTTGGCAGTAGAAGTAGTCACTTAGTACTAAAGCACAACTTCCATGATGAGGTTTTTCTGGAGTTGCAAGAACAGTGTGGTCCCAGACAGCTTTTGGAAGGCCCTGCTTGATTCATGGCTGAAACCTAGAACATCTGCAGGATTGAGTTGACCACAGGTCCTTACATAACCCCCCGATACATTTCTGTCAGTTCATCTGTACATATAGAATTTGTAGCAGATTGTTCACTATTACATTTTCTGACAAATATTTCCACTGCTCACTTACTCTTTCATTTAATATAGTCTTAATTGATTTATTTTAATGCTCACCATTAGCATACATTATACGCAAATCCAGTGGCTATTCTCTGTTCTGCCTTACTTGAATCTTGTGGGGTACAGTAATCCCCCTTATTTACAGTTTCGCTTTCTGTGGTTTCAGTTACGTGTAGTCAACTGCAGACAGAAAATACAGTAAGATATTTTGAATATCTTGAATATTTTGATATTTGATATTTTGCAAATTTTGCGTATGTTGAATATAGTAGAGTAAGATATTTTGAGAGGCCACATTCGCATAACTTTTAGTATAGTATATTGTTATAATTGTTCCATTGTATTGTTGTTAATATCATACTGTGCCTAATTTTAAATTAAACTGTCAAGGGTATGTATATATAGGAAAAAACATAGTATATGGAAGGTTTGGTGCTCTAGTTTCAGGCATCTCCTAAGGGATTTGGAATGGATCCCCCATGGATAAGAGGGTACTCCTGCATTTCACGTTACTGTTCATGATCTTCTGGAAATTCTTCTGTGTTAGTTTCTATCATGACCTCACTGACGGTGCTTGTCTTTTTTTCCTGAATTCTTCTACTTCTCCTTTACATAGCTTATCCATGTGTTCCATCCAATTCCCCATCTATCCCACTGTGCAGTTCTGTTTTGTTTTTTTTTTTAAACAGTTCTGCTCTCTGTTGTGTAGCAGTTGTGTTTCTCTCCAGCTTGGACTTCTCTGGCCTTCAGACCAGGAGTCTCCAACCCCAGGCCATGGACTGGTACCAGTCCGTGGCCTGTTAGGAACTGTACTGCATAGCAGAAGGTGAGTGGCAGATGAGCAAGCATTACTGCCGGAGCTCTGCCTCCTGTCAGAGGAATGGCGGCATTTGATTCTCATAGAAGCACGAACCCTATTGTGAACTATGCATGTGAGGGATCTAGGTTGCCTGCTCCTTAAGAGAATCTGATGCCTGATGAACAGTTTCATCCCAAAACCATCCCCCCTCACACCCTGGTCTGTGGAAAAATTGTCTGCCACAAAATCTGGTGCCAAAAAGGTTGGGGATCACTGCTGTAGGCCACAGGTTCAACTCTCCATTGAATGCTTCTTTGTAGCTACCCAAAAGGCACCTCAAGCTTAACAAATCTGAAATAAAAATTACATCCTTCTCTCTTCCTGTACGTATGGTGTTAGATTAGAGAGTAATTAGATTCTACCTTTCAATAAGATAAATAGTAAGAATCTGTAGCAGTCTTTAATAAACCACAGTTTTTCACCTGGCCACAAATTATTTACGTTCTTCCCACATGCAAAATGTGCTTAGCTTTGGAGATAAATATTCACCCATGGAACCATCAGTACAAACAATGCGATAAACAACCTTTGCCTCCACAAGTTTCTTCCTCCCTCTCCCCTGCCCCTTTTGGGCTACAACCATTTGACATAAGTTACATTCTCTCTATTGGTCCATTCTCCCATTGATATAAAGAACTACCTGAGACTAGGTAATTTATAAAGAAAAGAGGTTTCATTGGCTCATAGTTCCATAGGCTGTAGGAAGCATGGCTGTGGATGCCCCAGGAAACTTAAAATCATGGTGAAGGATGAAGGGGAAGCAGCCATGCCCTATGTGTCTGCAGCAGGAGGAAGTGGGTGGTGAATGGGGAGGTGCTGTACACTTTTAAACAACCAGATCTCCTGAGAACTTACTGTCACGAGAACAGCAGGGGCAAGTCTGCCCCCATGATCCAGTCACCTCCCACCAGTTCCCTTCGCCAACCTTGAGGCTTACAGTTTGACATGAGATGTGGGCAAGTACACAAATCCAAAGCATACCATCCTTTTAACAAATTTTTAAGTATACAATACAGTATTAACTACATGCATTGGTCTGTGGATTGGATATTTAGAATTTACTCATTGCATAACTAAAACTTACATCCTGTAACCAATACCTCCCCAATTACCCTTCCCCCTCAGACCTCATTAGCCACCATTCAGCTCTATGTTTTTATAAGTTTAACTGTTTCCTATTTTTATTTAAGTGGAGTTCCACAGGCTCTACAGGAAGCATGGCTTCATTTGTGCTGGAGCAACAAAATACTTCAGACTTGGTAATTCATAACAGAAATGTATTCTTAACAGTTCTGAAGGCTGGGAAGTCCAAGATCAAGGTGCTGTCATCTGGTGTCTGAGGAGAGACTTCTTCCTGCATCCTTACATGGTGGAAGGCAAAAGAGTGGCAGAGAATGAAGGCACTCCCAGTCCATTCAAGAGGGCCCTAAATTCATTCAAGAGGGAAGAGCCTTCACCTCACGATTCCCCGAGGCCTCACTTTCTAATATTATCATCTTGGTGATTAGATTTCAACATATGAATTTTAGGAGAATACATACATCCAGACTATTGCAAATGGGATTATGTACTACTTTGTTTCGGTCTGGCTCATTTCTTCACTTAGCACAATTATCTTCCAGGTATGTGCATGTTGTTGCAAATGGCAAGATGTTCTTCTTTTTTAAGACTGAGTAACATTTCGTTACATGTACAGACCACATTTTCTTTATGCATTTATTATTGAGAGTTCTTATTACAAATGGGGACGTGTTTTTAAATATTGATTTAATTTTTGTTATTAAAAACATTTTTAGATGGTTAGATTTTTTTAATAAATGTACTTTATTTGTTAAGGCAGTTTTAATTTCACAGCAGAATTAAGAAGGACATAGATTTCCCATATACCCTGTTCTGCATATATATGTAGCCTTCACCCATTTCAGTACCTCCCCCCAACATAGTGGTACATTTATTAAAATGAGGAGCCTACATTGAGACATCATAGTTGTCCAAAGGCCATAATTTACATTAGGGCTTACTCTTATGGTTTTACATGCTATGAGTTTGAGCAAATGTATAAGGACATGTATCCAGCCTGATAGTACCTCATAGAATACTTCCCTTGTTGTGAGAGTCATCCCTGCTCTTCCTGTTTATTACTTATTCCCTTAACCCTGCAAACCATCTCCAGCATTTTGCAGAATGTTATAGTTGCAGTTATATAGTAGCCTTTTCAGACCAGCTTCTTCTACTTAGTAATAGGCATTTAAGGTATCCTTATCTTTTGAGGACAAGATAGCCCATTTTTTTTAATGCTGAAATATATTTCATTGTGTGTACCACAGTTTTTCTATTCACTTAACTGAAGTGCATTTTGGTTGCTTCCAAATTTTAATTATTTTGAATAAAGTTGCTATAAATACCTGTTTACAGGTTTTTATGCTATCATTAATTTTCACCTCCTTTGGGTAAATACCAAGGAGTGCAGTTGCTGTATCATATAGTAAGAATATGTTTACTTTTGTAAGAACAACCAAATTGTTTTCCGGAATGACGATACTATTTTGCATTTCTACTGTCAGTGAATGAGAGTCCCTGTTACTCCGCATTCTCACTGGCAGTTGTTGTCAGTACTCCAGATTTTGGCCATTCTACTAGGTTTGTAGCAGGATCTTGTTTTAATATATTATCCTAATGTTATACAATATAATGTATTCTTTTATATGTTTATTTTCTATATGTTTCTCATCATTGGTGAGGTATCTGTTACGGTCTTTGGTCTGTTTTATTAGGTGGTTTTCTTACTATAGAGTTTTAAGAGTTTTTGGAATGTTTTGTATAGCTGTCTGTTTATCAGATGTGTCCTTTGCAGATATTTTCTCCCAGTCTGTGGCTTTTCTTCTAATTTTAATGGCATTGGCTTTGTAGAACAGAAGTTTTCAATTTTAATGAAGTCTTGCTTATGAATCATTTTTAGATGGGATTTTGATGGTATTATATCTAAAAATTCATTACCTTTCCCAAGATCATCTAGTTTTTAATTTTATTATTTATTTATTTTAATTGCATTTTAGGTTTTGGGGTACATGTGAAGAACATGCAAGATTGTTGCATAGGTACACACATGGCAGTGTGATTTGCTGCCTTCCTCCCCATCACCTATATCTGGCATTTCTCCCCATGCTGTCTCTCCCAAACTGCCCACCCCCGCTGTCCCTCCCCTGTTGCCCCGTGACAGACCCCACTGTGTGATGCCCCCTCCCTGTGTCCATGTGTTCTCATTGTTCACTCACCTATGAGTGAGAACATGCAGTGTTTGATTTTCTGTTCTTGCATCAGTTTGCTGAGAATGATGGTTTCCAGGTTTATCCATGTCCCTACAAAGGACATGAACTCATCATTTTTTATGGCTGCATAGTATGCCATGGGGTATATATGTCACATTTTCCCTGTCCAGTCTATCATCGATGGGCATTTGGGGTGGTTCCAGGTCTTTGCTGTTGTAAACAGTGCTGCAACAAACATTCGTGTGCATGTGTTCTTATAGTAGAATGATTTATAATCCTTTGGATATATTCCCAGTAATGGGATTGCTGGGTCAAATGGAATTTCTGTTTCTAGGTCCTTGAGGAATCGCCACACTGTCTTCCACAATGTTTGAACTAATTTACACTCCCACCAACAGTGTAAAAGTGTCCTGTTTATCCATATCCTCTCCAGCATCTGTTGTCTCCAGATTTTTTTTTTTTTTTTTTTTTTTTTTTTGAGACGGAGTTTCGCTCTTGCTACCCAGGCTGGAGTGCAATGGCGCGATCTCGGCTCACCGCAACCTCCGTCTCCTGGGTTCAGGCAATTCTCCTGCCTCAGCCTCCTGAGTCGCTGGGATTACAGGCACGCGCCACCATGCCCAGCTAATTTTTTGTATTTTTAGTAGAGACGGGGTTTCACCATGTTGACCAGGATGGTCTTGATCTCTTGACCTCGTGATCCACCCGCCTCGGCCTCCCAAAGTGCTGGGATTACAGGCTTGAGCCACCGCGCCCGGCCCTGTCTCCAGATTTTTTAATGATCGCCATTCTAACTGGCGTGAGATGGTATCTCAATGTAGTTTTGATTTGCATTTCTCTAATGACCAGTGATGGTGAACATTTTTTCATATGTTTGTTGGCCTCATGTATGTCTTCTTTTGTAAAGTTTCTGTTCATATCCTTTGCCCACTTTTGAATGGGCTTGTTTTTTTCTTGTAAATCTGTTTTAGTTCTTTGTAGATTCTGGATATTAGCCCTTTGTCAGATGGGTAGATTGCAAAAATTTTTTCCTATTCTGTTGGTTGCCAATTCACTCTAATGACTGTTTCTTTTGCCATGCAGAAGCTGTGGAGTTTGATTAGGTCCCATTTGTCTATTTTGGCTTTTGTTGCCAGTGCTTTTGGTGTTTTGGTCATGAAGTCCTTGCCTACGCCTATGTCCTTAATGGTTTTGCCTAGGTTTTCTTCTAGGCTTTTGATGGTGTTAGGTCTTATGTTTAAGTCTTTAATCCATCTGGAGTTAATTTGAGTGTAAGGTGTCAGGAAGGGGTCTAGTTTCTGCTTTCTGCACGTGGCTAGCCAGTTTTCCCAACACCATTTATTAAACAGGGAATCCTTTCCCCATTGCTTGTTTTGGTCAGGTTTGTCAAAGATCAGTTGGTTGTAGATGTGTAGTTTTGCCTCCCAGGCCTCTGTTCTGTTCCATTGGTCTATAATCTCTGTTTTGGTACCAGTACCATGCTGTTTTGATTACTGTAGCCTTGTAGTATAGTTTGAAGTCTGGTAGCGTGATGCCTCCTGCTTTGTTCTTTTTTGCTTAGAATTGACTTGGCTATGTAGGCTCTCCTTTGGTTTCATATGAATTTTAAGGTGGTTTTTTCCAGTTCTGTGAAGAAGGTCATTGGTATCTTGATGGGGATGGTGTTGAATCTGTAAATTACTTTGGGCAGTATGGCCATTTTCATGATATTGATTCTTCCTAACCATGAACATGGAATGTTTCTCCATCTGTTTGTGTCCTCTCTTATTTCGTTGAGCAGTGGCTTGTAGTTCTCCTTGAAGAGGTCCTTAATGTACCTTGTTAGTTGTATTCCTAGGCATTTTATTCTCTTTGTAGCAATTGTGAATGGCAGTTCGTTCTTGATTTTGCTCTCTTTAAGTCTGTTATTGGTGTATAGGAATGCTTGTGATTTTTGCACATTGATTTTGTATCCTGAGACTTTGCTAAAGTTGCTTATCAGTTTCAGGAGATTTTGGGCTGAGACGATGGGGTCTTCTGGATATACAATCATGTCGTCTGCAAATAGAGACAATTTGACTTCCTCCTTTCCTATTTGAATACACTTTATTTCTTTTTCTTGCCTGATTGCTCTGGCTAGAACTTCCAATACTATATTGATTAGGAGTGGTGAGAGAGGGCATCCTTGTCTAGTGCCAGATTTCAAAGGGAGTGCTTCCAGTTTTTGCCTATTGAGTGTGATATTGGCTGTTATTTTGTTGTAAATAGCTTTTATTATTTTGGGATACATTCCATCAATACCTAGTTTGAGGGTTTTTAGCATAAAGGGTTGTTGAATTTTGTCAAAGGCCTTCTCTGCATCAGTTGAGATAATCATGTGGTTTTTGTCTTTGGTTCTGTTTATGTGGTGAATTACATTTATAGACTTGCGTATGTTGAACCAGCCTTGCATCCCCGGGATGAAGCCTACTTGATCATGGTGGATAAGCTTTTTGATGTGCTGTTGCAGTCAGTTCGCCAGTATTTTATTGAAGATTTTTGCATCTATGTTCATCATGGATATTGGCCTGAAGTTTTCTTTTCTTGCTGAGCCTCTGTCGGGTTTTGGTATCAGGATGATATTGGTCTCATAAATTGATTTGGGAAGGATTCCCTCTTTTTGGATTATTTGGAATAGAAGGAATGGTACGAGCTCCTCTTTGTATGTCTGGTAGAATTCAGCTGTGAACCCATCTGGACCTGGGCTTTCTTTGGGTGGTAGGCTCTTAATTCCTGCCTCAACTTCTGCCCTTGTTATTGGTCTGTTCAGGGTTTTGACTTCTTCCTGGTTTAGGCTTGGGAGGATGCGAGTGTCCAGGAATTTATCCGTTTCTTCCAGGTTTACTACGTTATGTGCATAGAGTTGTTTGTAATAATCTCTGTTGATGGTTTGTATTTCTGTGGAATCTGTGGTTATATCTTCTTTATTGTTTTTTATTGTACCTATTTGATTATTTTCTCTTTTCTTTTTTATTAATCTGGCTAGTGGTCTATTTTGTTGATCTTTTCGAAAAACCAGCTCCTGGATTTATTGATTTTTTTGAAGGGTTTTTTGTGTGTCTGTCTCCTTCAGTTCTGCTCTGATCTTAGTTATTTCTTGTCTTCTGCTAGGTTTCGAGGTTTTTTGATCTTGCTACTCTAGCTCTTTCTTTCTTTCTTTATTTTTTTTTTTTTTTTTAATAGAGATGGGGTTTCACCATGGCCAGGATGGTCTCGATCTCCTGACCTCATGATCCGCCCACCTCAGCCTCCCAAAGTACTGGGATTACAGGCGTGAGCCACCGCGCCCGGCTCCTCTAGCTCTTTCAAATTTGACGATAGGGTGTCGATTTTAGATCTTTCCTTGCTTCTCATGTGGGCATTTATTGCTATATATTTTCCTCAAGACACTGCTTTAAATGTGTCCCAGAGATTCTGGTATGTTGTGTCTTTGTTCTGTTGGTTTCGAAGAACATCTTTATTTCTGCCTTCATTTCATTGTTTATCCAGTCAACTTTCAAGAGCCAGTTGTTCAGTTTCCATGAAGCTGTGCGGTTCTGAGTTAGTTTCTGAATTCTGAGTTCTAACTGGATTGCACTGTGGCCTGAGAGACTGTTTGTTATGATTTCCATTCTTTGGCATTTGCTGAGGAGTGATTTACTTCCAATTATGTGGTCAGTTTTAGAGTAGGTGTGATGTGGTGCTGAGAAGAATGTATATTCTGTGGATTTGGGGTGGAGAGTTCTGTAAATGTCTATTAGGTTTGCTTGGTCCAGGTCTGAGTTCAAGTCCTGGATATCCTTGTTAATTTTCTGTCTGGTTGATCTGTCTAATATTGACAATGGGGTGTTAAAGTCTCCCACTATTATGTGTGGGAGTCTAAGTCTCTTTGTAAGTTATTAATAGCTTGCTTTATGTATCTGGGTGCTCCTGTATTGGGTGCTTATGTATTTAGGATCGTTAGCTCTTCTTGTTACATTGATCCTTTTACCATTATGTAATGTCCTTCTTTGTCTGTTTTGATCTTTGTTGATTTGAAGTCTATTTTTAGCTCTTCTTGTTGCATTGATCCTTTTACCATTATGTAGTGTCCTTTGTCTCTTTTGATCTTTGTTGGTTTAAAGTCCATTTTATCAGAGATGAGAATTGCAACTCCTGCTTTTTTTTGCTCTCCATTTGCTTGGTAAATCTTCCTCCATCCCTTTATTTTGAGCCTCTGTGTATCCTTGCACGTGAGATGGGTTTCCTGGGTACAGCACATCCATGGTTTTGGCTTTTTATCCAGTTTGCCAGTCTGTGTCTTTTGATTGGGGCATTTAGTTCATTTACATTTAGGGTTAATATTGTTATGTGTGAATTTGATCCTGCCATTTTGATGCTAGTTGGCCGTTTTGCCCATTAGTTGATGCAGTTTCTTCATTGTGTTGATGCTCTTTACCATTTGGTATGTTTTTGGAGTGGCTGGTACTGGTTGTTCCTTTCTATGTTTAGTGCCTCTTTCAGGAGGTCTTGTAAAGCAGACCTGGTGGTGATGAAATCTCTAATTGCTTGTTCGTAAAGGATTTTATTTCTCATTCGCTTATGAAGCTTAGTTTGGTTGGATATGAAATTCTGGATTGAAAGTTCTTTTCTTTAAGGATGTTGAGTATTGGCCCCCACTCTCTTCTGGCTTGTAGGGCTTCTGCTGAGAAATCTGCCATGAGTCTGATGGGTTTCCCTTTGTAGGTAACCCAATCTTTCTCTCTGGCTGCCCTTAGCATTTTCTCCTTTATTTCAACCCTGGTGAATCTGACGATTATGTGCCTTGGAGTTGCTCTTCTTGAGGAATATCTTTGTGGTGTTCTTTGTATTTCCTGGACTTGAATATTGGCCTGCCTTGCTAGGTTGGGGAAGTTTTCCTGGATGATATCCTGAAGAGTATTTTCCAGCTTGGATTCATTCTCTTTGTCACATTCAGGTACACCTATCAAATGTAGATTCTTCACATAGTCCCATACTTCTTGGAGACTTTGTTCATTCCTTTTTACCCTTTTTTTCTCTAATCTTGCCTTCTCATTTTATTTCATTGAGTTGATCTTCGACCTCTGATATCCTTTCTTCTGCTTGGCCATTTTGGCTGTTGAAACTTGTGTATGCTTCGTGAAGTTTTTGTGTTGTGTTTTTCAGCTCCATCAATTCACTTATATTCCTAAGTTGTTTATTCTCATTAGAATTTTGTCAAATCTTTTTTCAAGGTTCTTAGTTTCTTTGCATTGGGTTAGAACATGTTCTTTTAGCTCAGAGAAGTTTATTACCCACCTTCTGAAGCCTGTTTCTGTCAATTCATCACACTCATTCTCCATCCAGCTTTGTTCCTTTGCTGGTGAGGAGTTGTGATCCCTTGTAGGAGGAGAGGTGTTCTGATTTCGGGTGTTTTCATCCTTTTTGCGCTGGTTTCTTCCCATCTTTGTGGATTTATGCACCTGTCGTCTTTGTAGTTGTTGACTTTCAGATTGGGTCTGTGAGTGGATGTCCAGTTTGTTGATGATGAAGTTATTTCTTTCTGTTTCTTAGTTTTCCTTCTGACATTCAGGCTCCTCTGCTCTGGGGCTGCTACGGTCCACTCCAGGCCTTGGTTGCCTGGGGATCACCTGCAGCGGCTGCAGAACAGTAAGGGTTGCTGCCAGTTTCTTCTTCTGCTATCTTTGTCCCAGAAGGATACCCGACAGATGTCAGACTGAGCTCTCCTTTATGAGGTGACTCTTTGGATATATGGGGGTCAGGGAGCTGCTTGAGGAGACAGTGTGTCCTTTATGGGAGCTCACATGCTGAGCTGTGAGCTCCATTGTTCATTCAGAGGTGCTGGGTAGGTACGTTTAAGTCTGCTGCAGCAGAACTCATAAATGCCCTTTTTTTTCTTTCTGGAATGCTCTGTCCAGGGGAGTTAGGGCTTTATTTATAAGTTTCTGTCATGCTGCTACCTTTATTCAGGGCTGCCCTGCCCAGCAAGGAGGCAGCCTAGTCACCGTCTGCCTGCAGAGGCTTTGTTGAGCTGCTGTGTGCTCTGCCCAGCTGCCTGGTGAACTTTCCTGCAGTCCTGTTTATATGAGTATAGTTAGAACAGCCTCGGCAATGGCGGCCCACTTCTGTAATGGCTGGCTGCCTCGGCAATGGCGGGCTGCCTCGGCAATGGCGGGCTGCCTCAGCAATGGCGGACTACCTCCGTAGTGGTGGACTGCCTCGGTAATGATGGACACGCCTCCCCCACAGAGCTGGACTGTCCTGGGTTCAGCTGTGCTTGGTGCGAAACTCTCAATCCAGAGTGTTTCAGATTGCTGTTTCTTTTGTGGGGGTGGGAGCAGCCGAGCCTGATCACCTGGCTCCCTGCCTCAGACCCCCTTTTTTTTTTCAGTTGAACAGGCGACTCTGTCTCCCAAGTGTTCCAGTCGCCTGCTGAAAAGGCTTTGGGATCTGTGTGATTTCCTGTGTGGTGACCCACTACACTGGCTGAAACAGCCACGCTGAGATTGGCGGCACTATTTTGCCCGGGAATCTCCTGGCCTGGCTCCCGTTTCAGTCCCCTTTTTATCAGTTCAATGGGCGACTCTGTCTCCCAGCAGCTCCAATTGCCAGCTAAAACGGCACCTGGACCCGTGTATTTTGTGTGGAGACCCACCGCACTGGCCAAAACAGCTGCGCCGGCCCAAACAGGCGTGCTGGCCACCCGTGGGGCTCCTCCCCCTGGGAATCTCCTGGTCTGTGGGCAATAAAAATCCACCTGGAAATGTGGCGTCCGCGCACCCTCTGCACTTTTCTCTGGGAGCTGCAATCCTGAGCTGCTGCTCCTAATTGGCCATCTTGGATCTGTTCTAGGTTTTTTTCCTTTGTTATTTTCTACAGTTTTATGCTTTTGCATTTTATATTTAAGTCTATGATCCATTTTGAGTATATTTTTATGATGCATGTAAGATCTATGTGTAGATTCAGGTTTTTTGTATTTTGTTTTTTTAAATGTGGATTTTTAGTTGACCCCACAATGAAAACAGCAACTTTGCTTCAGTGTATCAGTTTACTGTATTTCTGTGGGTGTATTTCTGGGCTCTCTGTTCTGTTCCATTGATATGCTTGCCTACTTTTGGGTGATATCACAGTGTTTTGATCAGTGAACCTTTATAATAAGGCTTAAAGTTAGGTAGTGTTAGTCTTCCAATTTTGTTCTTCAGTAATTGACTATTTTTGATCTTTTGCTTCTCCATGTGAGCTTTAGAATAAGGTTTATTCTGATTTTGTTTATTAAGGTTTTATAGTATTCCTTGTATAGATCTTGTTACATTTGTTAAATTTATACATAAGTATTTCATCTTTTGGGTGCCAATATAACAAATTTCACTTGGTTGTTGCTGGTGCATTTGAAGGCAGTTGAGTTTTTCTTTTAACTTTGTATTCTGTAATCTTGCTTTTCAGTTCCAGAAGGGGTTTCTTTTTTTTTTTTTTTTTGAGACGGAGTTTCGCTCTTGTTACCCAGGCTGGAGTGCAATGGCACGATCTCGGCTCACCGCAACCTCCGCCTCCCGGGTTCAGGCAATTCTCCTGCCTCAGCCTCCTGAGTAGCTGGGATTACAGGCACGCACCACCATGCCCAGCTAATTTTTTTGTATTTTTAGTAGAGACGGGGTTTCACCATGTTGACCAGGATGGTCTCGATCTCTTGACCTCGTGATCCACCCGCCTCGGCCTCCCAAAGTGCTGGGATTACAGGCTTGAGCCACCGCGCCCGGCCGTTTTTTTGTTTTTTTTTTTAAAGATTTTCTATATAGAAATTCCTGTCATCTGTGAACAAAATTGTGTTTTATTTCTTCCCAATCTGTATGTCTTTTATTTTTTTGCATTGTGTTAGCTAGTATTTTCAGTATGATACTGAAAAGGGTAATGAGAGAGTACATCTTTTCTTCCTCCTGGTGTTGTGGAAAGACTTTGAGTTTCTCATTATTAAGTATGATGTTTGTTGTAGTTTTCTGTAAATATTCTTTATTAATTTCAGGAAATTCCCCTCAGCTTATTGAGAGTTTTTTTTTTTTTTTTTTTTTTTATCATGAATGCATGCTGGATTTTGTCAACTGCTTTTTCTGCACCTGATCATGTGATTTTTCCTTTTTAGTCTCTTGATGTCATGAGTTACAATAATTGTTGTTCAAATGTTGAACCAGCCTGGTATGCCCAGAATAAATCCCACTTGGTAATGATGTATAATTCTTTTTATATATTTTTGGATTTGATGTGATAATGTTTTTGAGGATTTTTGTATGTATTTTCATGAGAGATCATGGTCTGTGGTTTTCTATTTTGAAATGTCTTTGGTTTTGTCATTGGAATAATGCTGGCCTCACAGAATGAACTAGGAAGTATTTTCAGCAGCTTCTGCCCTCTCAAATCGATTGTAGGGAATGGGTATAATTTATTCCTTAAATATTTTGTCAATTCACCAGTGAACACACCTGGGTCAGGTACTTTGTTTTGAAGGTTATGAAAATAATCGGTTATTGAGATTGTGTGTTTCTTCTTTGTGTGAATTTCAATAAATTGTGTCTTTCAAGGAAGTGGTCCATTGGAACTAGATTATCAAATGATGTGTACACAGAGTTGTTCATAGCATTTCTTCATTATCCTTTCAATGTCCACAGGACGTGTGGTAGTATCCCCTGTTTCATTTCTGATACTAATTTCTGTCTACTGGCCGGGCATGGTGACTCACGACTAATCCCAGCACTTTGGGAGACTGAGGCGGGTGGATCACAAGGTGAAGAGATCGAGACCATTTAGGCCAATGTGCTAAAAGCCCATCTCTACTAAAAATACAAAAATTAACTGGGTGTGGTGGCACACAGCTGTAGTTCTAGCTACTTGGGAGGCTGAGGCAGGAGAATTGCTTGAAGCCAGGAGGCAGAGGTTGCAGTGAGCCAAGATTGCACCACTGCACTCCAGCCTAGGTGACAGAGCGAGACTCCATCAAAAAAAAAAAATTTATAGGGCCAGGCACGGTGGCTCATGCCTATAATCCCAGCACTTTGGGAGGCTGAGGCAGGTAGATCATGAGGTCAGGAGATCGAGACCATCCTGGCCAACATGGCGAAATCCCGTCTCTACTAAAGATACAAAAATTAGCCAGGCGTGGTGACGTGCACCTGTAATCCCAGCTACTCAGGAGGCTGAGGCAGGAGAATCGCTTGATCTTGGGAGGCAGAGGTTGCAGTGAGCTGAGATTGAGACACTGCACTCCAGCCTGCTGGACAACAGAATGAGACTTTGTTTAAAAAAAAAAAAAATTCTGTCTACTATCTTTTTTCTCAGCCTGGCTGTAGGCTTATTAATTTTATTGATCTTTTAAAAGAACCAGCTTTGTTGTTGATAATATTCTCTTGATTTCCTGTTTTCAATTTAATTGATTTCTGCTCTAATTCCTATAATTTATTTTCTTCCTAAATTGGATTTAATTTGCTCAGTTTTTTTCTAGTTTCCTAAGGTGGAACCTTAGAGTCTCTAATTTAGATCATTCTTATTTTCTTATATATGAATTCGATGGCATAAATTTTCTTCTAAGCTGTGCTTTTGCTGTATTCTACAAATTTTTATAAGTTGTGGTTTTATTTTTATTTGTATTTAGCGAAAATATTTATTAGGACAGGCATGGTGGCTCACACTTGTAATCTCGGCCAAGAAGGCTGATATTGGGGAGGCCAAGGCAGGAGGATTACTTGAGGCCAGGAATTTGAGACCAGCTTGAGCAGCTATAGCAAGACCCTGGCTCTACAAGAAAATTTTAAATAGCATGGAGACATGTGCCTGTATTTTCAGCTACTTGTGAGGCTGAGGTGGGAGGATTGCTTGAGCCCAGGAGTTCAAGGCTACAGTGAGGATTTTTGTATGTATTTTCATGAGAGATCACGGTCCGTGGTTTTCTATTTTGAAATGTCTTTGGTTTTGTCATTGGATAATGCTGGCCTCACAGAATGAACTAGAAAGTATTTCAGCAGATTCTGTCTTCTGAAATCGATTGTAGGGAATGAGTATGATTTCTTCCTTTTGAATGTTATTAAAATAATTCGTTATTCAGATTGTGTATTTCTTCTTTGTGTGAGTTTCAGTAAATTGTGTCTTTCAAGGAAGTGGCCCTTGAAAGACCAAGTGAGACCCTGTCTCTAAAAATATATATAAATAATAAAATATTAATTAATTTCTATTGAGATTTCTTTTGTGATCCATGCATTATTTAGAAGGTCTCTTTTTTTTTTATCTCACTATATTTAGAGGTTTTCCACTTGTCTATCTGTTGTTAAGTTTGAGTTCATCTTGATCTAAGAGCACATATTGCAAGAATTGTTATTTTAAATTGGTTAAAGTGTATTTTATGGTCCACAGTGTGGTATATCTTGGCCATTATTGAGCCTGAAAAGAATGTATATTTTACTGTTGTTGGATGAGGTCTACAAATATAAATTGTATTTGTAAGAAAGGAGAGAAACATGAAAGGTGGCTTGCCAGTTAAGACAGATTTATTTTAGAGAAAACAAACCTGAGAGGTGTCTTCTGGCCGAGTTAGGCCAGACTTTCTTACAGATTAAGAGTTTTTAAGGATTCAGGGAGGGAGAGTTTATTAGAGGTTTGGACTGCTTCTGTGTCTCTTTGTTTTGCTTATCTGGGAGGGAGAGTGGTGTGTCTGTTCCCGTACATCCTGCAGGTGCAGGCATTGTCCCCCAAGTCTACTTTGAGCTTCCCTATCTTAGTGCACCTGAAGGGAAAGGGATGTGCTTATGGGCAACGTGCAGTGGGCCCACTGTTTTACTGGGGCCCATTGTATGAGGGTGAAATTTGACAGTTACCTAAGAGACTTTCCCTCCACCTCCCTGGTCCCTGAGCTGTCTTATCTGTGTTTTACTGTCTGCTCTTTCTGGCTGCTTGTACTTAGAAGTGATTTCCTTGAAATGCATGAGGCTGGAACTTAAAGTGGTGGTGTTTGTCTGAGATGATGGTGTTCCTGCTCTGTCAGTATCATTGGTTTATGTTGGTATTGAACTCAACTATATTGTTAATAATTTCTGCCTGCTGGATCTGCCTGTTTCTGATGGAGGGTGTTGATGTCTTAGATTGTGACAGAGGATCCATCTGTTTCTCCTTCCAATTCTGTTTTTGCCTCATGTTGTTTGGCAATCCGTTGTTAGGTGCATACACATTAAGGATTGTCATCCTCTTGGAGTGTTAACTGCTATGTCATGATGAAGTACCATTCTTTATCCATGATAACTTTTCTTTCTTTGAAGTCTACTTTGTGTGAAATAAATATAGTTACTTCTGCCTTCTTTTTTGTTGTCAGAGTTTCACTCTTGTTGCCCATGCTGGACTGCAATGGTGTAATTTCGGCTCACTGCAACCTCTGCCTCTTAGGTTCAAGCGATTCTTCTGCCTCACCCTCCTAAGTAGCTGGAACTACAGGTACCCGCCACCATGTCCAGCTAATTTTTGTACTTTTAGTAGAGACAGGGTTTCATCATGTTGGCCAGGCTGGTCTTGAACTCCTGACCTCGGGTGATCCATCCACCTCAGCCTCCCAAAGTGTTGGGATTACAGTCATGAGGCACTGCACCTGGCCACTCCTGCTTTCTTTTGATAACTGTTAGCATTGTATATTTTTCTCTGTTTACTTTTAATTCATATGTGGTTTTATATTTAAAGTTGGCTTCTTGTAGACAACATATAGTTGGGTCTTATATTTTGATCCACTCTGACAATCTCTGTTTTAATTGGTACATTTAGACCATTGACATTAAAAGTGATTATTGATATAGTTGAAATAATATCTGCCATATTTGTTATTGTTTTCATTCCCATAATTTGTCTTTTATTCTTTCTGCCAGTTGTGATATTAATTGAGTATTTTATATGATTCCATTTTCTCTTCTTTCTTAGCATGTATTTTTTTATAGTTGTATATTTTTAAACTGTTTATAATACTATACCACTTCACAAGTAGTGTGACTGTTTTCTAACATATTTTTAATTCCTCTCTTCCATCTTCCTGTCCCTTGTATTATTGTCATCATTCATTTCAACTATAAGTAATCTTGTGTATGTATATAATTGCATATGTTTGTACATATTATCATGTACAAACTGTTATCTGTTGGATTGGTTAAGATACTGTCATTTACTCTTTCTTTACTGCTCTTCCTTTCTTTATATAGATCCAGGTATATGATCTATATCTTTTTCTTGGGTAGTATGAAAATGATAATTTAAGAAATTGGTTTGATTGACACTTAGCACATACAATATGTTAGGTATGATTCTGAGCCATTGCACATATATATTTAATAGACATTTTACATCAGAGTTTAAAATTAGGAACCCAGAGATTCATTAGTAGCGATAAATTGACATGTTTTAAATCCTATTTGGTAACTGTAAAACTATCATACACATTTACTATTTAGGTTTACAATAAATGAGCATACAGATGTTAAAGAATTTTGTTAGAAAGTTTAGGCTGGAAGATAAATAGGTAGCACAGTTGAACAGTAAGCAGATGATACACATTATTAGCAAATGATAGACAAAAGTATTTTAGAAGAAAAAATACTAGGACTAAAAAATGAGACTGAATTTGTAACAGCAGAGATATAGCAGATCACATTTTGGGGCACTGTGATATGTTAACTTAAACTGTCATTTAATATGGAACCACAGTCCGTTGTGCTCTTCATTATACCAAATAACTTTTAGAACTAATAAGCTAATTGGGTAAAGTTGCAGGATATTGTGTCGATGTACCAAAAGTATCACTTGCATTTCTATACCCTAGCAGTATATCTGACAAAAGTGAGAAATCCACTTAGCATAATGTCAAAAAGAATAAAGTACTTAGGAATAAATATAACCAAGAAGGTGAAAGATGTGTACATCAAAAAGGTTTATTAATGAAAGCAATCATAGGAGACACAAATAAAAACAGTTTTGTTTCTGAAAAAGGTTTGTTGAAACATCTGTAC
Organism: Sapajus apella; assembly: GCF_009761245.1. Classification (NCBI taxonomy): domain Eukaryota; kingdom Metazoa; phylum Chordata; class Mammalia; order Primates; family Cebidae; genus Sapajus; species Sapajus apella. Next base: position 34,905 of record NW_022437067.1, on the reverse strand, counting down.
TGCCCAAAGTGATCTACAAATTCAAATCAGTCTTTACCAAAATTTCAATAGCATATTTCACAAAAATAAAATTCTCAAGTTTAGAATCATAAAAGAGTAAAGCAATTTTGAGTAAGAAAGGGCAAAGCTGGAAGCATTACACTTCCTGATTTTTTTTGTTTTGAGATGGAGTTTCACTCGTTACCCAGGCTAGAGTGCAACGGTGTGATCTCGGCTCACTGCATCCTCCACCTCCCAGGTTCAAGTGATTCTCCTACCTCAGCCTCCTGAGTAGGTGGGATTACAGGAATGCACCACCACACCCAGTTAATTTTGTATTTTAGTAGAGATGGAGTTTCTCCACATTGGTCAGGCTGGTCTCGAACTCCCGAACTCAGATGATCTGCCCACCTCAGCCTCCCAAAGTGTTGGGATTACAGGCGTGAGCCACCACACCCAGCCCTGATTTTAAACTGCATAGCAAAGCTGTAGTCATCAAAAGAGAGTGATACTGGCATGAAAACAGACAAATAGACCAATGGAACAGAATAGGGAGCTCAGAAATATATCAGTCAACCTGGCCTGAGTCGACTAATTTTCAACAAAGGTATACAAATACACATGAGAAAACAAACTCTTCAGTAAATGATGGGAAATCTGGTTATCTACATGCAAAAACATTGGACCCATGTTTTATACTGTACACAAAAATCAATTGAAAATCATGGCAAGTTGTTAAAACAACCTAAATGTCTGTAGACACTTAATTGAATATAGAAAATGTTCAATACAGCTAGTGCTTGACTTACAGCCACGGTCGGGACTGTGGACCGGTCGTAACACAATTTGATCGTAAGTTGACTAGGCTATATGTACAGTTGAAATGGTGCACGCAGAGATGGCAGTGCTGCCGGAAGCTGGTCCATACTGTCGTACGCCCAGCTGGGCAACGTTTGCGCTGCCGGACGCGGAGAAGTTGTGGCTAGCGATTGTGGTCGTAAAGTCGAATGGTCGTAAGTTGCGTAGGTGGTAAGTCGATCAATACCTGTAGTTGCACATGGTGGCTGCAATCCCAACACTTTGGGAGGCTGAGGCGGAAGGACTGCGTTAGGCCATGAGTTCAAGACCAGCCTCTAACACAGTGAGGCCTCATTTCTATAAAACAACAACAACAACAGAATTAGCTGGGCATAGTGGTATACTTCTGTAGTCCTAGCGACCCAGGAGGCTGAGGAGGGAGGATTTACTTTAGCCCGTGAGGTTACAGTGGTCTGATTGTGCCACTACACTCCATCCTAAGTGACAGAGTAAGACCCAGCGGCAGGATGGTCTGGGTGGCCCTTTTCTCTGGGGAGAGGCTGGTGCTGTGAAGGTGCTGGGAATGCCTCTGCTTAAACAAATGATTACCATGTGTGTACTTGGTAATCAGGAGAGCAGCATAAGTCCTACAAGGCAGATGTCCCTAATTTTTGGAAAATGCAGTAGGAATAGGCAGGTTCCAAACTTTTTCATATGTGAGCTCATTTTTCTAGATAACTTTGGCCAGGTCAATTGTGTGGTCTCAGTGTCATCAAAACATATCTCCCAATAGTCCAACCTTGGCAATCACTTGAATTTGTATCTTCCAAATCTTGCAGTAAAATTACAGATTAGGCTTCCACATCCTGATTTTGGGGGACACAAACTTTTAGAATATACTCGAAGTGGTCTGTAGTGCTATCAATAGGGCTTATTCTTTTAGTGAGCTCTTCTTGCTTTTGAACTGTGGACTTCACAAGTGTTATTTTTTTTCCTTCTATTTTAGGTGGGACCTGATGGCTAGAGTGGGTTGGAGTTAGGTATTTCCCCTCACCTAGGCCATTTAGCCTCTAATAATACACCAGGCTAGGCTCTCGTTAAGTAGTTTCTCCTGAGCACAGGCCTTGTTAAAAACAATGCAGTACTCTTTCATAATTCAAAATGATTTGCCTTTTTGCCTCCTGCAGGTAGAAGCAGGAGGGGAGTTATCTCCAATATTTACTGTAGGAGCCTACTTAAGTTCCTAGAGATAAATTTCACAATAGTGTGGAGTCACCCCTATGACTAGGTCCCTCTGGAGTCTTGAACTTTTAGAGTGGTCCACATTGAGCCTGTCAGAATTTGTCAGTTACAGTTCAGATTTTCCTACTCCTGCGCTGGTTCCCGTGTGGTTTTTGCTAGTGAATCTCTGTTCCTGTTTTTGGCTGACTGTATCTCCAATCTTGGGGCAGCGTATTGTCCTGTGTTCTCCCTCCCTTATAGATCCAAGAAGAGCTGCTGTTTTTCCAGTTTCCTCAGCTTTTTATTTGTTGTTAAGATGGTGAAGCAGGAGCGGCTGCAAGAAACAGACCTCTTGAACATCAAACTGTGAAGGAAGGGGTGATTTATTCGGCTGGGAGCAAGGTAGCATAGTTGCCTAACAGCCAAGCTCATCCGACAAAGCACAGCTCTGCCTTTATATAGGCTTACAACTCTAGATACCACATGCGAAAGTGTCTTGGGTTTACAGCCTCCTTCTGCTGTGGGGAGGCCTCTTTCTTTGTATGTGGCTCCATGGACATGTAAAGTAGCTAAGGCACGTTTAGAGTCACTATAGACTTAACTATCTGTTGTTTTGCTAGTAATAAGGCTCTTATTAGAGCAACTAATTCAGCCTTTTGAGCATAGGTTCTGGTAGGCAGTGATTGTGCTTTCACTACTGTTCCTTCATTTGGCCTAAAATTATGTGTCACCACTGCATATTTAGCTGTGCGAGCTCCATCCAAAAGGGAGCTACTACCATCTGTAAAATAGTCTAGGTTTGAGAGGTTTTTTTTTTTTTTTCCAAGGGCTGATCCTTTAAGTTTTTTTCTGCTTGAGAACACCTTGTCTACTACATCTTTAAAATAATGTGATGGGAATTCTTTTGATTCCCCTATAAGCAGCAAGGCAGGTGGATTTAGGGTCTTCACTGTCTCTACAGTTATATTCACGGAACAGTCCTTGATATTTAGCTATTCTTGGATGAGACAGCCGGTGATTCTCTTTCTGGTCCAGCAGGGTTATTGCAGTGTGTGGCACTCAAATAGTTAACTCCTGTCCTAGTGTTAATTTTCCAGCTTCTTGGGCCAGCAAGGTAGTCACGCTGCTGCTCTAAAGCAGTGTGGCCACGCCAGTGCCACTGTGTTTAGTTGTTTAGATAAATAGGCCACAGGTTTATGCCATGATTCTAGCATTTGTGTTAAAACTCTTCCTGCTGTCTCTTTTCTTTCATGTACATACAAGAAGAAAGGTTTAGTCTGATCTGGGAGGCCTAAAACTGGGGCTTGTGTAAAGGCCTTTTGCTGTCTCCCAGAGGAGGGCCTCTTTCTTACCCTGCTCTGTAGCTTAGCTAAAAATGAGAACTCTGGGATCCAAATGCAGCAGATAGCAGTTGCGTCGTTAGAAACAATGAAGAGGGTGTTAGTTTAAGTAACAAGGCAGAAAAAGGTAGATTAGAAGATGAGAAAAAATAAATCCTAAGTAGGATTCGCTTAGCCTTTTGCGTTGTCCTCTTCAGCATTCACCAGGTAACGTCTGGGACTTGTGTTCTAGGCTGGCTTGAGTGTTTCCTTTCAATCCTTTGACAAGGATGCAGTCTCTTGGCTTGTGCTGGTGTACTGGAAATTCTAGGGTTGTGCCTGTGCTAAGACTTTTATAATCTTTGTAAAAGACCAGGTTAGTGCTTTAAGAAAAACTTGCTGTGCTTTAACTAGGTGATACTTATAAACTTTTAACCAATATGTTTGCATACATATTGGTTTCTTTTTCAATTAATGTTTTAAAACTTGCTTAGGCCTTTTTTTTTTTTTTTTTTTTTTTTTGAGACGGAGTTTTCACTCATGTTACCCAGGCTGATCCACCCGCCTCGGCCGCTTAGGCCTTTAAGACAAAATTTATACAACCTACTTGCATAAATTCCCTTCTATAACATTTTACAACTTTCACTGACAAACTCAGACATGTGTAAACTTTGTTTCATAATCTTCCTTACTGAGGGTGCAATCTTATAACTTTCTTAATATTTCTTTCCTTCTTCCTTTTTCTCTCCTCGTCTTTCTGTGACTCCGTTTCTCTCTTTGCCTTCCTACATCTCTCTCTCTCTCACTCTCATTCTCACTCTCTCTCACTAATTTTGTCTGTCTAGGTCAGTGATGTCACCACTTGTAGTTTGCTTGTTCATTGCCATAAGCCAGTGGGCTATGCAATGAGCCATGGGCTCAAGATTAGACTTTAATTAGGGCTGTTTCAAGATTTTATATCAAATAAACTGAGTAAGCTAAGTCCCTTAATTATGTGGTCTTTACTAGACTGCACTCTTTCGTTGTTTACCTGACTTATCAGTAAACAGTGTTAAAGCATTAGGCCCGGAGAGTCTGTCTTTGCCTCCCTGAAAGGAATTTTGATGATACTAGGATTAACTTAGCAACTGACGGTCATTAACATGGCAAGTTGAAATTGGTAACTTGAAGTTTAAAAGGAAATATGAAAATATCTCTGAAAGCAGAGACTTAAATAATATACTTTAAACAAGGCCTTAAAGCCACAGGTAGGATAGCTTAAATCTCGCAATTGAGTTTTTAGGCTGACCAAGTTTATGGACTTTAAACTGGCAAACTTCTGAAAACAATGACTTACTAGCAGAGTAAAGACTATCCTAAATTAGTTTTTAATGCCTATGGTTTTACTACACTTACGTACAAAATTTTACTTTCTGAGAATGGGCTTAACATTTTTACCTTGTAACTTAACTGATATTTAATTTGGCTTAAAGTTCTCCTTTAAAGGGTGTGGTTTTACATGCTTAGCTTTTAATTGCTTTTTTTTTTTTTTTAAACTAATTCGTGGTCCTTTTTTAAATAGTGGATTAAAATTTATTATCTAAATTTGCAAAATTAGGGGTAAATGAGGCTTGTAGTAGTAGTGTTGCCTTTTAATCGCTCCTTACTAGTTTATCAGCTTTTAGTAACTTTCTCCCTTCAGAAGTTACGGTTGTATTTAAATTGGATTTTAAAAAGAGTTACATTAAGAGTAGAGTTGGAATCACTACAGTGGCTAATATTAGAGAAGGAGGTTTTACAAATCCTTAGACAGCTCAGAAACTAGCCTGGAATGCAAGATAAACTTGTAGCGTCATTCAGGAGAGGGTACTTAAATTCCTTAGCCTAAATGGCCTCTGTTTAAAGTTTAACCACTACCTGTGTTATGCTTATTATTTAAACTTCACTTTTTTCCATTTATTTTATTTATTTTCCTTCCACATTTCCCCCCTTTAAAGGCTTTCTTAAAATGAAAACTATTATCAGAAAGCTTTTACCTTCTTTTTAATGTACGAGTGCTAGCGCAATAGGACAGAGTCTAAGTCTCATCACAGGCAACTTGCTTGCCTGCCTGGGAAGTTTCTTTGGTGGTTATTTGTTCCTAGCACTGCTTGCTGAGAGCAGACTGGCTCTTGGCTTGACCTTTGCCCCTGTGGGCCTCCCGGGAGCTGTGCCTGTCTTAGATAGCTCTCATCTTTCAGGGAGTCTTACCCGTCATTGCCCAACCAGCCATCCACTTAGGGGCACAATGTGGCCATTCTCTTGGAGAGAAGCACAAGTAAGCCAGTTAGGAGTTAAACTCAGAGCTCCTTCTTGCGCCATTTGCATCTGCCCAGGTAGGAGTTAGATCACACCCTAGTGAGTTACTTTACAAGTGATGTTTAAGGCTAAGCCTCTGTACTTTATCCTTGTACATCTGTGTGTGTGTGAGCCACATACAAGGTGAGGAAAGGGGGACATGGGAAAGGAAAATAGCCTATAAAAGACCTATGTCCATTTTATAGCCTTCTGCCTTTTCATGAGATGAGCTTTCTTCTGTGGGTAATGGCTGTTACCTGTTAGTGCCATTATCAGGGAGGTGATGTGTTCTGTCACCACTGCCTCTGTGGTGGACTGTATACTCCCAGACAGGAGTGGCCATAAGCAAGGGGGTGTTAGACACCTGCCTGATGTAAGTACTGTGCTCCCTGTGAGAGTCTTGAACCCACCAAAAGATGAAAACCATCCACCAAAAAAGTCTGGAGTTCAACCTTTTCCGGGTTTGGACTGGAACGTGGGTATAACTGTTTCATCTAGTTGCCTATCTGTTGTCATTAATTTTTAAACAACAGTTAAGTTAAATTTACCACAGACTCCTCCTTCTGGGGCCAGCAGATAATCTAATGCTAGTCTGTTTTTGATAGACTGCATTTCTTGTTTGTGTAGACTGTACAGCTAACAAATCTAAAGCTCTAGAGCTTTCATTAGTCATAATTTCTAATCCTGCTTGTAATCAGATATGATTAATTATATAGATGGGAGTATGGTATCCCCACATCTCATCTTGTGCCTAAGTAGCTGTACCATAATAGTTAATTATTCTCTCTGAAGGCCAATCTACTTCAAACGCTGGCCAGTCTATTTTACACCAAGTTCTAAGTTTCCCTGGTGTCATGGTGATGCCATAATCTCCACTACATCCTTTCTTGAAAAATTTTTTTTTAACATGGCCCCTAATGGAGTGGGTTCACTCCGCATCTTACCCATCTCCCTCTGTTAGGATAAGAGCAGCACTCACAGAAGGTAAAGGGGTTGCTCACTGGCTTTGCCCGTTACTGCAGCTTGGGGCTCAGCACTTTACCCCCAGTCTTCTGCCTGTTAGGGTGCAGCACGCATTCTCTCTCCAATTGGGCCCTGCCACACTCACTCACAATTACACACCTCGAACCAGCCAAGTCAAGAACAGAGGCAAGATTGCTAGTACCCACCTAGAGACCGAAACAAGTTCAGGTACTGAAACCAGTTACAGAGAAACGAAATCAAATCCTGAGTGCCGAGACTGGCACGCCGTGGGTGTTCAGGCCACGCTTCTACCCAGAGCCGGTGGGCAGGTTTCCCAGGATCTATCCTACCGTGTTTCTGTTGTCTGGACCTTCCAAGTACCCATTTCTTCTCGGTGTTCAGTGACTGGGTGGATCCACACTGCAGGGGCTTTCCTGCACTGCCCTGGTGAGGCTTTCCACCAGGCCAATACCTGCCCAGGAGTGCTCTCAGGAATTGCATTGCCTGAGTGGGCGGGAACACCTCACAGGGATGCTCCCAAGGGCTAGGCAAACCACTTGAAAGGCTGTGCCGGCTGTCTGTCAACCGAAACTCACTTCTGGGTCAGGGAACCAAATGAAGCAGGAGTGGTTGCAACAAACAGACCTCTCGAACACCGAAGTGGGAAGGAAGGGGTGATTTTTTTCAGCCAGAAGCAAGGTAGCATAGTTGCATAACAGCCAAGCTCGTCCACCAAAGGAAAACTCTGTTGTTATATAGGCTTACAACTGTAGATATTATGTGTGAAAGGGTCTTGGGTTTACAGTTTTAGAAAGTACATACGAGGGGGTCATGATCGATGAAGTAAGCATAGGGGTTTGAGCAAGATTGAGTGGGAACAATAGAGGGTGTTTCTCCATATTTCCCCCACCCTTAAGATCGCCTGAGATCTTAAGGTTGGGGGGGTAGGGGGTTTAATCTTTAACCTCCAGGCCACTGACTTCATGCGTGCTGTGTCTCAACTTTTACTTCCTCCTTTGAGACAAGAGACAGGAAAGAGGGGTTTCTTTCCTCAGTGGAATGATGACTTTCAAGCTTCTTACATGCAGAAATAGAAACCTGGAATGTGTTTCTAAAAGTACCTTGTGTATGTCTGTGCAAAATTGAAGGATTTTATAGAACTATGAATATGATTAACTATATTAGTATACTTATTAATATTGAGCTTTGTTTGTAGAATAAACTTAGGAAGTTTCTCCTGGTCAGTGTTTCTGTAGATTCTGCATTTGTTCCTTTTTTCTTTCAATCTCTTAAATGATGATGGGTATGAGTACCATACAAATTCTGATACTTTCCAAATATTTCTCTTCGGCTTAGATATATTTTCTGAACTCTGGAATTGTATATTCACTTACTAGTTGGACATCACCATGTATGATGCCTCAAATGTTTCCAGTATGATGTGTCTAAGTCTATGTCATCGTATTTTTAATTTTCTAAATTTTACTTTGTAGTGCCAGCACCTCACTTGACGTGATAATGCATCATCTGGAAGTAAAACTCCCCACTCTCTGCACAGCAAATTAGTGCCAAATTCTTTTTCGTTTCTCCTTTTCCTTTTTAAATATTACTTCCCTGTTCTGTATTCTTTTTTTTTGAGACGGAGTTTTGCTCTTGTTAACCCAGGCTGGAGTGCAATGGCACGATCTCGGCTCACTGCAACGTCTGCCTTCTGGTTTCAAGCAGTTCTCCAGCCTCAGCCTCCCGAGTAGCTGGGACTACAGGTGTGCACCAACATGCCCAGCCAACTTTTCTATTTTTAGTAGAGATGGGGTTTCACCATGTTGACCAGGATGGTCTCGATCTCTTGACCTCGTGATCCACCCGCCTCGGTCTCCCAGAGTGCTGGGATTACAGGCGTGAGCCACTGCGCCTGGCCCCCTGTTCTGTATTCTTACTGCTCTGTGATAGGGTGAATGTGGTCATCTGTCACTCTGTTTTCTTCTCTTCTGGCTCTTCCTGAAGTCCTTACCCATTCTCCCTCTAGGCGACTGTTAAAATGCATATTTGGTCATGTGACATTCTTGTTCTTACAGGTATTTACATACATTACACTCACAAATGAGTGTAAATATTACACAAATTTGCACATTATTTATACCTGGTGGTTAGGAAAATAGGAGTATTCACCTTAGGGTGGACACAAGCAGTCATTTGGCATGTAGGAAGGAAATGTTCAGATGCTTGTGTACATTATTTTAATTTACAAATAATTTAAAAATAAATTCTGGAGATAGGTCAGATGTTTAAATGCAGAATCACTCCTTAATCAGTTCCTTCAGTGTTGTATTCTCTGTGATCACAGCCCAGCATCCTTCACCTAGACATGGTTCTATGTGTAGTTCCATTAATGTGGTATGTGTTCTTCATGTCATTATGAGTCAGCTTTGGTGTTGCCTCATAGTCATGAGAACACACGGTTCATGTCGATGTTCTAAACATCTTTGGTTTTTCAATGAAGTTCAACCTTACAATACAATATGAAACTTTATTTTCTCCTTTCTTACTGTAGTTGACGTTGAACTGTGTGTCTGCTAATTCATCTCCCGTATTGTTCCAGGTATGTATTTGTAATTTTTGTTGTCATACCAGATTACAGCAGAATGTTATTCCTACTTTTATCTTTCACAGTAAGGATGATTCTAGATCTGAAGGCAAACTTTGTAATCTTATTAACAAAACATTATTGTAGTGGCAAGATATTTCTACTGTGCTTGTTCTTTCTCCATATAGAGTACAGAGGAGCTACAGTTTATGTAAGATACACATAAGAGATATGCATCTACAGAAGAATGAACTCTGACATTCCTATTCTTGTGAACCTGGGCTGATGACTTGAGGAGAAATGTGCTGTTACAGGGGTTGGTGTCCTTTGAGGAGGTAGCTGTGCATTTCACCTGGGAGGAGTGGCAGGACCTGGATGATGCACAGAGGACCCTGTACAGGGAAGTGTTGCTGGAGACCTACAGCATCCTGGTGTCATTGGGTGAGTGAAACTTCCCAGTAACCTCCAGAAGCAACACTTCCTATATTCCTAAATATAGGAAGCATTTATAAGGTTTAATGCTATTTAAGTGTAAGATTCCATGTGAAGAATGTGTCAACCCTCTCTAACTAAAGATTCATATTGTCTCCTTCATTATATAGCTTCTGAAACGGAGCTGTTGTCATTCTGAAAAGGACCTTACTTTGCAGTTTGGCTAAGTCCTCCATTATTTCCCATTACCAGGCCATTGTGTTACCAAACCTGAGGTGATCTTCAAGTTGGAGCAAGGAGCAGAGCCATGGTTAGGAGAAGAATGGGCAAACCAGGGCCTCTCAGGTTAGTCAATGCATACTGGGCAGGGAAGCCAGGAAAAGCCAAGGCCGGTGTTGACTTGTTTTCCCCAATTTATCTCCCAAGTCCTGTACCTGAGGACAGCTGTTTTTTATGCATCAGTTCTGTGAATTATATCATCTCCAAGTAGGGCTGTCATATATATATTCTTGAATTTTATTTTGCTGAATACTTTAAAATATTTACTTAAAACCTAATCCTTACCTTGCTCTTCTTAGATATTTTTCTTTACTATTAATTTTCTCAATTTTCTTAGTTGTCTTCTTTTCCTCCATGTTCATGGACTGTTTTTTTCCCCAGACATTTATTCATACGTCCATTTATTCTTTCAACATATCTTAACTGAGTAGCTAGTAAGCCTTGGTAATTTTATATTTACATTTGTAATAGCAATGATCAAAATTTTTTCATAAAGTGTACATTTTGATGAGAGAAACAAAATATGTTTAGTCGTAAAAGAACCATGCAGAATATTTAACCAGCATGAAAAAATGGTATATAATTTAGGAAGGACGGTAAGACAATGCAGTATCAGAGGCATTATTAACTTTAGCGTAGCTCCATTTCAAGTTAACTCTCTTACTTGTGGCACACAGTAGGTGAATATAAATTTAGATGCAAGAGTGGACATTACAATTGGAGATACAAACTTAATGTGTAAGTCAGAGCTGGTTTTTAGAATCATAATTATAGAGGAGGTCAACTAGGGAGTTGAACCAAAATAAGAGGAATCTAGGAGTGAGCCTTTTGTATAATGACATCAAAAATCCTTACAGTGAGGAGGACCCAGTATAGGATCATGGAAAAGAATAGGCCTGGACTTCAGAAGAGAACCAGGAGATTCTTGGTTCCAAGGTCTATGGAAGCAAAGGTTTCATGTTGAAGGGCTCAGGTCTCTTTTTGGCAGTAGACAATGAGAAGCGTACAAGAGAGTCTGTTTTTCTCTGAAACTAGGAAACAGCTGAAACTTGAACCACAAAATAAAAGCCTTCAGAAGCATTGAATTATGAAGCAGGGATGGATGTGCCAGGAATTTTAGGGGAGAAGATCAGGATTGTTCCTCTCAGAAGGACCTAATAAATGACCTTTCAAAGATAATGGACACTACCTGAGTTGCAGAACTGAATCCTTAGGACCAGCAGGGAGGGGATGCCCACAGTGATGTAGTGGAGCTTCAGATACCTATTATAATTCTGAGAAGGAAAAGGAGTCAGGTGAAACTCGAAATTTGCAAGAAGCAGTCTTCATCTAGTTTGGAGGAGAGATTTTGCATTTGAAAAATGCCCAGATGCTGACCGGGTGCAGTGGCTCATGCCTGTAATCCCAGCACTTTGGGAGGCTGAGGCAAGTGGATCACAAGGTCAGGAGTTTGAGACCAGCCTGACCAACACAGTGAAACCCCTTCTGTACTAAAAATACAAAAAATTAGCTGGATGTGGTGGCAGATGCCTGTAATCCCAGCTACTCAGGAGGCTGAGGCAGGTGATTCGCTGGAATGTGGGAGGTGGAGGTTGCAGTAAGCCAAGACTGCGCCACTGCAGTCCAACCTGGGCGACAGAGTGAGACTCTGTCTCAAAAAAAAAAAAAGAAAAATGCCCAGATACATATAGACATTCCCAGGGAAGCATGAAAACTAAGGAAATACTGATGTAAAATCTGGTCCTGAGGACAAGTGGCCATCTTGTGTACCTGCAGGTTGCTGATCCAGGAATACCTTATCTTCAAAGGAGAATGAGAAAAATCGCATGCAAGCTACCTCCCATAGTTACAACAATAAAATGGAGAAAGACAACAGAGAACAGTTGGCAGTTGATAAGCACTTAGGTGAAAATTACAGCTAGGTGTAGGTGAATATTTTTTACCAATTGTTTTTTTAATGAATTGAAACAAAGTTAAAAAACATGATTTTACATTAGAAAATCTATTAATGCAATTTCTCATATTAAGTTAGGAACAACCATGTGCTTATAAAGCCAGTACTGATAATTTATTTTTTAAGAATCTCACACCACTAGGAGAGAAAGTAACTTCATTGTCTTTACATAAGCATTTCACAAAAAATGCTTATGTGTGTTCATGTTTTTTTTTTTTCCCCGTTTTTCATTTCAGATGTCCAGATGGTTGACATAATTGAAAGAAGCCAGGAAATTCATCATAGACATATGTGGCAAGTGGCAATCACCAACAACAAAACATCAACTGAAGAAACGGTTGAATTAGGAATCATAATTAATTTGAGCTCAAACCATATTCCAAGTGTGTTGGTAAATAATGCAAGTTATTCAGGAATGAGGCCTGAGGAGTTAAATATAAGTCAGAAAATCTCTCTCTCTGTTGAGCCTCATGAAATGCAGGCAGAAGGAAAACCTCATGATCGAAGTATAACTGGGAAATCTCTCACACATGGTGAGTATCTTAGTCACCATAACAAGATTCATATGAGGCAGCAGCTTTTTGAATATAGTGGACAAGGAAAAGCCTTCAGCACTGAGGCAGAGAAGAGTCCTGTGGGAGAGATGGCATGTACATATAATGAATATGAGAAACCCTGTGATAAGTCAGCACTCACTTCCCAGAAGATAACTGCTGAATGTAATGTATGTGGGAAAATGTTTCACAAAAAGTCTAAGCTTACCAAACATCAGAAAATACACACAGGAGAGAAACCCTGTAAATGTATACAATGTGAGAAATCATTCATTAAGAAATCATACCTTGCAAATCATCAGAGAACACATATGCGAAAGAAACCCTTTGCATGTACCAAATGTGAGAAATCCTTCTGTCAGAAGTCAAACCTAATTGTTCAACAGAGAATCCACACAGGGGAAAAACCCTATGAATGTCATGAATGTGGAGAAACCTTCTGCCAAATGTCAGCCATTATTTATCATCACATAATACACACAGGAGAGAAACCGTATGAATGTATCGATTGTGGGAAAACCTTCTACCAGAGGTCAGCCCTTAATGTACATCAGAGAATTCACACAGGAGAGAAACCTTATGAATGTAATGAATGTGGGGAAACCTTTTATCAGAAGTCAGTCCTGACTGTACATCAGAGAATTCACACAGGTGAAAAACCATATGAATGTAAAGAATGTAGGAAAAGTTTCTACCATAAGTCAGCCCTCACTGTACATCAGAGAACTCACACAGGTGAGAAACCATGTGAATGTAAAGAATGTAGGAAAACTTTTCCTCAGAAGTCAAAACTTACTGTACATCAGAGAACTCACACAGGGGAAAAACCCTATCAATGTAATGAATGTGGAAAAACATTTTGCCTGAATTCAGTTCTTATTATACGTCAGAGAACTCACACAGGTGAGAAAACATATGAATGTAATAAATGTGGAAAAACCTTTAGCCAGAAGTCAAACCTCAGGATGCATCAGGGTACTCACACAGGGGAAAAACCCTATGAGTGTAATGAATGTGGGAAAACCTTCTACCAGAAGGCAGTACTCACTATACATCAGAGGACTCACACAGGGGAAAAGCCCTATGAGTGTAATGAATGTGGAAAAACTTTTAGCCAGAAGTCAAACCTCAGGATGCATCAGAGTACTCACACAGGGGTGAAACCCTACAAATGTAATGAATGTGGAAAACCCTTCTACCAGAAGTCAGTGCTCACTATGCATCAGAGAACTCACACGGGAAAAACCCTATGAGTGTAATGAATGTGGAAAAACCTTTTGTCAGAGGGCAAACTACAGCAGGCATCAGAAAATACACACAGGTGAAAAACCTTATAAATGTAATGGATGTAGGGAAACCTTTTTCCAGAAATCAGCCCTCGGTGTACATGAATTCACACAGGGAAGAAATCCCATGAATGTGGGAAGTCATTCTGCCAGAAGTCATCCCTTACTATACATGAAAGAATTCACACAGGGGAGAAACCATATGAATGTAAAGAATGTGGGAAAAGCTTTTGTCAAAAGTCAACCCTCAATAGACGTCAGAGAACTCACACGGGAGAAACCATATGAATGTAAAGAACGTAGGAAAGCTTTCTACCAGAAGTCAGCTCTTGCTGTACATCGTAGAACTCACACAGGTGAAAAGACCTATTAACATGCTGAAGGCGTGAAAAGCCTTATTAGCAAATCATATCCTACAGCATATCAGTGGATACATATGGAAAAGAAACCCTGCTCATGTAACCAGTGTGAGAAATACTTCAGGCACAAGTCAAGCCTTACTATCCATCAGAGAAGTCACACAGGGAAAGCCCTATGGCTGTAGTGAATGTTGCAAACACCTTTTAGCAGAAGCCAAACCTTAGGAGGCATCAATAAATTCATACACGAGAGAAAGTGTGAGTGTAATGAATGTGGAAAAACCTTTTGTCTAAATACCTCAGCAGGTACTAGGGAATTCACATAGGAGAGAACTCCTGTGTGTCAAGAGACTGGCTATGTTTTCTATAAAATTCACCTTTTTTTTCTCCTGGACACATGGAGTGCATTTCTCAGCCCCATGTTATTGTGGCTGAGACATACAATTGAGCTCTGCAGTAGACTGTACACAAGTTAGGGTTAGGGTCAAATATTCCTGACATTGAAAAAAGAAACATTTTATTCAGACATCAAAGCAGAACTTTTATGTATGCTTTTGGAGGAAGTCACCATGCAGAGCCCACACTTGAGGAGTGGTGAGTTAGCCCCACCTCCTTGATGGCTGAGTGTCTATATCAGGTATTTGGAATTCTTCTGTGTAAGAGATTTATATTCAGGCCATTTATGTATCAATTGAATCATAGATACCAGCATGGACACTCAGTTACTTTAATGTTTTGGTTGTTATCCAGTTCTGCAGTATTTTGTTGCTCTTTGTTTATACCCTGTGGCCATTGGGAGCTCTTTCCACTGGCTCCTTTGACATAATTTCATGTTATTTATTTACAATTTCGTTCCGTTACTTCAGAAGTACCTTGGCTCATATATTTTGTGTCCCAGTCCTAGTTTCAGCCATTTTTTCAAAGACCCCTGATTTCCTCTGCTAGAGAATGGTATTAAAAACTTACATCTGGCCACTAAATGTGGTTATTGCATCATGACCCTCACAGCTGACAGTGTGAACAAATATATGTGTGTATTCTAACTTTTATGTAGCCACTTGATTATACAGGTTTCTACATGGAACTATCTGTGTATATAAAGTTAAATGTGAGTTTATATCTATGTTTCATATATGTATTCTGATCCATTATCACAGAGATCATTCCAGGCTTCCCACATTTCTTATCTGTAACTTCTCACTCTTAACAGTGAGGAACCTGGCTGTCACTATCTGCCATTTATTTCATCCCTTGTTCCATTGGGAACAAGGAATTCATTCCTGATCCAGATTCCAGGTTGGGACTTAATGAGAAATATATTTGGTCTCTGTCTTCAGTTCATAGTACAGAGCTCCTAAAACTTTTATAATTTCCTGAACAATAGGGGCGCTAGGAACATCTTGTGTTCTAACATTTGGTCTTTAGCCCTGGTTCCTGATGTGGAGTTCCTAAATTCCTTGGAATCTCCTGAGTGATAGGAATGTCTTCTGTAAGGACCGTCTTTGGTTTCCTGGATGGTTTCAGGATGGGGGATGATCAGAAAGACCAAGCCATGATAAGAAGCTTGTAACTTTTAGCTTCACACACAATCCTTTGAGGGTGTGAAGGGACTGGAGATTGAGTTAATAGTTGATCATGTCTACATGATGAAGCTTTCATAAAAATTCCTAAAGTATGGAATCTGGAAAGTCCCACATCAACTCTGACAGATTTGATATCTAGTGAGGGCTCATCTTTCATAGATAGTGCCTTCTAGCCATGTCCTGACATGGCAGGATTGGGGGAAAAAGGCTCCTAGATTATTTGATAAGGGTGCTGGTTTCATTCATGAGGGCAGCACCCTCATGATCCAATTACCCCTCAGTTACCTCTGAATACCGTCCCTTTGGGGATTATGTTTCAACATAGGTATTTGGAGGGTATACACACATTGAGACCATACTAACTAGTAAACATAAGTAAGAGTTTCCCTGAGTTCCATAAGCCATAATAGCAAATTACCAAACCTGAGGAGGGGGTGTAGGAGTGCATAGTTTCTAGCCAAGTCATAGAAGTTTGGGTAAACTGGGGATTCACTACTTTTGGTTGGCATCTGAGGTTGGGGACAGCCTGGTGTTACTAAGCCCTTAACCTGTAGGGTCTGTACAACCTTCAGTAATTAATGTCATAATTGAATTATAGGACACCCAATTGTCCAGAGTGTTGGAAAATTGGTTGGTTTGGGAAACATCACCCACCCCAATTTGCTGTCAGAAGTGACATGTTGAGAGTACAGGGGAAAATCATGGTTATTTTTCTTTTTACAGATATAGTGGTTTCAAAATTCACTATTATCCCTATGGGAAATAGCTTTATAAAATAGAGTCCACTGTTTGTGTATCGTACATTTTGCTTTTAGTCTGTGAATTCTACTCATTACCAAAATGACTTAGGTCAGTACCTTTGGCCCACCATTTGCAACATACATTGGTAATACAATTAGATTCTTAGTTGCACTCTGTATTTTGTCCTTAGATCCTTCCATGACCTAAATAATTTAATTTGTGTAGATTGTGATTTGTTCTTTCTGCTTTAAAATTCTGTGGGTTTCAATATAGACATAGTGTTGGATATCCACCACTAAAGTACCAGAATACTTAAAATCCCCACCCCAGTCACTCATCTGATTATCATCTCTGTAGCTGTGCCTTTTCCAGAATGTCACGTGAATGGAGTCATATAATGTATAGCATCTTCATGCTGCCACCCTTCACTTAGCAACATACATGCAAGATTCATTCATTTATTTTCATGGGTTGAAAGTTCATTCCTTTTTGTTGCTGAATGGTATTTTGTTGTATGTCAAGTTGATTATGCTAGTTTTTGTTTGAAAATAATTTTTCAAAGCATCTGTCTAAACATACACATTTCAGGGGCACATTTGTTGGATTGTAGGTAAGCCTTGTTTATCTTTGGGAAAAACTGCCAAACTATCTCCCAAAGTGGCTGTACAATTGATGCGTTCTGCTAAGAGTGAATGACAGTACCTGTTGTTCTTCAACCTCCAATTGTTGTTGAGCTTTTCTTAGAGTCTTACAGTTCTAGGTGTGCAGTGGTATCTCTGCATTATTTTAATTTGCAGTCTGCTAATGAGACATGATGTTGAACATCCTTTTGTGTAATTATTTGCTATCTGTATATTTTCGGTGTTTGTTTGTTTTTAAGACAGTGTCTCGCTCTGTCATTCAGTCTGGAGTGCAATGGCGTGATTTTGGCTCACTGCAAACTCCGCCTCCTGTGTTCAGGCAATTCTTTTGCCTCAGCCTCCCAAGTAGCTGGTGCCCACCACCACGCCTTGCTAACATCCAGATTTGGAGTTATTTTCAGGATTGGTTTGGCTTTTCAGGATTCCTTGAAATTCCATGTAAACATTAGAATCAGCTTTCCCATTTCTGTCCCAGGGCCTTTGGGATTTTTGTAGGAATAACATCGAATCTGTAGATTGCTTTGTGTAGTTTGGCAAACTTAACGAATAATGGTCTTCAAATCCATGAATGTGACATGTTTTTACATTTATTTGGGCTTTGTTTAATTTCCTTAAGCAATGCCTTATAATTTCCCTCTTTTAAGTCTTACCCTTTGATTACATTTATTCCTAAGCATATTATTGCCATTGGTATTATTTAAAGTGAAGTTTTTATAATTTTGTTTTCAGATTATTCATTGCTAGTGTATATGTATAAAATGGATTTTTTTGGCCAGGGACAGTGGCTCACATCTGTAATCCCAGCACTTTTAGTGGCTGAGGCAGACAGATCACCCGAGGTCAGGAGCTGGAGACTAGCCTGGCCAACATGGTGAAAACCTGTTTCTACTAAAAATACAAATTTAGCTGGGCTTGGTGGCATATGGCTGTAATTCCAGCTTTATTGTAAGCCCTTTTTGCAACAGCTGAGAAAATTATGGGGTGTTTTCCATTCATTCTAACAACACTGTGTGTTACATGAATGGTATTAGTGTGTGGAACCACCGTTGATTTACTGGGATAAAAAATCGTGTTCATGGTGTCAGATCCTTTCAAAATGAAATATGCTATTATTTTGTTGAAGATTATTAAGTCTATATTTCTGAGGTTATAGATCAGTCCTTGAAGTGGCATAGCACTGAGTAGGATAGATCAGGATAAGATCTTGTATAGACTGCAGTTTGTATTCACAGAGTTAGTGTGTCAGGATATTATAAAATCAAGAGATATGGGTTGAAGGGTTCAGAGTATACCGATTGAAGATTATGGCATAAGGGCTTCAAGTACGAGATCCAGGTTGGTGGTTGGGAGCTGCATAGTAAGACATTAGAGGGAGATATCAGGTGAGTAACCAGGGTTAGAATGAGAGGTCAGGATTACAGTGAAGAGTTAGGGTGAAAGGGCAGTGAGGTTTAGGATTAGGGTTACAGTAAAGGTTTGAGTAGGTTTAGATTAAGGTTAGAATTAGGGTGGGTAAAAGTAAAGTTAGAAATTATGGTTGAGGGTTACCATAAGGTTAGGGCTAGAGATAAGGGTATTCAGTAGGGTTAGGGTTAGGGGTTACTGTTAGGGTTAGGGTTGGGGTTAGGGGTTAGGATTGGGTTTAAGGGTTAGGGTTAGGGGTTAAGGAACATCTCTTCACTTATTTATATTTCTTTTGGTTTCTCTCAACTGTGATTCATGGTTTTCTGAATGCATATTTGCATACATTTTGTTACATTCATACTTAAGGGACTCAACTTTAGGGGTACTATTGTAAATGGCATTTTAATATTTCCAGTTCCAATTATTTCCATTCGTTATTGCTGATGTGAAGAAACACAACTGACTTTTTCCTACTGGACATTTTTTTTAGTTTTTAAAATTTCTGTCTGGCCAGGCATCGTGGTTCACACCTGTAATCCCAGCACTTTGGGAGGCCGAGGTGGGTGGATCACCTGAGATCAGGAGTTTTGAGACCAGCCTAGCCAACATGGCGAAACCCCATCTCTACTAAAAATACAAGAATTAGCAGGAAATGGTGGCATGTGCCTGTAATCCCAGTTACTAGGGGGCTGAGGCAGAAGGATCACTTAAACCTGGGAGGTGAAGGTTGCAGTGAGCTGAGATCATGCCACTGCACTCCAGCCTGGGCAACAGAGCAAGACTCTGTTTAAAGACAAAAACGAAAAGAAAACCTCCATCTGTTCCGTCAAGGCATAGGATGGTGGGCTCGATTTCAGTTGAAATTTCGAAAATCACAGCCTGAGAGAATCTGACACTGATTTTCTGAGATTCCCCAGGGCTTCCACCAGGGGGCGCCGAGCTGCCGAACCAGGAGTGCGTGCAGGAGCCACAGTAGAGTCCTCACTCATGCCCTGGGACTTCAACCCTGAAGAAGGCTGAGCCTCCTCCTCAGCACCTGCCACCCAGGAGAGGCCATGGTTCAGGACAGTCAGTCACCAGGTGAGGGAAGGAGGAAAATGCTTCCTGTCAGCAGCCACAAGTGCTGAGGAGGGAGCACTGCCATGGGCCTTACTTCCCTGTCATGGGCTACGCAGCCTATTGTAAAATGGTGTCCCTTCTGCCTGACATTGACTGCGTGTTATGACAGCTGAGTGCAGCTTGTCTTACAGATCCGGGCTTGTTTCTGGGGAGAGATCGTGGTGCTGAGAAGAAGTGACACTGAGCAGTGTCATGAGGATGGGTGGGGGGGGAGGGCGGTGGCTGGGGACCCACAGGTGCTGCAGGGTCACAGACAGTTTCACTTGTGTTTTAATAGCTCATTTTTCTGGCAGCATTAAAGTAGTTGAAACAGTATGGATGTATTTAACAGTAGGCACATGATAACTGGAAACGTTCAGTTTAAATATATTGTTTATACCTCTCCACACAAAATAACATACCAAACACTAATATATAAATATGTAAAGATTGTGAGCTGAACAAAGTGCAGATTTAGCTTGAGAATCTGGGGAGGGGATAGGATGTCTTCAACCCTTTCCTATACCTGCCAGAGTATAGGCACTGCAGGAGCAGTTCTTTTGTTTGAGGGCCCCACAGCTGCGGACCTGGGCAGGAGCAGTTCTTACTTTTTCTGAGGGCCACACAGCTGTGGACATGGGCAGGAGCAGTTCTTTTTGCATTTTGAGGACCATGCAGCTGGGTACCTGGGCGGCAGCAGCTCTTACTTCAGTTTGAGAGCCACACAGCTGTGGACATGGGCAGAAGCAGTTCTTTTTCTATTTTCACGACCAAGCAACTGGGGATCTGGGCAAGAGCAGTTCTTACTTTAGTTCTAGGGCCGCACAGCTGTGGACCTGGGCAGAAGCAGTTCTTTTTGTAGTTTGATGACCACGCAGCTGCGGGTCTGTGCAGGAGCAGTTCTTACTTAAAGGTCCGCACATTATTGGAGCTGGGCAGGAGTGGTTCTTAATTTTGTTTGAGGCACGCAATTTGGGATCTGGGCAGGAGCAGTTCTTTAGTTAGAAGGTGGCACCGCTGTGGGCCTGGGCAGGAGCAGTTCTTTTTGACGACCATGTAGGTCGGGACCTGGGCAGTAGTAGTTTTTCAGTTTGAGGGTCACACAGCTGTGGACCTGGGCAGGAGCACTTCTTACATTATCTTGGGGCCACGCAGCTGCACACCTGGGCAGGAGCAGTTCTTTTTGTTGTTTGAGGACCACACAGCTGGGTATCTGGGCCAGAGGAGTTCTTTTTGACGAACATGCAGGTCGGGACCTGGGCAGGAGCAGTTTTTCAGTTTGAAGGTCACACAGCTGTGGACGTGGGCAAGAGCAGTTTTTTGTAGTTTTACGACCACACAGCTGCGGGTCTGTGCAGGAGCGGTTCTTAGTTTAAGGTCCGCACATTATTGGACCTGGGCAGGAGTGGTTCTTAATTTTGTTTGAGGCCATGCAATTTGGGATCTGGGCAGGAGGAGTTCTTACTTTAGTTAGAAGGTGGCACAGCTGCGGATCCGGGCAGGAGCAGTTCTTTAGTTTATGGGCCTCACAGCTGTGGACCTGGGCAGGAGCAGTTGTTTTTGTAGTTTGACGACCACGCAGCTGCGGGTCTGTGCAGGAGTGGTTCTTACTTAGTTTAAGGGCCGCACATTTGTGGACCTGGGCAGGAATAGATCTTAATTTTGTTTGAGGCCACATAATTTGGGATCTGGGCAGGAGCAGTGCTTGCTTTAGTTGGAAGGTGGCACAGCTGCGGATCTGGGCAGGAGCAGTTCTTTAGTTTGGGGGCCGCACAGCTGCGGACTTGGGCAGCGGCAGTTCTTACTTTACTTTTAGGGCTGTGCAGCTGTGGACCTCAGCAATAGCAGTTCTTTTTGTTGTTTGAGGGCCACACAGCTGTGGACCTGGGCAGGAGCAGTTCTTTAGTTTGAAGGTCGCACAGCTGGGGATCTGGGCAGGAGCTGTTCTGCCTTATTTTCAGGGCCACACAGCTGTGGACCTTGACAGGAGCAGTTCTTTCTGTTGTTTGAGGGCTGCACAGCTGTGGACCTGGGTAGGAGAAGTTCTTATTTAGTTTGAAGGCACACAGCTGGGGATCTGGGCAGGAGCAGTTCTTACTTTAGTTTGAGGGCCGCACAGCTGTGGACCTGGGCAGGAACAGTTCTTTAGTTTGGAGGCTGCAAGGCTGGGGATCTGGGCAGGAGCAGTTCTTTAGTTTGAGGGTCGCACAGCTGTGGACTTGGGCAGCGGCAGTTCTTACTTTACTTTTAGATCTGCGCAGCTGTGGACCTCGGCAGGAGCAGTTCTTTTTGTTGTTTGAGGGCTGCACACCTGTGGACCTGGGCAGGAGCAGTTCTTACTTTACTTTGAAGGCTGCGCAGCTGGGTATCTGGGAAGGAGCAGTTCTTACTTTAGTTTGAGGGCCGCACAGCTGTGGACCTGGGCAGGAGCACTTCTTGTAATATGAGGACCACACAGCTGTGGACCTGGGCAGGAGCAGTTCTTTTTGTTGTTTGAGCGCCACACAGATGTGGACCTCAGCAGGAGCAGTTTTTTTGCATTTTGAGGACCTCGAAGCTGGGGATCTGGGCACGAGCAGTTCTTACTTTACCTTGGGGCTGCACAGCTGTGGACCTGGGCAGGAGCAGTTCTTTTTGCATTTTGAGGACCTTACAGCTGGGGATCTGTGCAGGAGCAGTTCTTACTTAGTTTAAGGGCCACACATTTGCAGACCTGGGCAGGAGTAGTTCTTAATTTTGTTTGAGGCCTCGCAATTTGGGCTCTGGGCAGGAGCAGTTCTTACTTTACCTTGGAGCTGCACAGCTGTGGATCTGGGCAGGAGCAGTTCTTTTTGTAGTTTGACCACCACGCAGCTGCGGGTCTGTGCAGGAGCAGTTCTTACTTAGTTTAAGGGCTGCACATTTGTAGACCTGGGCAGGAGTGGTTCTTAATTTTGTTTGAGGCCACGAAATTTGGGATCTGGGCAGGAGCAGTTCTTTAGTTTTGGGACCGCACAGCTGCAGACTTGGGCAGTGGCAGTTCTTTACTTTTATGGCTGCGCAGCTGTGGACCTCGGCAGGAGCAGTTCTTACTTTAGTTTGAAGGCCGCACAGCTGGGCATCTCGTCAGGAGCAGTTCTTACTTATTTTGAGGGCCACACATTTGTGGACCTGGGCAGGAATAGTTCTTTTTGTAGTTTGACGTCCACGCAGGTGGGGATCTGGGCAGGAGCAGTTCTTTTTGTTGTTTGAGGACCACGCAGCTGGGTATCTGGGCAGGAGCGGTTCTTATGTTGTTGGAGGGTCACAGAGCTGTGGATCTGGGCAGGAGCAGTTCTTTTTGTGCTTGACAACCACGAAACTGGGGATCTGGGTAGGAGCAGTTCTTCTTGTAGTTTGATGGAGGCACAGCTGTGAAGTTGGGCAGGAGCTGTTCTTACTTTACTTTGGGGCCACACGGCTGTGGACCTGGGCAGGAGCAGTTCTTTCTGTTGTTTGAGGGCTGCACAGCTGTGGACCTGGGCAGGAGCAGTTCTTCCTTGAGTTTGAAGGCCGCACAGCTAGAGTTCTGTGCCGGAGCAGTTCTTACTTTGGTTTGAGAGCCCTGCAGCTCAGGATCTTGGCAGGAGAAGTTCTTTAGTTGAGGACCTCGCAATTGCTGACCTGGGCAGGAGCAGCTCTTAATTTAGTTTGAACGCTTTGCAGTGGGTACCTGGGTGGGAGCTGTTCTTAAGTTTGAGGGCCGTGCAGCTGTGTACCTGGGCAGTAGGGATCTTTAGTCCATGCAGGTGGGGTTCTGTTCAGGTGCAGTTCTTACCTTACATTGATGACCACAGCTGGGTACCTGGGCAGGAGCACTCTTACTTTAGTTTGAGGACTGCACAGCTGGGGACTTGGGCAGGAGTGGTTCTTACTTTAGTTTGAGGGCTGCGCAGCCTCAGACTTGGTCAGGAGCAGCTCTTTCTTAAGTTTGAGGACCGTGCAGCTGGGGACCAGGACAGGAGTGGTTCTTACTTTAGTTTGAGGGAGGAGGAGCGGCTTTTGCTTTAGTTAGAGTCGGAGATTCCAGAGAATCCAGTGCTGCTGCTGTAGAGTAAGGGTAGGTTAGCTGGAATCCTTGGGAGGAGTCAGTGATGCTGTTACGTCTGAGGTTCTTGGAGCTAAACATGGAGCCAAAGTTGGGAAGGAGAGAGAGAGAGTCCCAGGAGGGCACCTGAAACTGTAGGTGTAGCTGTACACCAAGCAAGCTAAGCCTGGGAGTGTCTCAGTCCTCGGTATCAATGCTTTCTCTTTCCTCCTGCACAGTTGGGATTTGTTTTCTGTCTCACAAGACAGAAAGACCCTGATCAATATCCTCAGGAATTGAAAAGCTTAAAAAAACTAAATGATGTTGGCAATAATAATAATAGTAGAAATTTAACCAAGATTATCCTGTTAGAGACAAATCACACATACACACAATATATGTCTTTTCAATAGTTAGTGAAATAAAAAGAAATAGAAAAATAGGTCCAAGTAAAGCTCTATAAAGTTGTTTCAAGGAGAAGGGGTGAAGGACAGAGGTGAATCTGAGAGTCGCTGCTGATGGACACACGGAGAACTCACATTTTCCCCACGCGGTTTCAGTGTATGATGATCTTCTGTGAGACCTGGCAGCTGGGTCGCCTCGCACAGCTGGGGATGCAGTTGGTGTCACAGAAGGACCCCCTCCCAGCTGGTCCTGCCCCTCTGCTGTGATGAGTGTGGCCTCTGATCTCTGACAACTGACTGCGTTTTGAGGGGAGGCCAGGCCTGTGAGCACAAGGGTATCCATGGTGAGGTTCCGTGGGTGGAACATCTCGGATGTGCTTGAGGTTCCTTCCTGATGCTCATCTGCCATCTTGCTCTTTAATACATCTTGTTTATAACTGTCTTCTCAATACTGTGTAGGAAATAAGCACTTGTATAATATGGGTCACGTATAAGGAAAGTTCACACATTGGACACACGGGACCCCCACCAAGTTTAGGGAATAGAATCTGAAGAAACCAAAGTTTGGATGCTCCCTGGAGGCCCCTCCGAATCCCAGTCCCTTCCCTTCTCCTTCAGAGGGAGTCACTTTCTGCTTTAGTCTTTATAATTCCTGTACTTTTCTTCGTGGTGTGTTTCTTTCCCCGCATTTGTGTGCATCCCTAAACAACACTGCATGTGGTTTTTGAACACTCTGTTGTCTTTTTGAGACAGGGTCTTGCTCTGTTGCCTCGGCTGCAGTTTTGAACTTTGTTGTGAAGAAGTCTCCTGTGTGGCTGCTTCTCTGCTGCACTGGCTCTGAGCATTTGCTCCATGTCTATTTTCATCCTCCGTTCTCTTCCTGAGACCCGTCCACACTGACCCGATTCATTTTCATTGCTGCATGATCTCTCGTGGTGGATGGGACTGTGGGAAATGTCTTCGTTTTCCTGCTGATGAGTGTTTGGTCAGGTGGGCCCCTAAGACTGTGTTACTGTGAAGGTTCTTAGGCATTTCTTTTGTACACAAGTGCAGCTTCTTCTGGTCAGTAGCATTAGATTTTAAAAATTTCATCCCAGTAAGAAATGTAACTTTCCTCATAACCCACGACACACACCCTTTCATAAGCAAGCATAGCAAAAATAATTCACAATCATTCTTAGTGGTGGCTGAGCATTCCTGTGGCTCTCCATTCTCCCCAACACTTGCACTGATTGTGGGATTTTTGCCAGTCTGCCGGGTGTCACCTGGTATCTCACCGGTAGGCTGAGACCCTCTTCATGTTTTTATCAGCCATTCCTCCACATTTTTTTTCTTCTGTGAGGGGCTGATTCAACTCTTTTGCCATGTTTCTCTTTACTTGTTTAAATTTTTGCCTTTTTCTTTTATTACTACTATTGTTATGTTTTTAAGATGGAGTCTTGCTTTGTCGCCCAGGCTGGAGTGCAGTGGCACAATCTTAGCTCACTTCAACCTCTGCCTCTGGGTTTAAGTGATTCTCCTGCCTCAGCCTCCCGAGTACCTGGAATTACAGGCATGTGCCACAATGCCCAGCTAATTTTTATATTTTTACTAGAAACAGGGTTTCACCATGCTGGCCAGACTGGTCTCAAACTCCTGACCTCAGGTGATCTGCCTGCCTCAGCCTCCCAAAGTGTTGGGATTACAGGCATGAGCCACCGGGGCAGGCAGGCGGGGCTTGCAGACTGCTGTGAGGACTTGGCTCCCTCTCTGAGTAGGGTGGGATTAGCAGTGGATTGAACCAGAGGAACCATGGGGTCGCCCTTACGTATTTCTGCCATGGCTGGCTCAGCTGAATGCACCTCTTGAACAAGACTTGGCCTGGACACCCAGAGGCCTGTGGTTGAGGGTTCCCTCCTGGTGTGGCCACTGACACATCCAAGTTTGGCGCTCACACAGCAGGGCAGCCCAAGACCTGCTCTGCCTGGGCCTCTCATCCATGGTGTTTCTCAAGTTCATCCCCTCCCAAGTCTGCCACATCCGTAAAACCAAACACCTCTCTGCTACATGGAACCCCCGTCAGCACCTCCCTGACTCAAGGCGTCCTGTCAACATCACAGTCCTGACTTTCCCACGTGGGCAAGCCCACGGGACCTCTGATGGACCAGGACAGTGCCAGCTCTAAGACATCCCCTGAAACTCACAGGAAGAGCACAGGGTGCAGACAGCAGAAATGCCCAGGATACTGTCAGAGATGAAGGATGATACGGCCACAGCTGATACAAAACGCTACTCGACATTAGTCACAGGCCTAAACTTAGAACATGACGCTATAAAACCTTTAGATAAAAACGGGAAAATTTGCACAGCCTTGGGTTTGGTGAAAAGTTCTTAGACCTGGCACCAAAAGCATGATTCATAAAAGAAAATATTGACCAATTAAATTTAGTCATAAATTTAAAATTGTAACTCTATATAGCAATATAAGATTTTAAAGAGAATGGAAGTATCGCATTGGTTGACACCTTCTGCCAATAGACACTTTGTTCTCATCCGGTTATTGGTAATGAGGAAAAGGCCTAAACACTCCTGTGCAGGTTGATATGCCCGTGTTACGTTTTCTCTTGGGGGGAATTCCAGGAGTGGACGAGGTGCAGACGCTCGCTGGGGACTGCAGCCAGCAGTGGGCTGGGCCTGATGACAGAGCCTGAAATACCGGTGCTTTCAGCTGCGAACCCGCGTTGAATGGATAGAGCTGTTTTCAAAAGTAAATGAGCAATACATTCTTTTCAGCATTTCTATCTAATTGCAGTTCCTTTCTCTTTTATTCATAGATTCAATATTCTCTGCTTTTAATTTTATTTATTTTTTAATTAAAGACGGGGTTTCACCATGTTGGCCAGGATGGTCTCGAACTTCTGACCTCATGATACGCCTGCCTTGGCCTCCCAAAGTGCTGGGATTACAGGCGTGAGCCACCACGTCTGGCTATTCTCTGTTTTTTAAAAACCTGTATTCCTTCTAATGAGGCCCTGTGGTTTCACTGAGTGTCAGGTTTGGAATGTTGTATACATGTAACATCACATTCAAAAGGTGTAGAAATGGATTATTAAGAGGCACTTGCAAGATTTTATGTGAAAGCTGAGATAAAAAGTGCAAAATATTTAATGTAATAGACTTTAATGAATAATTCATTTTTCAGGTTACTTGAAAATGATACCCTCATTTGTATTACATACCTCTGCCCGCAATCATGTCAGTGTGTTTTTCTTGAATGCAGTTTTAGGATAAGGACAATCCTTGGAAATCCACCTTCCAGAAACTTCCACTATCCAGAAGTTTCTGCTGTCACAGCTCTGGGATGGGGAGTGGGATTTGCAGGAAGGGTCAATTGAGAGGGGCCTCTTCTCCCTGCTATGGAGACACGGAGGCTGCCTGTGCTTCATGGGACTCCGCCCTTCAGATCCAGAAGACACCGACAAGAAACGCAGGGCTTTGAACCTGGGCTGGGGCTCCTGGGGCCGGGCGACTGTTACCTCTTGCTGAGAGGATCCACACACTCGAGGCAGCACCTGACACAGTGGGTCACCTCGACTCCCTGTGATGTCTGCGAGGCTTGTTACTGTCTTCTTATGACCAAGAAGACTATGTGATTTATAAACTCCATGTAAAGAAAACCTGAAAGCCGTGTTCAAAGAAATGCCCTTGAGCAAGAACGGCAGCCATGGGTATGGCAGGTGGGGCCTGTGGTGCTTGAGGTCGTGGGAGGTGGGGCCTGAGGGGCAGCCATGGACGTGGCAGTTGTGGCCTGTGGTGCCTGAGGTCGTGGCTGGCAGCCCCTGGGAATGGCTCCACTCCAAGGACATCTTAAAGCCAGTAGGGCCATTTGCATGGCAGAGGCCACACCCCGAGAGTGGTGGTTTCCAGAGAGCTGGACGTGCCCACATTACCACAGAGGGCAGGGTCAGAGCTGAGCAGAGAGCCAAGCCATGGTGGGTGAAGGAAAGAGCTGGCAGGGATCATTCTCCAGGAGAGGCCTGGATCTGGGCCTGAGCAGAGCCACTGTGGACCAGACACAAGCGGCCACCACAGCCAAACCAGATTCCTGGATCCAGCTGATGCCCTTGGAATCCACAGAGCCTTTCTCAAGTGGTTTTCATTTTGCCTGGCATGGATCAAGGTTCTTAGTCTACAAAGGTTCAAGGTCTCGTTTCAAGGCCAGAATCCATCAACACAGCCAGCCAGGCTCCTGCTATTCCGGGTCCATTTTCTTACTTTAACCCGGCCTGCAGTCCGTGAGATGGGCGGGTGTGAGCGGAGCCGTCCTGAGATGGGTGAGTGTGAGCAGAGCTGGCAGGAGGGCAGCCCTGTGCCTCACTTGCGAGAAACACCTATGCCTCACTGGACAGATGGCAGGTGCAGCCCACATAGCCTGTAGGTGGGAGGCGGGATGGGGCCAGTTCGGAGGTTAGGCATGGGAAGCCACGACCGAGGCCGGCATCCACTAACTCTCCTCACAGCGGGACGGGGCCAGCTCAGAGGTCGGGCGTGGAAAGCCACACGGGGGTGGTATCCCCTCACTCCCCTCACAGTGGGACAGGACCAGGTCAGAGGTCAGGTGTGGAAAGCCACGCAGAAAGTGGCATCCACTCACTCCCCTCACAGTCCTCAGCTGGACAGAGACACACACCCACACTCTCATGGCAATTCACACACAGCTGTGCTCACTGCACACACTCACACATGGGCTCTTGCACACATCACACCTACTCATTCACGCTCATGCACACTCACATGATACGCGCAAAATCCTTGTGTTCCAGCGGAGGATGTGAGGATTCAGGGGTGAGTATGGGCTGCCCGTTCTGCCGTGCGTGTTCAGTGTGTCTGTTTCTCCTCTGTGCCATGTCCTCACTCTGCTGCCCCCCCCATTTTGTGGCTGGGAAATTGTGGTCACTGATATTTTTCTCATCAGTCACAGCGGGAACCCACACGTCTCTGTCACACACCCATTCACACAGTCGTGAGGATGTCACTTCAGCAGCCGTCATCACTTCACCAGCTGGGAAGAGGACATCAACGTGCAGCCTTGACGTCCTGCAGGGCATTCGCCAGCTCCGATGGCTGCTGGACCATGGGTGGGGCCTCATCACCCCCTGGCTAAAGCCCCATCCCCATCACACCCCTCACCAGAGCAGCCCCAACTCACAGGCTGTTAGTCGTCACCATCAAGCAGACAGATATTGTAAAGTTTTTCCAAGCCAGGCACAGAAAGACAAACGCGGCACTCTCTCACTTACTTGTCAGATTTAAACATTGGAACAATTGAATCCATGGCCATGGGAAGTGGAAGGACGGCTGCCAGAGGCTGGGCAGGGCGGCGGGGCAGGGGAGGTGGGGTGGTTACAGGTGAATGATTAAGACCTAGTGTTTGATAGCACAACGGGGGCCATAGTCAAGAATAACTCGACTGCACATTTTAAAACAACACAGGGAGTGTAGTTGGGTTGTTTGTGACTCAGTGGGTGAGTGCTTGAGGGGGTACGGACACCCCGTTCTCCATGACATGCTTGTTTCACATGGCACGCCTGTAGGCAAACATCGCACACACCCCGTAAATATATGCATCGATGGACCGACAGCGTTTAAAAAAGTCATTTCCCAAAGGGTAAAAGTGGAGGTCCCTTGGCTTCACGCAGCTTCTCTTCCGTGCCTTTTTTTTTTTGAGATGCACTTTCCTCACTGGCATTGTGGGCACCAGATGTCTGCTCAGGACAAGATTCTGCCATTTTTCTCCACTCCTGGCTTCAGGTGAGGCTCTCAAAACACACGTTTTCTGGTGTTTCGGTGACATGCTGACATTTTTCCAGAGGACTTCGAACTATTGTAAGAAATCAATGCATGACATACAAATTAACACAACTTTGGGGAGGGAGAAACAGCATATAATTTAAAAAATTTCATAATTTTATGTTTTCTTTTTAGAAGATGTTTTTTACTTGAGATATTTGACTCAAGCACTGTTAAAAATGCAACAAAATCATAAGAGTTTGGTAGTTCAAAAAATAAAGTAGACATAAAATTCTAGTGCCTCTACACTTGGACAGTTTTAATTTTTTTATTTGGTAAATCTGGTTACAGAAGCCAAGTGATTTTTCAGGCGCACACAGCTTTCAGCACTAGGCAGGAACTAGAAATGAAGATTTCTAGAATTTTACATTGTGCAGACCTTCAGGGCATGTGTGCCTGTGTCTGTGAATGTATATATACACATATGTGCAGACGTGTTTGTGTGTGTATGAATATGGATCGTGTGTGTGTTATTCATGGATTGCCTTTGCTAAATATCAGACCATGTAGTGATTCCAAAGGAGTTTTGAGCTCGTGTTTATTCTTATTTTTTTGAGCACAGCAGTAGGACAATGTCCTTTTTAAATTGCTGTGTGAGACAGACGTCACATGGATGACCTTAACACGTAGCATGTGTGACATATGTGATTTATAGAAAGAAAACCAGATGAAAATAAAAGTAGAATAAAACTGGCACAAATGACCCCACATCACACTTGAAACACACTCTGTGGCCCCACTGAGGGCTTCAGGTGTTCGGCATTTGGGGATACCTGGAAGGTCCCAGCTGCGAACATCTCTATGGCCTCGTGACTTGGTTCCCCACATTGCTCAGACACCCACGCCTCCTGTTACTTTACCTTAAGCGTTGACTTATTTTTAAGCTGTTAAAGTTAAACCCATGATCAGTGAGTTTAACTGTGGGAGTCATGTGTATGAGGTGGGAATTTCCACAGGCAGCTGAGAGAAGAGGAAGGAGTGAACGTTCCCTGAATCCTGGTGTCAGATGCCTCCATGCAGGCAAAAGGGTTGTTCCCAAGAGGAGAAGAATGAGCTCATTTGTGGAAGAAATGATCGTTGCCTGACCATGACACAGGCCTTCAGGAGCAGTGCTGGGTCCAGGGAGTGTTTATTAAATGCCATTTATGTGACAAGCACAAAGCTAAGGGCTATCCAGTCTGTGGAGAATAATTCTTCTTCCTGCCTTGCAGGCTGACAAAGTTAAATCATTAGTGGCCATTCATGCAAGGAAGGTGAAGCTGTCTCATCAAACGTACATAAATCCTGTGACTTTTACCAGGCAGACTTGGAGGTGGGTCCTGGTGGGAAACAGGGACAGATGTGGGACGATTCCCAGGGCTCCTGTCAGGAAATGGTGACTGAGAGCTGGAAGGAGGCGGGAGAGGGAGCTGGTTCACTCACAGCTCCAGGGTGGCTGCAGGTGTCCAGGTGGGAGTGTGCCTGGGAACACAGGTGCCACCCACTGGCAGCTGCTGCTCTAGAGATGGCCATGGATGCCTCTATGAACCCAGAGTGACCCACAGTTTTTACCACCTTGCTTCACAGGTGGGATCTAGGACTCGGGAGTCAAACCACTTGGTGTGGCCCCATGACTGCCATGTGGGAGAGCTGGATTCAAATCCCAGAGGGAGGTCACCTCCACCTTCCACCACCATAGCCCTGACTCACTTCCTCTGCACCCTGGAGATGGTGAGAGGGAAGAACTTCAGAGAGGAAGGCGGGTGGGTGTGGCCCTTCAGCCCAGGGTCTGAGGCCTCCTTCCTCCCCTGTGACATGTGATCCCCAGGGCCTGCAGGTGCCCAGATGGCCTGAGCTCATGGCACCCTATGGAAAAGCCTTTGCCCAGATATAGAAATCAGGTAGAGGACACTGGGATTCTAACAGTTGATGTCCTAAATCAACCTTTAATCTCCAGAAGTGCTGTAAGGCCCATTTGAAAGGGGAAGAAAAAGGCAGAAGTTCATGGTGGGGACACGGAGCTCTGTTGGGCACAGCCCGGCCACTGTCAGCAGCCTCAGATGGCCACTGTGGCCCTGGGACCTGTGCTCCTTGAAGGACGGATGTGTTGACTGAACCTCTGGAGACTGACAACCTGGACCCCTGCTAGGCGTCCTCATCACAGCCTGGAGGCGCCCAGGCGATGCACCCCCAGCTCTTCCGCTTTCTCTCTGGAATTTTGTTCTCCTCAGTTGTTGACTCAGCGAAGATGAATCCAGCCTTTTAGAGAAAAATCAACAGGGTTCGTCCCACCAGCCAACTAAGCAGAGCGGGCTCGGAGGAGGGAGACAGCTTGCAGAAAAGTGAGAGGGGCGCAGATGCCCAGGGCGCTGAGTCTGCAGAAAGTGAATCCAGCCTGCAGTGCTGAGACTGCTCAGATACAGCAAAACTTGAAACTCCACGGTTGAGTTTTCTTCCCCGGCAGGATGGACCTGAGATGCCCTTCCCCACTGAATGGCAATCAGTGGTCTGCACCCTGGACAATGACCCTGGCTGAAGGGACGTCTGTGTCCTTGCCCCCCATGTGCAGTTAGACACACACAGACATGTGACTCTGTGCGAGCAGGAGAGAGGCTCAGAGCCCACAGGAGGGAGAGCTCAGCGGGAATCGATGGGGAGGAGGACTCAGCTCCCCGTGGCCCAGACCTGGTTGACTGTGCGCTGGCCGCTTTCCACCCATACTGGGGGACACAGGGAGGTAGTGTCTGCCCCACACCTGCCCAGTGGGGTCTGACTACCAAGCATGCCCCAGGCTTACCTGCCCACTCTCAGGGGCTGCAGCAGTGATCTGCCACCCACTGTGAGCTGCTGGAGCCCGGCTGTGGCTCCCTCAGCCTCCAGACTGAAGCTTCCTCGTGTCATGTCAGCAGCAGGCTGGGTCACAGTCCGTCAGGATGAAGAGCATTGCCCTGGAGGTACCTGGTTAGAGCAGAGGTCACACAGTCCGTCAGGATGTAGAGCATTGTCCTGGAGGTACATGGGCAGAGCAGAGGTCACACCATCTGTCAGAATGAAGAACATTGCTCTGGATGCACCTGGGCAGAGTGGAGGTCACACGGTCTAACATGATGAAGAGCATTGCCCTGGAGGTACCTGGGCAGAGCAGAGGTCACACGGTCTGTCAGGATGAAGAGCATTGCCTGGATGCCCCTGGGCAGAGCAGAGGTCACATGCCTGTGGAAGGCCCGGTTGCCCTGCAGACGCATGTGTGCCTATATGGAGCTTGTGAGGGTCACCGGGGAGGTGCCTGCTCCTAGACACAGCCACTGAGCCTCCACTGTGCAGTGAGTACAGCTCAGATGAAGGGCTCAAACATGGCCTCAGGGGTGTGGCCTCCCACCGAGCTAGGCATGACAGGAAAGGGAGGGCTTCAGCCTGCTATCGGGGCCTGGGCTGGTGACACAGAAACCCTGGACCTGCTGGTGGGCGCAGAGCAGTGATCCTGAAGCACCATGGTCAGAATGTCTCTGTGCTGGCAGCTCAGCTGCTGGCCACTCCCTGGCCAAGGCGGCCTTCCTCCCTCAGGCCTTGCTCACTCCAGACAGAATAGTTCCTGACTCTGGCCTTAACCTCCCCTGTCCAGAACACTGACTTTGGAAAACATAGAATTGTAAATTCGCTCTGCCCCTTCGAGGTATAAATCTTCTTCCAGTGGTTTGCCAGTTCCACAGCCCAGGAAACGTCCTTCTCCAGGTCTGGGAGCTGCCTTGGAAAATGAGGCATCAAGAAAGAAAGGGCCCAGCCCCCAGGCCATGAGGGAGGGCAGGAGCCTGACTCCACCGAGGAGGGTTAGGGGGCTGGCCCCTTGCTGAGGCCTCCAAGGCTCTCCCCTCTTCTTGACAGCCCCTGAGGCCCCTCAGCCCTCCTTCCATGTGCTGCAGAGGAGCTGGTACTCCCCCATAGTACAGTGGTCTTGAATAAAGCCTTTCTTGCTTGTTTAGAACCTTCTGATGCAATATTTGGCACCCGAATTACTTGTTCTCATAAGATACCTTGCATCAGGTGGTTGTCCCCAGCCTGTGGGTGGAGATGGGGTCTTGAAGCCCACCTGCATCAGTCACTGGGGTGTGCACAGAGAGAGTTTCGGGGTCACCATAGAATAATCCACTCAACACTTAGGAATAAAAGAAACACGAAAACAGCAACTCCTACAAAATTAAAAAATAATGGTACACGGAATGGCACCTAAAGGAAGAGTGTGATGAATATAAACCAGACTATCAAATGCAAACACATGCATGTGTCCGCCCTGCCAGGTAGAGATGCCATAAATCACATCAGAACTTTCTCTAGGGCCGGAATAGTGAAAGCAAGGGGCACAGAGAATGGGGATGAAGGGAAAGGATGAAAAAAACCCACCTGGGGCAGCAGGTCACCTTGGCGGGGGCAGCAGCCTGCTGGGTGGGGCAGCCGGGGCAGCTACCCCTCTAGGTATCTAGGCAGAGAGTCACACAGGGGCTGAGAACCCACAAGATGAGAGGGTGGGTTCTAGGCTGAGCTCTAGGAGTGACTCGGGGATTAAGAGAACATCCACATCAGGAGTCCCACCCCTGAGGTCCCCCAGCCCCTACCATGCTGCATTCCAGGGTCATTCAGGGCCCCAGTTGCTGTGGCCACTCCTACTGCTGCAGAAACTTGGGTCCCATTTGAACTCTGATATGGTTTGGGTTAGGGTGAGGGGTCAGGAGTTAGGGTCAGGGTCAGGGTGAGGGGTCAGGAGTTAGGGTCAGGGTCAGGGTGAGGGGTCAGGGTTAGGGTCAGGGTCAGGGTTAGGGGTCAGGGTTAGGGTTTAGGGTTTAGGGGTGAGGGTTAGGGTTAGGGGGTTAGGGTTAGGGTTAGGGTTAGGGGGTTAGGGTTAGGGGGTTAGGGTTAGGGGTTAGGGTTTAGGGTTAGGGTTAGGGTGTAGGGTTAGGGTGTAGGGTTAGGGTTAGGGTTAGGGTTAGGGTTAGGGGTCAGGGTTAGGGTTAGGGTGTAGGGTTAGGGTGTAGGGTTAGGGTTAGGGTTAGGGTTAGGGGTCAGGGTTAGGGTTAGGGTTTAGGGTTTAGGGGTGAGGGTTAGGGTTAGGGTTAGGGTTAGGGGGTTAGGGTTAGGGGGTTAG
>NW_022437066.1:4515558-4540763 GCF_009761245.1 Sapajus apella | reverse complement strand
AGGGGAGAGAGGAAGCCAGAGGACAGGGGAGGGGAGGAGGGGGGCGCCGCTGGAGGGGCACCGGGGAGCGGGCATGGCGGGAGCCTGGGTCCTCCCGACCGACCGCCGCCCCCGCAGGTGAGGTGCATCCTGACGGGTCACGAGC
Source organism: Sapajus apella (assembly GCF_009761245.1). NCBI lineage: Eukaryota > Metazoa > Chordata > Mammalia > Primates > Cebidae > Sapajus > Sapajus apella. The sequence goes on along the minus strand of NW_022437066.1, from coordinate 4,540,618 downwards.
TGCCCTGCCGCCTGCCGGAGCTCCAGGTCTACACCCGCGGCAAGAAGTACCAGCGGCTGGTCCGCGCCTCCCCGGCGTTCGACTATGCAGAGTTTGAACCGCACATCGTGCCCAGCACCAAGAACCCGTAGGTGGTCCCCGGCGGCGCGGGGAGGCCAGGGCAGTTGGGACAGCCCCTCCGCTGGTGCCCCCGGTGCCTGAGTCTTCTCTAAGGGAGCCTCCGGGAGGGCTCGGCTCAGGATAGGTCCTGGGCGGTAAACTCCAAAGTTCCCTCCTTCTGAGGACTCCGCCAGTGCTGCAGCCCCCACTCTCGCAGAGCTGGGAGCCTTGGGATCCAGGTGGGCACCCGGATACTGGAGTCACCTGCGATCCCCGTTAGGCCCCGCCGTGAGCTCGTTTGCTTTTCGGTAATCGTGAGGTTTGTCCTGTGGGGTGTGGCTGCTTCACAGAAGAGTAGGGGCTTGTGCTTTGTCTCCTGAGGTTGTGCACAGCGTTGGCTTCTCCTCTTGACCCCAGACGGGATCTTTGATTTAGCTGGAAGCTAGGGTGGGCAGTAATCGTCAAAACGGATGGGATGTTCCCATTCATTGAGCACTTGGCCAGGCGGAGCCTTCCTCTTGCATGAACTCATCCTGGAGCAGTCAATGAGGCTGCTGTGCCTACTTTTCCAGTAAACGTTAAGAGGCACAGTCGGCCTGGGTCAGCAGTTCCTTGCCCAGCTTCAGAGTGGAATTGCTCGGAGAGCCTTTAAAAAAGCCCAATATTCAGGTCGCATGGTGGATCATCCCCGGTGCACCATCCCCGGTAGACCGTCCAGGGATGAGTCCAAGACGCAGCCACCAGTGTGGATCTTTGCTGTGAACTGTCCCTGCAAACTGGGTCTCTCTGCTCTGTAGGCACCAGTTGTTCTGCAAACTCACCCTGCGGCACATCAACAAGTGCCCAGAACACGTGCTGAGGCACATCCAGGGCCGGCGGTACCAGCGAGCTCTGTGTAAATGTAAGTCTGGGTGGGCCCCCATCAGAGGGCATCGTCATTTGGGTGCATGCCCGCCCTGCCCCCGATGGAGCGTGCTTGAAGGCAGGTCATCCTTCAGCGATCCATGTTGATGTACCATGCCTGGTTCTGGCACAGTGAAGAGAGGGATGAGGGCCCCTGACCCCACAGCTTCTAGTGCAGGCAGGTGCAGGGCCAGAAGCAGGATCTGGAGTGAGTGAGTGAGTGCACGTGGTGATGTGAGGTGTGGAAGAATCTGGGCGAGGGATGTGGGGTGGTCTTGTGGAGGCAGGAGGGCTGGGAGGTTCCCTGAGGGATTTACTGCAGGCTGAGGCTGGAGGGATGTGGTGGCAGTGGGACTGGGGGGGAATAGCACCCCAGGTAGAGGCCAGGGTTCATGGAGGTCTGAGACAAAAATGTGTTGTCTGAGGTGGGTTCACAGGCCAGGCTAGCGTGCACAGCAGGGCCGGCCCAGAAGCCAGGCGAGGATCCCTGCAGTGCGTGTGTGGAGGGGAATGGGGCGGGGCCTGCATGGACAGTGCGCATGGTTGAGAAGGGTGGGCCCCTTGGCTGCGGTCATCCAGGAAAAGGTGGGTTTTGGGGGGAGAATTCAGAGTCCCTTTGAAGGTTTGAAGCTTGAGCTGTATTAGGAAAGATGTTTATTAGGGAAGGCATCAGGCTTTTCAAACAGGGACAGCCATGCTGGGTGAAGGAGATGCTTGCTCCGTGGCGCTGGGTAAGCACCCAGCGAGTTTAGAGAAGGGAGAGAGGACTGGTCCTGAGCCCCAGGAAAAGGATGGAAGTCCTTTCGTGTTCCTGAAGGGAAGATGAGGACAGAAAAATGATACATTTGCTGACATGGAGGCCCCTGGCAACTGTGGTGAGGCACTCAAAGCTTGGCAGGGACACCTGGCTAGAGTGGATCATAGACTACAGCCCACGAGGACAGTGCCCAGCCTCAGGCAGGTGCTGGGTCACCAGAAGGCCTTTCTGAGGTCCAGCTAAGGAGGGGAATGGACAGAGGCTGGAGTGGACAGATTCGGGTTGGTCTGCTTATGGGAAGATGAGTCCGCCGGCTTCCATTTCCCGATGAGAGGTGGCCCAGCCCTCCGCAAGCATGAGCGTGGACTGAGAAGGCAGGACCAGGGTTTCTTGAGCGGAAAGCAGGCCCTCACAGAGGCCTTGCAGCCACGAGGGCTGCCAGCCTGGGGCTTGGATATTCTCCAGCCAGTGTTTTAGCTGCTCGCGGTGGGCAGGAAGGTTCTAAGTGCAGGGGGCCACAGGGTCCCCATGAGAGTGGTTATGATGACAGACCGTGGAGCTGAGACGGGACTGGGTCGGTGCAGTCACTACAGGGCAGTGGTCCAGAGAAGTCCGAACGTGGCTGTGAGGGGCTCTGCCTGCAAGTTGTGGTGGTAACAAGGCTGCTGTGTGGCCATGGGTGTGGGTGGCAGAGACAAGGAGGGAAAGAGCCCTGGAGATGGGCTGTGACATCAGCGGCCGGGGCCCAGCAGGGCTCCTGCAGTGCATGCGGGGTGATGGTGGGAGCTGCGCCGGACTGGAGGGCAAGCCCCAGCTGACCCTCTAATATATCAGGGGACAGTGGTGGACACTCGAGGTCCTTCCGTGGAAGCTTTGTCCCAACTCCCCTCTCACCCTCTAAGGGGCAGCAAAGGACAGGCAGCCAACCTCCACTGTGCCCCGCCCTCTGGGACAGGGCCTCCCATGCACTGAGGGAGGACTTCGGGTTGCTGGGGAGAGGGTGGCATCACTGCCAGCCCAAGCTGCCTTTGAGAAGCCATGCCAAACTGAGTGGAGCAGGACTCGTCTTGGGCCTGCTCAGTGCCCTCCTAGCTATGGCTTCCCAGGCCTGGCTGGGTCCGGGATGAGTGGTCAAGGCCCAACAGACCTGCACCATCTTCTTACCTCCCAGTTGCAGCCCTGCCCCGCTACCCTCCCTGCATGCCTGGTAGGAACAGGGCCAAGGCACCCAGCAGCTGCTCTGGTTTTTGTCCAGGTCGGTAGGGCTGTGGGACCCTGGCTCAGTGCAGTCCCCACAGGTTAGCTGTGGCCAGCAGACCGTAGGGGGTGTGGAGGTACCCAGTGTATGCTGGCTTATCTCCCAGATGAAGAATGTCAGAAGCAAGGGCTGGAGTATGTCCCTGCATGCCTGGTGCACCGGAGGAGAAAGAGGGAGGACCGGATGGACGGTGATGGGCCTTGCTCGTGGGAAGCCTTCTGGGAGCCCACATCCAGTGATGAGGGGGGAGCTCCGAGTGACGACAGCATGACAGACCTGTACCCACGTAAGCGAACAGCCCCTGACTTGCCCTGACCCTCTCCTGTCAGAGGGAGCAGGGTGTGGTGCTGGCTTCCCTGCACAGAAGGTTCTTGGTGAACTCAGCCTAAAATAACCATCAGCCAATCCCTGTGTTCCTTCCAGCCGAGCTATTCACCAGAAAGGACCTTGGAAACACAGAGGACATAGATGGCACTGATGACTTTTTGACAGATGAAGAGGACAAGGAGGCAAAGCCCCCAAGAGAGTCCACTGATGAAGGCAGGAGGGAGATGGACGTGGACTGGGGGCTGGTCCGGAAGCGCAGGAAGGTGAGCTGTCACCTCTACCCTGTCAGTGTGGCAGTGGCTTCCTCTAGTGATGGTTTTTCATTTCTTTAAAAAAAATTGAGGCTGGGTATGGTGGCCCAAGCCTATAATCCCAGCACCTGGGAGGCTGAGGCGGGTGGATCACTTGATCTCAGGAGTTTGAGACCAGCCTGGCCAATGTGGTGAAACCCTGCTTCTACCAAAAATACAAAAATTAGCCAGGCCTGGTGGCAGGTGCCTATAATCCCAGGTACTTGGGAGGCTGACGCAGGAAAATTGCTTGAACCCAGGAGGTGGAGGTTGCAGTGAGCTAAGATCATGCCACTGCACTCCAGCCTGGGCGACAGCAAGACTGTCTCAAAAAAAAAAAAAAGAGAATCTTTTTCACAAGTGAAATTCCAAGCTAACAACACATGAAACATGGAAGCCGAGGCTGCTAGCTGGCCGGTTGTGAGTGCTACCACTGGCGCTGTGGACCACAGTCAAGACCAAGGGTTTGTGAGGATACCCTCCCCCCTCAGACTGTGAGCTGTGGTTTGTCCTTTCCCCTGTGGCACAGGGACCTGATTACTAGCCACCACCTTTGCCATCGGGGCAGGAGTGGAGACTTCCTCGCGTTTGGTAGATAAGCAGGACCCGGGCTAGAAGAGGTCAAGGTCCTAATGCGTGTGTGGCACTGCAGTGTGCTCCTCTAAGGCCCTGCTGATCCTGGCTAATCCTGCAGCTGTTAAGGAAGTGAGGTGTGGGGGCGTGGAGGAAGCCTCCGTGGGTATCTCACACCAACACCTCCGAGGCTCTGCAGGTAGGGATAGCCCTGTACTCCCAGGGCCCCTTCTCCATGGGATCAGAAAGGCTCCATCATCAGAATTCTGTTTATCCCACAGAAGCAGTTGGGCTCGTTGAAAAAGAAGTTCAAGAGTCATCCCCGCAAACCTAAGAGCTTCAGCTCCTGTAAACAGCCAGGTTAATAAAAGCACATGCTGAGAAGTTTCGAGAAAGCCTTCAGCTATTTTCCCCCACTCCTCATCAAGCCACGTGTCCTCTGAATGATCAGCTGTCCCCGGTGTCTACCTGGTCTCATGGCACTTGTGCCCTCTAAGGCAGGGCTGAGGGGGTGTGTCCCCCATACCCAGGAGGCAGCAGGGCCTCTGAGGGACAGATTCTCTCTGGACATGGCTTCTGAGTGGTCCTCAGAGAAGCCTGAACAAGCAACCTTGCTCACTGGCATCCCGAGGGGAGCCCCAGCCAGGCTGGGCAACACCATAGGATCACACTGCATACAACAAATGCCATTATTTATTTCCATGTGTTTCCAAAAATCAAAACGTTTTCAAACACAACTAAGATATAAAATACAGCATAAAATGAGATTTAGATCTATTTCCCACATAAAGCAAAAAAAATCTTAGAAATTGTTTTGCCAAAACCAATTGGTAGATCCCACTTATCCTCTCCTTCTAGCAAAGGCATGTCCCCCCGTCTGACGCCCTAGCCAACCCAGGGCCAGGAAAAACAGGAACACCCACTAGGGCGGAGGTGCTGCTGGTGTAGAACGTGCTGACTACTCACGTGGCCTCCTTTGGTCCACCCTCCTTTCTACCAACCAGCCAACCAACCTTGACCACAGACAAACCGTGACTTAGCCAAGGTTGTTTGATGGGGCTGTCATATTGCACTAACAGGGAGTGCGACACAGACCAGGAGACAGCCCTGCCGAGGCTGGAACACTGAGACAGGAGCCAGTCTTCTTGCAGGGAGCACCTGAATGATCACAGAAGAGAACTGAAGCCAGTGCTTGATCTTACCAATATTAGGAGATAAGGAAGTGGGCCTCCGGGGGTGGATTTGCAAATGCCTTGGGACTAGCTCGGTTGTGTTAAAAAGGTGCCCCCTCCTCAGGGTAGGTGGCTTCCAAAAGCACTGATGAGCAGAAACCTGCCTCACCCCTGTCCTGCAGAGCCCACGGACAAAAGGCCAAGCCGGAGGCTGGCTCGGGGCTGGACCGCAGCAGCCTGTCCCCCAGATAGGTCTAGGAGCCAAAGAGATGTCTGACCACCCTTGTGGCATTCACTGTGGTGCAGGTGACAGGGAGCAACAAGCAGTTAAACCCCCCAAAAAGAGAAACACAGTATAAGGCAGTGTTAGAAAACTTTAAATACAGGATTAAGATCAAATCGGTAAGGCATCACAAATTGTAAAAAGGAATTCTGGCTGCATTCAGCACAGCAAACGGACAGAATCTGAGTGAGCAACGGCCTTGGGAAAGTGGTGTGTCAGGGCTGCCCACAGGGCGAGTGCAGCCTGGGAAAGGGTGGAGCTGCTTGGCCAGGGCGGCCTGCGCTTTCGAGACCTTGCTCAGGAAAGGCCCCATGTGAGGTAACGGTTCAGTCCGTGGGTCTCCAGTGCTGCGAGCTCCCGCCACACCCTCCGCCCACAGCAGCTGCCGCTCCCCAAGCTGGTCTGAGGAGCAGCTGGTCAGCCTGGCTTGCAGGGCACTGCTGCTGGGGCCACTCCGTGTGCAGTCTCTTCACTAGCCTTCCCCACTGCCAGGTCCAAGGCCAGCAGCACCCAGACCAGCAGCTTCCCCAAGAACTTTTGCCCCTCGTCCTTGCCTCAAGCTACTGAAACTCCCAGGGTGTTACCCAGTAAAAACACTTAGTGCCGATCCAAGCTGACTTTCTGACCGATGACTTTTATCATAAACAGCAGCTTCCACCACCCTTCTAATACTGCAGCATTCTTTGGGTGTCCCTAAATGTTTTCACTGTTCTAGAAAATATTACAATGCAGCGGCAGAAACAACATCGAAGCCACTGGTGCGATTTTACACCAGGGAGATTAACTGTTTGAGGTTTGGCTGAACCATCCAAAATCATTTAGTAGTTTGCGCTAAAAATGTAAACTTAAAAATAAGAGGGAGACTGCTTTGAATGATATACAAATGTGTCTGCTCACAGTATAGCTTGATGGCCCCCTTCTGGACCCCCTCAAAAAAGAAACTGAAAAGTAGGACTGAGCTGCCGCAGCCAGGGGAGCCGCTCACCCCAAAGCCTCAGCATGGGGGAGGCTTCTAACCGCCAGGCTGACCAGCACTGAAGGGCCAGACGCCAGACTGGCTCCAGAGCAGACTGAGCCATCAATTCTCAGGTGTCTCTGCAAATAAAGTTCTCAAAACATCTGTGCCTTTACCAAGGAAGGGGAAGGGAAGAGGATACATAAAAGCTGGCAGTTTTGTTGAATCCACCCCGGACCAGTCCTCGACGGCTGCGGGTCTTAGCCAGGCAGGTAGGGATCTGTGACTGTTACCACTCCTTCTTCTTCTCATCCATGGAGACACCCCCAGGGCCCAGGGCCACCACCAGGAGCAAGCCCCCGATCACCGACATGGTCTGGAAGAAGTCGTATTTCAGGAAGTCATGCATGGGCTTGTAGACTGGAATGGTCCAGAAGGCGTTGAAATACACGTTGATGGCAAAGAGCCAGACAACAAGAGTCAAAGCAGCCAGCTTGGTTTTAAAACCAATGGCCACTAAAATCATCAGAGCTGTGCCCACGATGTTCTGGACAATCTGCATAGGTTGAAACGTAAGAAATTCAAAATAAACGTGAGAAGAGAGATGCTTTATGAACAAAAGTTCAAGCGGCGGCGTGTCATGGAAGCCTCTATCTATCAGGCTGATGTGGCTACTGCTGAGATGGCTGCTGGTACAAGTGGGGCAACCAAGGCTGGGGGGAAGCAGGAGGCGACAAAGCACCAGCTTTGAAATGTGGAAGGTTTGGGGAAGATTAAAATCCCCAACTATTAACAGGCTGTGATTTACTAAGATGCAGCTTTAATCCATAAATAAATTCCCCCGTGCTTCTTGGTCCACCCAGACATCCAGGCCAGAAACATCCTCTCCTCTCCCCATGGCACCAGGAAACCTTCCTGGACACTGCCCGGCTGAGGCTCTCAGTCATTTCCGGAGATGTGTTCTGGAAGCTTCTGGAGGCCTGCCCCTGACACCTGGCACACAGGAATTACTTGAGAAAGATGTGAACAGTGAGGAGAGAAAGAAGAGTAAGAGCAGCTTGGGTGGAGAGCCTTGGCCAACCAAGGGCCAAGCACGCTCCACCAAGGTTAGAGGCTCTGGCCTTCACTTGCTGGAAAGAAGGCTTGACACACAAGGGATTGATGACTTTTTTTGGTCTGTTTTAATGGGATCAAAAGGTTTGCTCCATTTGAGCAGCTCCCCCAGGCTGTGGTTAGTACCCAACCAGGGCGGGGTGAACAGGGACAGCATTCTCTCTAGTAGAACAGGAAACCAGACCCGACCCGTTCAGGCAAGCAGGAATACTTACAGAAAAGAAGCTGGCGTCCAAATGAAGCAGGGTCATGAACATCAGAACCAGCAAGACCCTGCCTCCGAGCTGCATGTACTGTTTGGGGGAGCTCTCACGCATGGTGGGGACGCCCGCGAACATGCTCTTCCCTTCAGAACGAGATTCTGCTAGGAGCAGCAACAGGCCTCCTCCTAGGGCCAGGTTCCTGAGGAACAGATACGCAAGCTGAAGCGAAGCCTCACCTGTCAGACCAGGTGCAGGGAGAACTTGGTGCGCATACAGGAAGGCCTTTACTTCCCTTTCTCCAAACTCAGCAATCTGCGAAGCAGGACCAGGCAGGCATGTGCACAGGACCTCAGACTCTGGAGTTACAGCCATGTAAAACCTTACATAGCTCAAGAGACAGATGTGTCTTTACAACTTGACAGCGATGGGCTACCTGAACCCACGCAGAACCAAGTCACAGCTTCAGTGTCTGTTGACCAGCTGGGTCCCCATGAGCAGCCACGTCCTCCACTCAGATGCTGAGTCCCCACGCCCGTGAAATAAGGGGCAGAAGAGATGGCTTCAGTCACTACTATTCTAGCGGCTCTGCAGCGTCCTCTTCAGAACCTGCTTCTAAGAGGCACAGTTCAGACCAGAGAGTCAATCTTTTGGCTTCCCTGGGCCACACTGGAAGAGTCGCTTGGCCACACATAAAATACACTAATACTAATGATAGCTGATAAACTAAAAAATAAAATTTAAAAACCACAAAAACTCTCATAATGGTATAAGAAAGTTTATGAGTTTGTGTTGGGCTGCATTCGGCCCGTGGACCACAGGCTGGACAAGCTTGGTTTTGACCCAAATATGTTAACTGAGTTTAGAAATACAGATTGAGTATCCCTAGCCTGAAACGCTTGGGACCCAAAGTGTTTCAGATTTTGGTATATTTATATACTTATCGGTTGAGCATCCCAAATCTGAAGATCCAAAACCTGAAACGCTCCAACGAGCACTTCCTTTGAGCATCATGGTGGTGCCCAAGATTTTTAGAAGCAAGATGGAGTCAAATTAAAAAAAAAAAAAGATTTTTTCCATTTTGGAGCATTTCAGACTTTGGATTTGCAATGCTCAGCCTACACGAGGAGCGTATACTAAAACTCACCAACCAGAATGCACATACCTCATCAAAAACTTCAAGTCCCATAAAATGCTGTAGGCAATCGTCTGGGGGGAAAGAAAAAAGAGACACCTGAGTCTCAGCCTTTCCAAAGGCATTTCCACAGAATTCATAATAGCCTTAGGCAGTCTCTCCAATGTCAGCTGGAGTCTAAAACACACAAAACCAACACAGGAGACCAAGGACAGATCTAGGCTCAAAAATGTGGTTCTGTATTTCTCAAGAAATGTGCTGTGATGTTCTGGAGAACAAAGTGATTCTGAGACCACAGATGTGGATTCAGATATCCTGTTCCCAGCATTTCATTCTGAATAACCAGGTATTCTTCTTTATGAAGCAACGTGATAACAAGACAGCATCCTGACTGCAGCCAAGCTCAGGACTTCCCCTTGTCACAGTAATCACAGAAACGGGCAAAAGATGGCCCCGTACCTAATGACCCACCTCTACAGCCCTGCTTGGGCTCACGACTTCCCCAGAAGAGAAGGGAGCTCCAGGAAGTCAGAGACACGGAGAGGGCCGAAGAGGGAGTGACACTGATCCCTCAAGATTGTCTTTTCAGAAGCTCTGCTCCACCAGAGCAAAGAGAAGGGAGCCCCGACCGCACGCCCCGTGTACCTGCAGAGCGATGATTCCAAAGAGCCCGAAGCAGGCGTACTGCACGAAGTTCCTGCTCAACACTAGGACGCAGCCAGCTGGAGAGAAGGACAAGGGTTAGTTACAGGGTCTGAGGATGGGTGCCAGGGGAGGAGCACTGTTTCGATACACTGCCACCTCACCTGGCCCTCTCGTCCAGAGGCAGGTGAGGAAAACCACCTACCCAAGCAAAAAGCAACTTCTGGGAGAATTAATGATAGGCAAGGACCACACATGGTAAGTTGACTGGACTTAACACAAACACAGAAAGTGGAGCCCTTGCTGTAATAAGGAACAGGCTGTCTACCACAGTCAGCTCCCAAGTCAGCCGCCCACCTGACGTGGGAAATTAACTGCTCTACTGTGGAAAGTTCACACACAGCCTCCCAACTGCTAATGATCATGGAGTAAGAAGCCCAGTGAATCCTGCCTACTCTCAGCCACTCACTCAGCTGTCCCAGCAAGTTGAGGAAGACGAAGGATGAGGCCAGCAGGTAGCCGCAGTTCCAGGTGGTGTCGATGTAGTCGCGCTGCTCACTCCACTGGAACCACATGCGGATGCCGTCCTCCAGGAAAGTGCTGATCAGACAGAGGCGCGCCACATGGGGCAGGTACTGCTTTGTGACACGAAGGAACTGCAGAGCCACAGAAACCCAAGGGTGAGGTGACTGTGGCAGGGAGCCCCAGACCGCAGCCGGGCACGTCCTTGGGCGGGGTGTGCATGAGGAACAGACGCTGTGGAAGGTAAGAGCTCTGGTCAGCCCCGGTGCCTTCTGAGGACAGACTGGCGGCTCTCAGTGCCTGCTCCCGAGTGCTACCCTGTGAGTCTGGACACGTGTGACAATCCAAGTATTAGTCCCAGAGATGCATGACGTAGCATTGGGCACTCTGGTGTAGACCCCATAGGGCAGCAGCCCTAACACTGCCACTGTGATTTCCTCCAGTGCCTTGGCAGGCAACTACAGTCATCGAAGGTGGCACTGCCACAAGACACAGAGCTTCTCTTTTCCGTCAAGGGCATTTACCAGTTGGAATTATAGAATGACATCTGAAAAGGCACTTAGAGGTCGTCTATTCAGGGTTTCCACACCTCGGCATTAGGTGGGTCACTCTTTGCCGTGGGTCATCCTGGGTGCTACGGGCTATGACACGGCAAGCCTGGCCTCTGCCCATGACATGCCAGCAGCAACCTCCCTACTGTGGCACCACTGCACTTTGCCAGGCATCCCTACTGCTTGGGTCCAACCCCTCACCTTACAAATGCGCATACTAAGCCCAGCCAGAAGGGGTTTCCCCAGGCCTCAAGGACCTGATGGTGCAATGCCAAGACCTGACCCCAGCCTGCAGGTCACACATGGCTGAGGTGCCAAGGCCTGGACCTCTCAGCCTGCCCAGTGACACCCAGAAGCCCCCTGACAGAACAAGGGTTGGCTTAGGTGACAGCCAGGGTCCCAGGCTTAGAGGACCACATGGTTGACTGAATGGTAAGATCACGTGTTTATGGTTAGCCGAAAATCTCCAGAGCAGCAGGAGGAAGCCCCAGGCTCTGGAGAGCGCATGTGCTGTTACAAGCCAGGCTGGTACTTCCTGGCCCCTGACGGAGTTCCCCCTTGCAAGCTCAGGATCTGACTTGGGGACTGTGTACACAGCAACTGTCAGCACAGAATGAAGCTGGTACCGCTAATGGCTAGAAAGCGCTGGGATTTTGTCAAAGCCTGCATAATCTTGAGCAAATTAAAACACAGTAACAAATGGGATGGACAGCTGTTTCAACAGCAATGAAATGCAAGTGTATAAAATTACTGTCAAATGTCAAAGGCAAAGAAAACATTTATGACTTCCTGCTGTCCTGTGAGTCAGGTCATTTATGACGGCTGGGTCAGGTGGCCAACGTGCACTACTGGATGCCTGATACAAATGTCACGCAGGTTTCCCCATGCACTTTTATCACTCACGCAAAACTGAGATATAAAGGGAAAGAAATCCTGTAACACAGCAAGTCCTTAGGAGAAAGATCAGGGGACCCACCCACGAATGTGTGTTGGGAAGCCAGAGTCTAAAGAGCACCCAAGAGCCTGACCCCCGAGGGTGAGGCGAGCAAACGTCAGCTGCACAGTCCCTCCTAGGGCTGACTAAACCTACTGGTGGAACAAAAGAAGATGTGCCTACGTGCTTCTTACTTTTCACCATCTTTTCAAGTTGCTCCAAATTCTTAGACACTGCTGAGACTCCCCATCTCAGTTTACAAGCCCCGGCTGTTCAGATCACCCTCCAGCTTGTCAAGTGGGGCCCTGGCTAGGTCAGAGCTGCAGATTGGCTCCCATGTGGCAGGGAGTGGAGGTGGAGATTACAAAGCCAGGTGGCCATTCTCCCCAAACCCAGTGAGCCTGCGCCCTGCAGTGTCAGTTCTACACACATTTACTCAACCTTTGACTCCACTGAAGGGATGGGAGACATCGAAGTGACCGACAGATACCCAGGGAATCACCACGCCATCTGGGAGACGAAGTGGAGGCTGAGGCTCTGAGGCTGGTACTGTCCAGCAGGCACTCTGTGTGACCTGGACATACCCAGTTACCGTCCAGCCAGCACACTGTGTGACCTGGACATACCCGGTTACTGCAGGACAGTAGAGGTAGCATCTCTACTATCCTACAGTAGAGTGAGGCCAGATGAACTAATGGTTGCTAAGATTCTTTCCAACCTCACTAGGAGGAAGACCTTGTTTTATATTTTGTTTTTTTAAAAGACCCCAAATACTCCCCTATGAATTTCAGAGCCAATACAGAGGACCAGCACAAGATGCCAGCATCACACTGGGAGGTGGGAAAAGGTGACGCCACACACCCTCCCCCAGGTTCTGCCTCACAGCCCCATTGCTTTCTAAATGCCCAGCAACAGTGTAATCACGCATATTCCGTGGAAGAGATAAAGTACACCACCTTGGCACGTGATGTGCCACTGTTCTCAGGTAATGGCCTTTGTGTCGTGGCCTAGCTGGGAAGCCCTGGCAAGGACACGGAACTTCGCCTCATCTAAACCTGGGGAAAAGCAACCACGGGGAAGGAAGAGCTCAACAAGAGGCTGTGCAGACCTCTGAGATGAGATGGAGCTGTGGCGGGACTCCACTGTGGCAGAGAGGCAGACTGTAACCCACACCCAAGACAGACACAAGAGGTGTTCTGACTTGCTTCTAAAATGAGAGCTGTGAACCGCTCACCGACCTCTGATGAGCAAACCAGCCCCAGCCACGGGCTGCTGTCTAAGCCTCACCCAGCTGCAAGGACCCTCATTTAGCGTGCTCATCTGCTACGTGCAAGCCCCTGAGACTGAAACAGTGTTTAACAGTCTCTTTGATGAGTCTGCGACTCTTCATTTGAGCGTCTGGGTCAAGAGGATTAAAGAACAAAAAAGACAGAGAAGGTGGGACCGCCAGTACACACCTCCTCCCCTCAGCAAACATGGCGAGGAGACAGACACAGCTCTTGGCTTTGGGGAAAAACACGCAAAAATTTCGGTACTGCACTCTGAACTGAGCACATCTACTGCTTTGCTGCACTGGTTTTCAAGGGCAAGCCTGGTCCAGATTGAAGGCTGACCAGCTGTAAGGCTAATGCAGTCTCCTTTAAACCAGCCACCATCTAATGAGCATCCCCCAACGTGGGGGACTGTTTGGACTTAGCACTGAAAAAGCCATGTTTAAAGACCAGGCCCAACATTAACCTCTTTCCCCACACACATGTTGGTCACAACTTTTTCAGCTAGGCCAGTGGACCCATGTCATGCCACTCCAGAACACGTCCCAAGGCCAGTGTTCCCTCAGCACAGGAGAGAAGAGCCCCCAACTTAGGCATGACACACAGCACCCGGGACAGACAAGGGCAGCCACACTGCAGGCACTCAGCCCACTGCCGGTAGCTAGCACACAGGCAACCTGTGTAAACACAGCAAGCACATAAAACCCGTGACAGTCACCCTCCCCCCATCAGAGAACTGTGACAGTAGAGCCAGAGGTGGCTGCTGATATGGCAGGCTGCAGGAAGGAGATGACACAGTTAGCTCACCTCTGTGGCCAAGCTTCTCATTAAGTCTCTCCGAGAACCACGCCATCAAGCAGGATATGGTTCATAAGCAGTGACAGCATCTCAGGAGCTTAATAGGAAGACTGAGATTCCTCTCAGATGGGTAGTTATTTTAGACAACTGAAGGGGATTTGAGAAAGGTAATTATATCCACCCTGAGAGATGACTTCGTGGGCATACAGTGATCACTGTCACAGCCACCTGCAGCTCCCACGCCACACAGAAAACTCCACTTTCTCTTCACATTCAGGACAAAAAGAAATTAAGAAAAGCAGCCTGCAAGTTCATGGTGAATGAGAACATCGAGGAAAAAGGCAGGTCAGATTTCCTTGATCACCAAGGATTGGGGCTGCCTCCCTCAAGGCCCAACTCAGGTCCCACACATCCTAGAAACGAGGACATGGGCCTTTGCCTCATCTAAACCCGGGGAAAAGCGACCATGGGGAAGGAAGAAGGCGCCCAGCAGCTTCTCGAATCAGATTGTCAGGGCGGGCTCGACCTCAGTGGCTCACTGCAGCTCCAGAACTTCCCCAGCCTCCCTCGTGCTGCACTAGAGGTTTACACCGCACCCTGCAGGGCCAGAGCAGGTGTCGCACAGCCCAACGTGGGAGATGATGGCCTGGCTTTACTAAAAAACTGTGTGATCAAAATCACAACTATAGGAAAGAATTAACTGAGCACAACTGGGCCCCATCTTCTGGCAGGGGCCCCGCTAACCACAACCTCCCCTGCTTCTCCCCCGCACTCCCCTAAAGAGCGGGGTGGATGTGTTCTAACCTCCCGTGAAGATCAGCACACAAAGAAAAGTGAGTCAGCTCCTCTTTGCCTTTTCTCCTTGCTCCTCCATGGTACAGGGTAAGGTAGGACAGAGCATGCCACTGTCACCAGGACCCCACCACACCAGACAGCGACCCTCACGATGTTCATCAGGAGCTTCACAGTGCCTGTGCCACCAGCAGGTTCAGGTGTCCTCAGGACCATCCTTGCTTCCCCAGCACTTCAACTAGGGCCAAGGCCAGCTCCTAGGGCCCAGGACTAGCTCTGCCACTCTTGAGGATAGGTTAAAGACACCAAAGGCCACACTGGAGAGGAAAGCCCCATGAAGCTTTTCTGTCACCTTGGTGATAAACTGCCAGGCAGAACCCATTAAGTGCCAATATTGCTGTTTATGGATATAAACTGCTTAGAAGCTACATTTTGCAGAGTGTCTAATAGGCAGTGTGGAGCAGCTGCAGGCATGGACATTAGTTTGGATTGCTGAGTTCATTAGAGTTTCTGGCCCCTTCCCATAGCTTCCAAATGCCTAGCTCCTGCATAGAGCAAGTCTCAGCAGTTTCTACAGAGCATGGCTCCCAGGAGCAAGAGGACACTGTCCCTGGCTGCCAGGACAAGGAGCTTGATGCCAGAGAGAGAGAGACAAGAGATGCAGCTGGGGGGAGCCTGCCAGCAGAAACTAACCAGACTGCTCGTCCCCGTGGACCAGCCTCTGCAGACCAGAAGGTCGCAATCCACCAAGCAGTACGGAACCCAGCCTTTGGGGTAACAAGATGCGAACTCAGTCTCCAGCCCACCATGAGCCAGTGCAACCAGCCAACCTCCCTCTGCCCATATGAAGATGGAGACGCTCTGGCCAACCTCCTGCAGTTGGGAAGGTCACAAAAGGAATGTGTATCATGGTCCTGGCCGACTGAAAGACTTAATGTCATTGTCATAATACCTGAGGACACTGGGCCTGGAGAACTAAGCTTATTCAGGTCTTGCTCTCAGCAACACACACTTTCCAGTCAAATCTTGTCACTTCAGTTTTGCTTTTGTTTTCTGAAGACGAGAAAATCTGGATTCTTACTTAATCTGATCAGTGACTTCCATGGTAATTCCCCATTGGGTTCAAATTAGGTCATTTTTACGTGAAAGCCTGGTCTGGCAGCTTTAAGTACTATGTGGATAAGCAGGAACAAAGCTCCACCTGGGCTTCGTCAGATCTGTCCACAAGAAGCCACACTGTGACGTCGTGAACTGTTAACCTGCCTGCGTCTGTCTGACTGGAGTTTGGGCGAATACAAGTTGCTGCCCTCCCAAGCTGACCAGAAAGCGGCATGGAAACTCCTGCTGCCATGCTCTGCCACCACCCAGGCAGACTCTAACGAGATCATCTGACGTCGGCAGCCTGTGCTGCCCAACAGATACGGGATTTGTATGTGACATCGGCGGCCTGTGCTGCCCGACAAACACGGGATTTGTATGTGACATCGGCGGCCTGTGCTGCCCGACAGAAACGGGATTTGTATGTGACATCGGCGGCCTGTGCTGCCCGACAGATATGGGATTTGTATGCGAATGGGCCACTCACCCCTCACCTTCCAGTGCTCTTCCCTTGACTTGGGCCAGAAGAGAACTACCAGGCGCTGGGGGTGCTGGGGACCAAGACCTGGGTTTTCTTCGGTGGCCCACAGGCAAGTCCAGGAGCCTGGGCCTGTTTGGCCTCTCCTTAGTAACCTGGGAGAGGTCAACCCTGTGCCCCCTCAAGGGCCCCTTTCCAGTTCCAAGCTACTGCTGCTTTCATTTAAAACACAGCAAAACACATAAAGGCGGCTGGGCACGGTGGCTCACACCTGTATTCCCAGCACTTTGGAGGCCAAGGTGGGTGGATCACCTGAGGTCAGGTATTCAAGACCAGCATGGCCAACATGACGAAACGCTGTCTCTACTAAAAATACAAAAATTTTTCGGCGTGGTGGCAGGTGCCTGTAATCCCAGGTACTCAGGAGGCTGAGGCAGGACAATAGCTTGAACCTGGGAGGTGGAGCGTGCAGTAAGCTGAGATTGTGCCACTGCACTCCAGCCTGGGCACACAGTAAGACTCCATCTCCAAAATAATAATAATAATAATAATAATAATAGCAGTAATAACAAAACATGAAGAAAAGGCCAGGTGCAGCGGCTCCCACCTGTAATCCCAGCGCTTTGAGAAGCTGAGGCAGGCGGATCACCTGAGGTGAGGAGTTCCAAGACCAGCCTGGCCAACATGGCAAAACCACATCTCAACTGAAAATACAAAAATTATCCAGGCATGGTGGCGCTCGCCTGTAATCCCAGCTACTTGGGAGGCTGAGGCTGCAGTAAGCCAAGATCGTGCCATTGCACTCCAGCCTGGGCGACAAGAGCAAAACTCTGCCCCCCCCCCCCCCCCCCCAAAAGGTGGTAAAAAAATAAGTAGAAAAAAAAACAAAAGGAGAAAAAGAAAAGAAGAGATTGGGAACTTTTTCTTCAGTAGAAGAGTCTGTCATTTGCTAGTGGGCAGCAGCTTGACTGGAGACATTTTATCTAGAGTTGGTTATGAAACTCACTTGCAAAACCCAAGTTTTCCAGGGTGAAGAGCGAGTGTATGTAGCTCTCATCCTTCCCTTGGCTGTAAGGAGCCATCTTCTTAGGGAGTTGCGACTTGGGGAAATAAAAATGGGTCACTATAAATTATGCCAATTAAACTGACAAACTAAAAGGCCTACCTGGGTCTGGAGAACTTTTGATAGGAATTGTTTTTGTAAGGGACACAGTTTTAAAATTCTGTCTTTAAGCACAAAATTAGCACCTTAGGAAAAATTGCTTCTTCAAGTTGATATACTTTTTCTCCCCAAATTTAAAATATCAGCTCACAGGAAAGTGGTGCAATGAGAGCCGATGGTGAGGTCACACTAGAAAGAGATCACCCCCGGGGTGATGGAAAACATCGATAGCTAAGCAGAAACGGTCACTTACTTTTTTTTTTTTTTTTTAAATCACACATACACAAGCCTTCCAATAAGTCTAGGCCTCAGAGTTTGATGACTCACTATCACCTCCAGAAAAATTAAAAAATTTAACCATCACTACTCAAAACTCTGGCAAAGCCACACAAACACATTTAGTAAACTGAGGAAAGAACGGCGAGTGGGCCACCCAAGGCTCTCCCTGTGAGGATAAGGCTGTTAATTTGTCGACAAAACGGGATTCTTTCACAAGTAAAAGGCAGAAATCTGCGTAACCACCACCACCACTTTTTTTTTTTTTTTTGCCAAACTTAATGAAAAAAGAGGGTGGGGAGCTGTGTCCCTTCACTTTCCAGGTTCGGATCCTGTCCACCCAGTTTCTGAATGCTCTCAACAGTTACCCAACCGCCTGTTTCAAGGGCTTCCCTGTTGCTTAGAATGCCACCTGGACACTTCTGGAAGGAAACTATCAAAGATAGTCTTCCCCTCCTCCCAGGCTGTGTATAGCTCCCCACTCAATCCAGCCCAGGGCAGAGTCCAAACGGGAGGGAGAGATGCAAGCAGGGTCAAAGGGACCCCAAGAGTCCAGCACATCTGGGAAAGAGAAAAGGAAAAGCTGCTGTGGCTTCCTGTAGCTGGGGAGCACGCCAGCGCGCCCCCTTTCCTTTGGGAGGACCCCCGGCCCCCGTTCGTCCCCGAGCTCCCTCCCCGCCTCCCCGAGCCCGGTGAAAGGAAAAACGTGCGGGGACCCCCCACCCCGGCAGCAGCTCCAAACGCCGAGGCGCTCCCCGCGAGTCTCAGAGCCGCCCCAACCTCAGGACTCCCGCCGCGGGCCCTGCAGGAAACCCCCCACAGCCTGCGGCTTGGAACCCCGGGCAGGCCGGAGGGTGCGGGCGGCGGGCCAGGCAGGGCGCCGAGGCCCGGGCTCCGGGAGCGGCCTGGCGGACAGGGAAGACCGGACCCGCAGGTCGGACTTGGGGGTGTCTAGGCCGGGACGGAGGCCCGGGTGTGGGGGGTCCCTCTGCGGGAACAGGAGTCCGGGGCGGCCCGGGCCTGGCGGCCCGCGCAGGGAGGCCGACACCGGAGCGACCCGGGCGGCCTGGGTCGGGGTCGGGGCCGGGGTAGGGGCCCGCAGGCCGCACCTGGTCGGCGAAGTCCTCGGCCGTGCCCATCAGGTCGTTCTGGCCCATGGCGACGGCGGGAGGCTCGGCTCGGCTGGCTCGCTCGCTGGCCCTCGCCCGTCGGCGCCCGCGCCCGCGCCCGCGCCCGCTGCGGCCTCCACAGGAAGTGCCCGGCGGCCGGCCTCGCTCCGCGTCGGCGGCGGCTCCAGCGGCTGCCACGTAGGCCAAGGCTTAAAGGGGCCGCGCGCCACCCGGGCCCGCCCCGGCGCGTCTTAAAGGGGCCGCGCGCCGTCCGCAGCCGTCCGCAGCCTCCCGACCCGTCCGCTCGAAGCCACGCCCGGCGCGCTCGACGCCACGCCTTTCACGCTGGAGGCCCCGCCCACCGCGCGCCGGCCCTGCGACCCCTCCGGTCCCGGCGGAGCGCGTCCCCTTTAAGGGGATAGAAGCCTGCGGTTCTGGGGCGAGCGCGGGAGGGACGCTTGGGTGCCCCGAGGGCGCCGTTCGGGCGGGGAGGGTCCGGCAGGTGCCACTGACCCATGCGGGGTGGGTTGGGGGCGGACGCTCGCCCGGACGCGGTGGCTACTGAACATGCTTGGGGCGGGGTCGGATCGCTGGCTCCCCGCGCGGGGGAATCGAAGCCCGAGGGCCCCCAGAGAGCCCATGGAGAAGTACCAGGTGCCGAGTGTCCCCTGCAGGGAGGCGGGGTCGGGTCTCCGTGGGGTAACGGTCGCAGCCCTAGAGCGGCGGCCGACGGGTCCGACCGAGGGCGGGAGGGATCCGCGCCCTGGCCAGTGCCGGCCTCCAGCTCCTGGGTTGAACCCGGGGACTTCCAACGGTGACTTCCTGGGTGCCCTTTGCCACTCAGCTTCCCCCTTTGTGAATTAACTAAGGCTTCTCCAGCCCTGGCTGAGTATTTGAGGGTGTGGGGCAGCTCCTCTGTCCTTCGTGCCCGGGGTCCGTGCACTTGGGTCCACCGAGGCAGGACCCCCGGGAACTCCCCGAGTACGTAAGTGGGAGCCCCCAGTCCCTAAAAACACCCCTGCAGCCTGGGTCTGTGAAATGAGACCTGAAATAGTCACAAAACACAAAAAGCTGCAAAATAAAAGTGAATGTTTAATTAAATGCTCCTACACGTGATATGTAAACTTTATTAAATGTTAGATTCAGCATTTGTAAAAATTACATTCGCTTGGAAACAGTTTGTGGGTTAGATTTTTCTCACTTTGGAAGAATTCTCTTTGTGTGAGAGGACTTACAGGGCGTTGCCGGCGGTGAAGCAGATGAGTTTCTGGTGGCCGGATAATTTTTAAAGTAAAGTTACTGTTCAGGAGAAAAAGTAAATAGAACTTTCAGGAAGATACCTGCTTTTGGAAACAAAAAATAGACTTGATTCGAAATACAGGTCCATTTTACTGCTTAATTTGCTGCCTCAGTCTGAACGCCCTCACATCAGCTCTGCCCTCAGGCCCCTGCGGCTTAGACCAGCAGTCCCCAGTGTTTTTGGCACCAGGGACCAGTTTTGTGGAAGACCGTTTTTCCACAGACCGAGGTGGGAGGATGGTTTCAGGATGATTCAAGCACATTATATTTGTGTGCACTTTATTTCTATTATTATATTGTAATACATAATGAAAAAAAAATTTTTTTTTGAGATGAGTCTCGCTCTGTCGCCCAGGCTGGAGTGAAATGGGACACTCTCGGCTCACCACAACCTCCACCTCCCGGGTTCAAGTGATTATCTTGCCTCAGCCTCCAGAGTAGCTGGGATTACAGGCACACCCCACCATGCCCAGCTAATTTTTGTATTTTTAGTAGGGACAGGTTTTCACCATGTTGGTCAGGCTGGTCTTGAACTCCTGACCTCATGATCCACCCACCTTGGCCTCCCAAAGTGCTGGGATTATAGACGTGAGCTACCATGCCTGGCCATAATGAAATAATTACAACTTACTGTAATGTAGAATCAATGGGAGCCCTGAGCTTGTTTTCCTGCAACCAGATGGTCCTGTCTGGGGGTGATGGGAGACAGTGACAGATCATCAGGCATTAGATTCTCATGAGGAGCAGGCAACCTGGATCCCTCGCATGTGTGGTTCACAATAGGGTTGACACTCCTATGAGAATCTAATGCTGCTGCTGATCTGACAGGAGGCTGAGCTTGGGTGGTAATGCCAGCCATGGGGAGTGACTATAAATACACAGGAATTTTTGCTCCCTTGCCTGCTGCTCACCTCTGATGTGCTGCCTGGTTCCTAACAGGCCACAGACTAGGGGACCCCTGGCTTAGAATATCCAGCGTCAGGAGCAGGCTGCTCACAAGGCTGGATTACAGACTCCTAAGACTTTTATCAGCTCAAATTCCCTAGGCTCAGGGTTCCATCCTCATATCTCCTCCTCTGGGTCCTATCCTCCCACCCCAATCCTCTGATGAATGTCAGCCTCCAGCAATCCCCAGCCCAGTCCCCCACCTCATAGCCCTTGGTCTCTGCACAGAGTTCTGGCTTGGTAGCCATCTCTCTGCAGATTTGGCTCAAATCACTTTGGCTCAAATCACAGTCTCTAAGGTCAGACCCCAGAGTTACCCCAGGCAGTCCTGCTTTTTAGTGACATAGCCTCAGGCAAGGACCTACCCCTTGTGCCTCAGTTTCCCCAAATGTAAACGTAGAATTAGCAATGGTATCAACTGCATAGGGTGACTGCGAAGTGGTTGGCACCATGCCAGACACACAACGGCTTCCTGATTGTACCAATCGCAAGACTGGTTACTTTCTCGTTTGAAGCCAGTTTGGAGGTGGATTGGAGGTGGATACTGGAAGTTGAGGTCACAGGGGTCTACAGAGCGTGAATAAGCCCTTTTTCCCTGGGAGGTGCTTGCTCTTGAGTGCCCATCTGGTCCTCACTGCAGGTTGGGGAAGGGATATAGGGTTCTAGAAAAGCTTCCAAATGGGTCTCAAAGAGATGAAATTGGAGTTCTGCCATGGAAAGGCTTCTTGCCCTCCTTGGGCCATTTCCGCTATTGCAAGATAGGGTGGAGCCACATGCTCTGCCAATCTGATGGGGGAGTTAGCGGGGCCAGAAAAGAAGTTGGAGCTGGGCTTTTGGAAAACAAAAAGCTGTGTGCATTTCCTGAAAGCTTCTCTCTCCATTGCTGGTAGGTTTTGTATGAACTGAATCCTGGGGCCTTGGGGGTGAACCTCGTGGTAGAGGAAGTGGAAACCGAAGTCAAGCGTGTGATAAAGCAGGTAAGAGGCCAACCTGCCCATCCCAGGCCATGTGGTTCTGTGGCTGTGATTTTCCCCAATATAAGCTCTTCCCGTGGTAGAGAAGCTTCCTGATGTGGCAGCTGGATTCCTCGCTGCCAGCACTCTCAGAGACAAATCTGGTTGTGGTAGACGTGGGGGTGCATGGAGCTCTCTCACCTTGATGGGGAAGCGATGCTAAATCTCTGTTCTGACACCACCACCGCCTCCATTTACACATCGCATGCTGCATGCCAGGCATCGACTTGCTTCATCTCCTGTCAACCCTGCAAAGCAGGAACAATGGCCCTGTTCACAGCCAAAGACAGTGAGGCTCAAGGCGGCACCAGACTAGCCAAGGTCACAGTTTCCCAGAGGATTGGAATTCAGGCCACCTCACTGGGGGACACCATGCTACCCGGTGCTGGGTCACCCATTTTACCAAAAGGGAGCCAGGCCCAGAGAGGATAGGGATTGGCTCAAGGTCGCACAGGGCCAAGGTCACACACCAGGCCCTGAGCCCTTCCTCTGCACTCCTCTGCATGGGAGGTGTAGGCATGCAGGAGGACATCCCCTTTTGTGTCCAAGACAGGGAGGTCCAGATCAACAGAGGAGCCAGGGTGAGAGAGCTGCTGTAAGAGTCCCTGGCACGCCCTCCTCTCTGTGGTGGCGACAGGGACCCAGCGGGTTCAGGGCTCGCCACGCAGCGAGAGGAGCCTTGTCAGCAGCTGTCACTCAGCCAGACCTCAATCAGTGCAGCTCCACAGCCTCACCCTGAGTGGCTGGGCCTGGAGTCCTTGCCCCTGCCCCACTCCCTTGGTAGCTGGCTGTGGGGTTGGCCCCCTTGTCTCATAAGCCATTGGGGCAGGGTGGCTGGCTGCCCTCTGAGCAATTAAGGAGCTTTTTGGTGTTTTTGTTGTTATTGTTGGTTTTTTCTTGGAGACAGTCTCGCTCTGTCACCCAGGCTGGAGTGCAGTGGCGTAATCTTTGCTTACTGCAACCTCCGCCTCCCAGGTTCAATCAATTCTCCTGCCTCAGCCTCCCAAATAGCTGGGACTACAGGCGCATGCCGCCTATACCAGGCTAATTTTTTGTATTTTAGTAGAGACAGGGTTTCACCATGTTGCCTAGGCTGGTCTCGAACTCCTGAGCTCAGGCAGTCTGCCCACCTCGGCCTCCCAAAGTGCTGGGATTACAGGCATGAGCCACCCCACGTGGCCTGAGGAGCTTTTAAAAAAGCCGTGACCAGTCACGGTGGCTCAGGCCAGCACTTTGGGAGGCCCACTAGCATTTTGTTAGGTGGATCCCTTGAGGTCAGAAGTTCGAGAGCAGCCTGGCCAACACATTGAAACTCTATCCGTACTAAAAATACAAAATTTAGCTGGGTGTGGCAGCTCACACCTGTAGTCCCAGCTATTTGGGAGGCTGACATGGGAGAATCACTTGATCCCAGGAGGTGGAGATTGCAGTGAGTCAAGATTGCGCCACTGTACTCCAGCCTGGGTGACAAGAGTGAGACTTCGTCTAAATAAATTAATTAATTAGTTAAATTAAAAATAAAAATGTCAGCCAATTATTTCTAAATAAAAATTAGGGAAGGAAAGCTTAGATAGGAGTTTATGGATCCTTCCAGTCTTTTTTTCCAAGCATTTGTAAACTTTTTTGTTTTTAGGAGAATGGAATTGTTTTTTTTTGAGACAGAGTTTCGCTCTTGTTACCCAGGCTGGAGTGCAATGGCGCAATCTCGGCTCACCGCAACCTCCGCCTCCTGGGTTCAGGCAATTCTCCTGCCTCAGCCTCCTGAGTAGCTGGGATTACAGGCACGTGCCACCATGCCCAGCTAATTTTCTGTATTTTTAGTAGAGACAGGGTTTCACCATGTTGACCAGGATTGTCTCGATCTCTTGACCTCGTGATCCACCTGCCTCGGCCTCCCAAAGTGCTGGGATTACAGGCACTTTGGGATGATGTCTGCAATCACTCCATTATAAGAGTTATTCATGGCCGGGTGCGGTGGCTCATGCCTGTAATCCCAGCACTTTGGGAGGCCGAGGTGGGCAGATCACGAGGTCAAGAGATCGAGACCATCCTGGCCAACATGGTGAAACCCTGTCTCTACTAAAAAATGCAAAAATTAGCTGGGCATGGTGGTGCCCACCTGTAGTCCCAGCCACTAGGGAGGCTGAGGCAGGAGAATTGCTTGAACCCACGAGGTGTAGATTGCAGCGAGCTGAGATCACGCCACTGCACTCCAGCCTGGCTCCTGACGACAGAGCAAGACTCTGTTTCAGGAAAAAAAAAAAAAAAAAAAAAAAAAGAGTTCTTCATTTGTAAGTCTTTTGAGCAAAATTTTGGGTAAGGATCTGGCATTAGAGCCGGTGGTAGTACACACCTGGGGTGTGTACCACCAAGTGTGCTGCAGATTGAAAGCTCTGTGCTGCCCTTGCCACCACCCTTCCGTTTCCATGCCCTCCCCGCTCCACCTGGAGAGGGCACAGGAAAGAGAGAAGAGCACCACACATTCTGTGCATGGAGACAACCTTCCCAGTGTGGGTAAGGAACGAAGTGGTGAGAGTGATGCTTTCCCAATCAGAACACGATGTTCCTGTTTTAAAGATGGTCTGAAAATGGATCCTTTGCTGATTTCTTGGAGTTTATATTATGCTGTCCTAAACTTACCCTTGCAACAGGAGCATTGCTTTAAGTATTTTTAGAGCCCTGCCTTAGGATCTTCCGTTTGTGCCATATGGTGGGGCCATGAATGGTGGGAGCCTGTTACTCCTGTTAAATAACAATGGTGGTGATGATGGAGGTGGCAATGATAGTGGCAGTGATGGTGACAGTGATAATGGTGATGATGGTGATGGTGGTCGTGGTGATGGTGGTCCTGGTGATGGTGTGACAATGGTTAGGATAGTGGTGGTAATGGCGATGGTGGTGGTGTGATGATGATGGAGGTAATGATGGTGATAATGGTGGTAATGGTGATGATGATAGTGGTGATGGTGACAGCAGTGTTGATGGTGTGATGGTGGTAATGATAGTTGTGGTGGTGGTGATGGTGTGATGATGGGGAAGGTGGTGATGACGAATGATTGTGATGATAGTGGTGATGGAGATTTTGGTGATGAAGGTGGTGATGGT
>NW_022437066.1:4402614-4510558 GCF_009761245.1 Sapajus apella | reverse complement strand
GTGTGGAAGGATGTGTGAGTAGGTGTATGGATCGATTGGATGGATGAGTGGCTGTGTGAACAGATGGGTGGGTGGGTGAGTGAGTGAATGAGTGGGTAGGTGGGTGAGTGGGTGTGGATGGATGGATGGATAAGTGTGTGGATGGGTGCGTGGGCAGGTGGGTGGGTGAGTGGATGTATGAATGGATGGATGGGGGTGTGTATGGATGAATGGGTGGACAGATGGGCAGATGGTTGGTTCAACTGGAGGTGCAGATGGCACAGGTCCTTGGAGTCCAGCCCTTTACTGATGGGCTGGGGAATGGAGGTCCAGGGGAGGAGGGGCTGCCTGAGGTCAGCCAGGGACTGATGGACTCAGAGGAGCCTGCTCTTCTGCCTGCCTGTCTGGGGTTCCAGTTTAGAAACTAGGGCAGAGCAACTGTTACTTTGGCCCAAGGTCCTGACATTTAGAAGGGGCAAGAAGTTTAGAGGGGTGCACACATTCTTGGCACATGCCTCTTCCAACTCCTTCTACAGCCATCTTGGGCACAGAGACACACACATGCATGTGGGCCAGCCTGGTGGGCATCCACCAAGACGGACAGCCTCAGTGGCTCCAGATCAATGCAAAGCTCCCGCTGACCGGGGCCTCTTCCTCGCCAGTTAATATTCTCCACCTTTTATGAGAAGAGGACCTGCAGGGCTCATGTTTCAAGCTGCTTTCGGGGGGCCACCAAAGGGGGTACAGGACTGGGCAGGGTGACTCTGTCAAGCCCCTGCTCTCAGGGAACAAAGGACTCAGGGATCCCACCTTGCTCTTACCAACAGATCCCTTTCATAAGTCCTGGATGGCCCCCGAAGCCCTCAACTTCTCCTTTAGCCAGAAATCAGACATTTGGTCCCTGGGCTGCATCGTTCTGGACATGACCAGCTGCTCCTTCATGGATGTGAGCCACCCCTCCCCCACACCCCACATGCTGCTCCCCACATGCCCAGGCCTGGGGAGAAGGCTTGGTTTCATCCTGCCTCCCATCCACATCCCTTCCCCGGGCTCTCTGCAGGCTGTGCAGAGCCCCCTCCTCCACCTATGGGGGCCCGCCCTCCTCAGAACCCCCCAGCATGCAGCACCTGCGGGCCCTAGCAGGATGGCGACAGCAGTGGGAGTATTCAGATGATCCCATGCAACCCTCAAAGCCGCCTCCATATGGTGTCGTTGACTTGATGGAGAAAAGCCAAGTTCAGGTGCCCTTGTGAACGTGAAGGCTGCACGGTGTTGCAAGCAATGGAACCCAGCATGGGCCCGAACACACCCGGACCGCCTCATGCATAAGCCCCAGGCTGGTGTGGAGGTGCCTTCCCTCTTCCTGCACAGCCTTAGCATGCAGCTCTTGCTCTCATCCCTGCTGGGGCCCCTGCACCATGGCCATAGCCTGTGGGCAGGAAGGAGAGGCAGAGGACCCCACTGGCCCCACAAGCACTCCGAGGTCACTCTGGTTACAGGGAGGTGGGGAAATCTAGCCTGTTGCTTCTTATCCTCTATATGCAGAAAACAAAGTGGGGAAGTCAGGCCACTAGGCCCCAGGGCCTGCCATGCCCAGAACAAGGAAGCTCCCTTCTCCACAGCACCACGTGCAGGCACTGAGGTCTCCAGAAAGCACAGGCACCTGGCTGGGCCCAGGTTCCCCATGCTCTCCCACACCCGCAGACTCCACCTCTGAGAAGCACCTTGGTACTCCCTTCCTTTGGAAGACTC
The DNA here is from genome assembly GCF_009761245.1 of Sapajus apella. Classification (NCBI taxonomy): domain Eukaryota; kingdom Metazoa; phylum Chordata; class Mammalia; order Primates; family Cebidae; genus Sapajus; species Sapajus apella. The sequence goes on along the minus strand of NW_022437066.1, from coordinate 4,508,827 downwards.
TCAGGGAAATGAGAGCCTTCCCGCCTTTGTGACATCCTGGAAATAGTCTGGGCTGCAGCCCCAGCTCAGGCAGAGTGACCTCGGGCATGTCATATTCTGTGAAATGGGCATGCTGCCCCTCTCACTGGCTGGGTCTAGATCGGGGAATTTCTTGGCAGGACTCTACCCTAGGAAACAAGCTGGCTTCTCTGAAACTCCATTCTTATGGAAGAGCTCGGGGCCCCTGGGGTCTCTGGGCATTCTTGTAGGCGGCGGCTCCACCTGGCTCTCCTGGTCTCCTCCTGGATCTCTTGGTCTCTGTTCACCCTCTGCCCATGCCAGGGCCCAGTTTCCGTTTACTTAAGGGATTGTACAGAGCTGTCCCCTCTCCATGCAGGGCACAGAAGCCATGCATCTGCGAAAGTCCCTCCGCCAGAGCCCAGGCAGCCTGAAGGGCATCCTGAAGACAATGGAGGAGAAGCAAATCCCGGATGCAGAAACCTTCCGGAACCTTCTGCCCTTGATGCTCCAGATCAACCCCTCAGATCGAATAACGATAAAGTGAGCTCAGGGTCGGGTTTTTTTTTTTTTTTTAGACAGAGTCTTGCATTGTCAACCAGGCTGGAGTGCACTTTGGGTATCTCAGCTCACCACAGCCTCCACCTCCTGGGTTCAAGCGATTATCCGGTCTCAGCCTCCCGAAAAGCTGGGACTACAGGCGCGTGCCACCATGCCTGGCTAATTTTTGTATTTTTTTTTTTTTTTTTTTTTTTTTTGAGACGGAGTTTCACTCTTGTTACCCAGGCTGGAGTGCAATGGCGCAATCTCGGCTCACTGCAACCTCCGCCTCCTGGGTTCAGGCAATTCTCCTGCCTCAGCCTCCTGAGTAGCTGGGATTATAGGCACGCGCCACCATGCCCAGCTGATTTTTTGTATTTTTAGTAGAGACGGGGTTTCACCATGTTGACCAGGATGGTCTCGATCTCTTAACCTCGTGATCCACCCACCTCGGCCTCCCACAGTACTGGGATTACAGGCGTAAGCCACCGCGCCCGGCCTAATTTTTGTATTTTTAATAGAGGCAGGGTTTACTAGAGATGGAGTAGGAGGCAGAGAGAGAGCCGCGTGGGGAGGAGGCGGGGGCGCTGCTGGGTTACTCAGCCCTCTCTGCTCCTCTGCTAGGGATGTGGTGCACATCACCTTCGTGAGCGGCTCCTTCAAGTCCTCCTGCATCTCGCTGACCCTGCACCGACAGATGCTGCCTGTGTCCTTCACCGACATGCTCTTAGCAGGCAACGTGGCCAGCATTTTAGGTGATGCTGGGGACACAAAGGGGGAGTGTGCCCTGGAGCTCCTCTCCGAGGCCTCGGCATCCTATTGTTTCATTCCAGAAGGCTCATTATTTATGCCCCTGGCCTAGCTCCACGTGCACAACCAGTGGGTAGGAACAGTTTTCCTCCATCTATCCCTACACATTGCTCAGGGGACTGCCCTGCTCAAATACCCTCCATAGCTCCCAACGACCTCTAACACCAAGTCCATCTCCGTAGCTTGGCCCCCACCCGTTTCCCCCCTGCTCCTGCTGCACAAATCCTCTCTGTAGCTCAATGGCGAGTCACTGCCCGGGCCTCCCACAACCCTCTGCTTTTGCTTCCACAGCCTGGCTGGCACACAGTGGTCCTGGGGCATCTTCCTCACACAGCATCACTTCCTGTGTGCCCCCATGTGCCCAGGATGAACAAAAGTGCGCTCCGCCATTTGTGGACTCCGAGACAGGCTTGGGTTCTACTATGGAAAGGTCACTTGGTCTCAGTGGCCTCATCTGTAAAGTGGGATGGTAACAGCCCCTCCCTCTCGTCCTGAACCCGTGGATCTCAGGAGGGGATGCACACACAGCAGCCAGGCCAGTGTGGTGCCCAGAGACAAGGCCCCGAGGCCCTGGTCCTCAGAAAGTTCCCTCCCCTGCCTTCCTGTCCCTGCAGAGGTCATGCAGAACTTCTCTAGCTGGCCCGAAGTCCAGCTCAGGGCCTTGAAGAGGTTTCTGAAAATGCCTGCAGATCAGCTAGGTAGGCCCCAGCCCGCACCCCTTTCCCAGTTTCGCCACGAAGGGCAGACCCATGGCCCGGCCTGTGGGGAGCTGAGGCTGGCCTCCCCCCGGGCTCTCCCTGCCGCTGCTTTCATGCAGCATGGAGGTGTGCATGCCTTCCCAGAAGCATCCCACGTCTCTGCTATCTGCCTGGGGAAGACAGCAGGGAAGGGGTGGGGTGGCAGCCCTCACATGATTTTAATGGGGCCGTAGACATCCCATCTACCCCACTATCCCTATGACGGGTATCTGAGTTGTTGCTGTTTCCACTATTATAAATGGCACTAGAATGGACACCCTGGTGTGTATCTGTGCGCTTATGTTTCTGTAGCACAGATTCCTAGATGTTCAAGGGTGTGAATACTTTACATTTTTCTAGATACAGCAACTCGCCCACCTATTAAGAATGCATGCCCTGGCGGCTGGCTCGTGCCTGTAATCCCAACACCTTGAGAGGCCAAGGCGGGAGGACTGCTTGAGCCCAGGGGTTCGAGAACTAGCCTGGGCAACCCCATTTCTACAAAAAATAAAGTAGCCAGGTGTGGTGACATGTCTGTTGTCCCAGCTACTCGAGAGGCTGAGGCAGGAGGATTGCTTGAGCTCAGGGAATCAAGGCTATAGTGAGCCATGCTTGCACCACTGCACTCCAGCCTGGAAGACCCTATCTCAAAAAACAAACAAAACCCAAAAGGATTGTTACTGCTCATTCATGGAGAGTGTTGAGGAAAGCAGTGTTCTTGTTTTGTTTTTTCAGACGGGGTCTTCCTCTGTCCCCAGGCTGGAGTGCAGTGGTGCGATCTTGGCTCACTGCAACCTCCCCCTCCTGGATTAAAGTGATTGTCCTGCTCAGCCTCTCAAGTAACTGGGACTACAGGTGTGTGCCACTATGCCCGACTAACTTTTTGTATTTTTAGTAGAGATGGGGTCTTACCATGTTGGCCAGGCTGGTCTCGAACTCCTGACTTCAAGTGGTCTGCCTGTTTCCACCTTCCAAAGTGCTGGTACTACAGGTGTGAGCCTCCGCACCCGGCCAATTTTTAAAATGCTTGTGCCAAAACCGCTTTCATAAAATCTTTCCATTAGACCTTTTTGACCTGCCTGAACATTACCTTCACACATCCACCCATCCATCATCTATCCATCCGACCTGGATTAGGAATCCACTGAGGTTTGTTGCAGTGGCTCAGGCCTCAGAGGTGACAAGGCCCAGCCCTGGCCTTGAGAGAGGTGGCAGAGGCCTCATATGGGCCATTTACCATTCCCTCCCTCCCCTCCTCCTCTTCGACCCCTTTTGGAGGTTAGCTGTGACCAGGACAGAGTCCCTGGGAAGAGAGATTTTTGCCTCCCTGGGAAAACCAGGGAAGCTGTTGGGCCCCGTCCCAAAGGGTGGGTCTTTCCCACCACCTGGAGCCACACCTCCCCCTACGCCTTGCTTAGAAATGGGCTTGCAGCCAGGAGCGGTGGCTCACGCCTGCAATCCCAGCACTTTGGGAGGCTGAGGTGGGCGGATCACTTGAGATCAGGAGTTTGAGACCAGCTTGGCCAACATGGTGAAACCAAGGTCTCTACTAAAAATATAAAAATTAGCCAGGCATGGTGGTGCCTGCCTATAATCTCAGCTACCCAGGAGGCTGAGGCAGGAGAATTGCTTGAACCCAGGAGGCAGAGGTTGTAGTGAGCCAAGGTGATGCCACTGCACCCCAGCCTGGGCGATAGAGTGAGACTGTCTTCAAAAAAAAAAAAAAAAGCAACAGGCTTGCTTTGCTCAGCATTCTGGGTGCCAGGACTTCTTCCTTGTTGTTCTAGTGAGCCTACAGTGGAGGGATGGCTGCCTGGCCACTGCCCTGCGCCCAGTCCCCAGCCCACAACAGTTCCTGGCACAGTGGTGGGGTGGACGGAGCCCACCCATGTCCACCCTCAGGGCAGGTGCAGCCAAGGGCTCTGGAGTAGACTGGCCGGGTTCAAATGCTGAAGAGCAGATGCTTTCATCCCACTGACCCCAGGTCCCTCATCTGCACAAGGGTAGTCCCGGCAGCGCCCACTTCACAGAGCTGTGGGCAGCAGAGCAGGACGCCCAGGGCAGACATGGCACACACTACACGGAGCTAGCACCAATCCTTTGTCCTTCCCTCTTCTATTCACCCACCAAGGGCCCTGCAGACTCCCACCCACCTCTGGGGGCCCTGGTCTGGTCTATATGCCCTCAACCTGACCCCACAGTGAATCTCCCCTGTGCTGCCCGTCCTGCCAGGTCTGCCGTGGCCCCCGGAGCTGGTGGAAGTGGTGCTCACAACCATGGAGCTGCACGACAGGGTCCTCGACATCCAGTTATGCGCCTGCTCCCTGCTGCTGCACCTCCTGGGTCAAGGTGGGCACCGGGCCAGGCGGGGTTGGGAGGCTGTCCACTGCCCCCTGTGGCTGTGTCTCCTGGGCCAAGGTGGGCACCGGGGCCAGGGCAGGTAGGGGAGATGCTCCTGGTGGCCCAGCTCTCTTGTTCCCCTGCCTGTTTGTTACCTGGTTGGTATCTGACCCTCCAGACAGTCCATGCCCTCTGTGCCCATGGGACCCTATCCCAGATGGCAGAGACGGCACAGGCCAGGAGCTGGAGATGTGGATCCCACCCAGGCCTGCCTTTTGCCTGCTCCATAGCCCTGGACAAGCTCCTGTTGCTCTTGCCAGTTTCCCAGGTATGAAGAGAGGAGCTTGACCCGAGGTCCTCTGCTGTGACCCTCAGGGAGGGTGGTTGTGTCCCCTGGAGAGGGCTGGTAGGAGGGCAGTGCTGAGTTCATTCCACTGCCCTGATGGGCAAGGCTGGAGCTGAGAGCCCGAGCCTCCTACCAGAGACTTTGGGTTGCTAAAAAAGTTGAACTAAATTTGATCTTTTAACAAAAAGTGTTTTGTTACCTTTCTAGTTTCCTTTTCGTTTTTTGAGATGGGTTTTGCTCTTGTTGCCCAGGCTGGGGTACAGTGGCACAGTCTCAGCTCACTGCAACCTCCGCCTCCTGGGTTCAAGCGATTCTCCTGCCTCAGCCTCCTGAGTAGCTGCAACTACAGGCGCCCGCCACCACACCCAGCTAATTTTTGTATTTTTAGTAGAGACAGGGTTTCACCATGTTGGCCAGGCTGGTCTCAAACTCCTGACCTCAAGTGATCCTCCCACCTCAGCCCCCCAAAGTGTTTGGATCACAGGCATGAGCCACCATGCATGGCCACATTTCTAGTATCAATGTTGAAGTTTTGAGTTCCAAGCAATGTTGAAATTGTGTTCAGTGCTGCCTGGCCAGCTCCAGGGGACCAGGATCCGTGGCCCAGCCAGGCAGGGCTCCCCTCCAGTCCTTTACTCCATCAGGCCATAGGCATCCACAGAGGCCTGTTCTGGGCCAGGAGAACAAGGCAGACCTCAGTTTCCTTCATGCAAAGTGGAGATGCTGTCCCCCAGCCTGTGAGCTTTGTCTGTCTGGCTGCATGCCCCAGCTGTGGGGCTAACCCCAGATGTCTTCCTCTGATCCTAACAGCGCTGGTGCTTGACCCGGAAGCTAAGGTTCCCTGCAACCAAGCCATCACCTCCACCCTGCTGCGATGTCTTCGGAGCCACCCTGAGGAGGAGCAGCTTCTGGTCATGGTCTACAGCCTGCTGGCCATCACCACAACCCAGGGTGCGGCTGCCAGCCAGCCACCTCCTGCCCCACCCACTATCCAGGACAGCCCTTCCCAGGGTCTCAGGAAGGGATGGTTTGGGGTACAGGTGGGTTGGACAGGACAGTGCTGGGCCTCCTCCTCAGATGCACATCGGCATTTGGCTGTCTTCAGTTGGCCACCCCAAATGCTGGTTGAGTCCTTTTCCATCTTGATGACAAGCTTCCATGCTTAAAGTCACTGGTTCTGGCTACAGATGTGCCAGGCGCAGCTGTGGGCTTCACACCAGTGACATGTACTTCACACATTTTCTGCCTCTTCTGGGAGGCTGGGGGGCAAATGCCCTGTGTGTCTCCATTCCATAGGGCCCAGTGGGCTTCCGAAGCCACCAGCCAGGACCGTGGGCAGGAGAGGGCCATACGGAACACTCACACCTTCACCCACAGATGGGTGGGCACTGTTCCCCTGAACAGGAAGCTGGTCCTTGGAGAGAGCCCAAGGACAGCTGCTGAGTCCCATGCAGCAGGGGTCAGGGCTGGGTCCCAGCACCCTCTTTACTGCACAGACCTGACAACTGATCATGCATCATTGATCTTACTTCTGGGAGTGAAAGGAGGCACTAGGAATAGATGTCAGCTGGAACCATCAGGCAAAATGGATGTCAGCTTGTCCTACTGGGATAGGGCCCTGTCATGGTTCCATCCTGGCAGGCACAGGCCAGCTCTGTAAGCCCAGGAGGCAGGGCCAGGCACCCTGGATGGGAAGCTACTGAGGTCAGACCCAGCCTGGTAGTGGGAATGGCAGCTATTGGAACCGGTGGCCCACGAGATGGACAGATTCCTCTAGGGGGCCAGTCCCATGTCCTCCTGTTCCGGGCTCCACGAGTGCATGAGACCTGCCCCAGAGCAGGCACCCAGGATGGCAGGTCAAATGGGACTGTAGTGCCCGAGGACAACAGAGGCAGGAAGGCTTCCTCGAGGGAGGGGCCCTGGGGCCCTGATTCTGGCCCACCCACAGAGTCGGTGTCAGAGGAGCTGCAGAACGCCGGGCTGCTAGACCACATACTGGAGCACCTGCACAGCTCCCTCCAAAGGAGGGACGTCTGCGTCAGCGGCCTGGGCCTGCTCTGGGCCCTCCTGCTGGACGGTGAGGGGCCTCCTCCTGCTGTCCCGCTGTCCCACCAGGGCTGGCAGCCTTGCCCCAGCCACTCCCTGACTGCCCCAAGAGCCTTTGAGGGACCTCCATGTCCAGTTCCTGAAACATTCAGGACAGCCATGGCCTGGGAAAGGCTGAGAGCGTCAAACTACAGCAGAAGAAAATCAAGGAGCAGGAAGACAGGGGAGGAAAGGCCTTCGGCCAGAGGCAGGACTTCAGGACTTCTTGTCCAGTGGGCAGACCCTTCCATTTTAAGTGCCTCCTGCCCAGGGAAACATCCTGGGATTTCCCAGGCAGTCCTGGTCCCAGAGGGCAGCGGTGGTGCTGGATGCTGTTTTGCTTTTTGATTCACAATCGGGGGCCTCCCGGCCTGTGCTGCTTCCCTTCCTCTAGACCCCATCTTGGCATTCCAGTGCCCCAGGAAAAAGAGGGCTCCAAACCTTGGAGAGCCCAGGAAACCCGAGAGCCCTGCTAGCACCCAAAGCGCGGGATTCTCCGAACCTTTCCTGGGCTAACCCCTCCCCTCCCTGAGGACAGCTGACCTCCCCCATCCCATTTCTGCTGTTGTCCTTACTGGATGGGGAGTAGGAAGGCCCCCCTGTACATACCAAAGGCCTGGGTGTTCCCTTTCCATCCCTGTCCTGGTTCCAGCTGTCATTGTGAACAAGGGTCCCTTGGAGGAGGTCCCGGACCTCATCAGCCAGGTGTTGGCCACCTACCCTGCGGATGCGGAAATGGCGGAAGCCAGCTGTGCAGTCTTCTGGCTGCTGTCCCTGCTGGGTGAGCTGGATGGGCACCCGGGGCCCCTGGGGTGTGGCGGGGGGTGGGCCCCACACACACAAGAACAAGGCAGCCTGGCTTTCTGCAGGCTGCATCAAGGAGCAGCAGTTTGAACAAGTGGTGGCGCTGCTCCTGCAGAGTGTCCGGCTGTGCCAGGACAGAGTCCGGCTGGTGAACAGTGCCTACCAGGGACTGGCCAGCCTGGTGAAGGTGTCAGGTAAGCCTGGGGACAGGGCGAGACTGCCACCTAGAGTTGGAGGCAAAAAGCCCCCATCAGTTACATCTGCCAGGCGCCACAAACCAAAAAGCAGAAGCAACACATCAAAAAGGAAAATAAATTAAAAACAATCTAAAGTCCAGTCATCCAGAAATCACCAGAGACTTCCATGCACACTTGATAAACTGTCATGCTACCCCGTGACCTTGTCTCTGTCCATATACACATCACATCTGCACAGGTTTCCCAACATGCGGGCACACCGTGACTGATCAAAACAGCCCTGGAGACAGTGTCTCCAATTCCCAACACAAAGCCTGCCTGTTCCTCAGCTGACAGGCTGGGCCCAGCGCTGAGCACAGCACGGTCAGGGCTTGATCCACAGCTCATTCCTTCACAGAGCGCCTGGAGACTCCGGGCTGATGGTCCCGACCTCTGCACTACCCAACCTTCCTCAGAGTAACAAGAACCCCTTGGGCTCTGGGGGGCTGCCGCCTTTGCTCTTGTGTGGTCCTGTTCAGGTCATGCTAGCCTGTTGGTCCACCCAAGCTGATGGGGCCTCCTGGGGGCTGTCTCTTGTCCTGTCCCAGCTCTGGGGTGATCCATCCTCTGTCCTGGGCAGAAGGCTCTTCCCTTTCAGGGGAACAGTGGGGCATGAACCCACTCTCTCCCACCCCCCAGAGCTGGCGGCCTTCAAGGTGGTGGTGCAGGAGGAGGGTGGCAGCGGCCTCAGTCTTATCAAGGAGACCTACCAGCTCCATAGGGACGACCCGGAGGTGGTGGAGAACGTGGCCATGCTGCTGGTCCACCTAGCTTCCTACGGTCAGAACCCCTTCTTGCCTCACAACTCCCAGAGCCCAGCGGTCAGAGGTGCCCCACTCCCCCTGACAGGAAAGACATGCTTAACCCCACTTCTCGGCCCTTGGAAACTTCCCACTCATTTGGCATCTTCCAAGCAGCAGGGACTGTCCTGGCTGAGGGTGGTGCATGGGGCTCTGGAACTGCAGGATCTGTGCATGCCAAGCCCAAGGGGGACTGCGACCCACCCTCATCCTCCTGGGGGCTCCCAGCAAGGGGCATGGGAGGGGCTCTGGCCTCAGAACCTTCTCTGCTCCACCTGCAGAGGAGATCCTGCCAGAGCTAGTGTCCAGTGGCATGAAGGCCCTGGTCCAGGAGATCAAGGAGCGCTTCACGTCCAGCCAGGTGAGTGACAGCAGAGCCTTTAACAAACCAGGCCTCCCTCCAGGTGGAAGCCCCCAGCCGGGGTGCACCACGTCCGGGGGCCTGGAATAGATGTTTGCATGGAACTGACCTTGACCTCCACACGTAGTTTTCAAGACTGCCCTCCTGCCTCCCTATTAGACCATCTCTACGACTGGGCCAAAATTAATCTTAAACGGGAGGAGTAATCAGACCTCTCTAAAGTTTCCTGTCCATGACTGGTGGATTAAGTCACTGTCCATGAAAACTGACCTGCCTGTTTCTTCCTTCAAGGAGCTGGTTTCTTATGCAAAAAAAGTGCACCTGAGGCTGGAGGCGGCCACCTCTCTCAGCCCCCTGGGCGGGGAAGCTGCTCAGCCCTGATGCTGGAGAGAAGACAGACACCTCAGAGGCCCCTCCTCCACGGGTGCCCACTCCCTGCCCTTCCTTCCCGTGGGCCACTGTTTCCCTTGGGTCGGGGGAAGTGTCGCCCGGGCCCAGCGTGCACACCTCACACTCCTCTCAGGGGACTAATAAAGAGGCCCAAGGCCAGTTTCCACAGTAATCATCTCTGGCAAAAGTCTGTGACTGGCCAGTGGCGTACTTAATTCTGCAGTCTCTGTAACCCTCACCCCTGGCTGGGTCAGGGGGCAGCAGTCCGGACACAGCAGTCTTTCCAGACCATTCTAGATGACAGATGACACTGAGTCTCCACAGGCTCCATTCAAAGTAAACATCTGCGTTTATTTTAAATTACATCCACGGCGTGTCTGCACCTTTTCTGTCCTGCTGTCAGGTGCCCCAGTAATGCCTTGGACTCCATCTCCTTGTCAGTGCCACTGGTTGTTCCTGACTCTAGTTCCTGGGGAGCCTCTAACTGGAGCCTAGCCAAGAAAGCCACCGGCTGCGCCACCTAGCTTCTCCAGCTGAAACAGCCCACAGTCAGGGTATCTGCTGGCCTCCAAGAACAACCATGGTCACCGTGCCCCGGCGATGGAGCCGCATGTCCTTGTGCCATGGGGAGAAACCTCTGCTGGGTGACCTGCCAGCCAACCCTGGGCCAATTTAGACAAAGGCTCAAAGTTCAAATGGCCACAGGACACCCCTGATGTGACAACTGCTGTACTGGCCAGCTGTATCTCAGGAGCTGACTGCAGACACCTGCGCTGGCTTCCTCAAGTCCGGCAGATCTCGTTACGTCCCCTAAGACAAAGGAGGAAATGTGGCTCCCCAAGAGGAAGGTGCTGAGCACCCGGGATGAGTCACCAAAGATGCGTGGTGCCAGCATAATACAGGCTGGCGGCCCACACGTCCCATCCCTGCCTCGCCCTTGGGGTCAGCAGTCAGTAAAGGGTGGCCAGGTGTGCCCACAGCAGTCCCTGCGGCCCACATCCTGGCTTCTACCATCTGGCCCCAAACACACATGGACAGTAAGACCAGGTCTCAGACCACAAAGTCAAGAGGGAGGAGTATGCTCTCAGCAGCACCCACACCACGCCCCTCTGCCATGATTCTGAAGTTGCCACTCTGGGGAGATGTGATCCGTCCCTGTGACTGGTCACACTGCCTCTGTAGGAGGGCGGAAGCAGCAGAGGGCAGGGCTGCTAGGCGTCGTCACTGCAGTGGTCTGGAGCAGTCAGCAGGGGATGCCTGTCTCGGGCCATGCTCTCCCACTCCTTCTTCACCATGATGTACAGTCTCATTGCTGCCTGGGCATCCTGAATCTAGACAAGAAAACATCCCAGCAGGTGACAAGGCACAGCCACAGTCAGCTCTGCAATGACCAAGCCCAGCCACTCTGCTAGGGAGGTGCTGAGTGAGACATGGACCTGGCTGCCAGATGTCACCAGGATGGGGAGGGAGGACACGCAGGCAGCAGAGAGAGCAATGACCTGATGGTCTCCACACTTCTGTGACTCAGACGCTCCTCCCAGAAGAAAGGGAAACCCCAAGAGGAGAAGCAACAAACACGCTGCCTTTTTAGGTTTCTGAATGCAGGGTGATGGCAGGCTCGGTGCTGGGCACAGGGGCACAAGGACCAAGCAGACAGGCAAAAAGGGTCCAAAGGCTGAGGCCACGCTGCAGGTGGCGACTGCTCCACCGCGGCAGAGCCAGCTGCTGGCAGGACTAGTCAGGGCAGGATGGGGTCGGGGTCAGGGTCGGGGGAGCCTTGTAATTATGTGGCGACTTTTTCTCCAAATAACGAGAATGTGGTAGTTCTTTTGTGTTAAGTGTTAATTCGTTAAATGTGCACATTCAGAATTTGATCAAAAATCCATCTCTGCTCTGCCAATTTTTTTGGGGACCAATAGCCTTGTAGGAAAAGTATGTGCCCAGGCCCCACCTCCCCCATGTCTGCGTCAGGTGGCTCGCACCTGGTTCCAGGTGAGAAATGGCCCCAAACCCCGAGGACTCCCCAGGACACACTCACCGAACAGTGCTCCGCCTGCTGGATCCGGATCCCAAGGATCTTCTCTGAAAGTAGTCTCAGAGACGGCCTTCCACTCTGCAAAGGGGGAGGAGGCGTGTGGGGGTCTCTGCAGTCTCTGCCCACACAGGGTCACCCCACCAACCAGGGAGGGGTTGGCTACTGAACCCCCACCCAAGTGACCTACAGTTTGCTTCTCAGCAGAGGCGCTCATGACACTTAGGGTGGCAGCTACAAGCTGCAACCTCTTTTTTAGCATGATGGGCTGGTGATATACCCCTATCAGCCAATAAAGGGAGCGGGCCAGGGGAGAATCACTTGAGCCAGGAGTTTGAGACCAGCCAGGGCAACACAGCACGACCCTATCTCTACAAAAAAATATAAAAATTAGCCAGGGGTAGTGGCATATGCCTGTAGTCTGAGACACTTGGGAGGCCAAGGTGGGAGGACTGCTTGAGCCTGGGAGGCAGTGGTTACAGTGAGCTGAGATCGTGCCATTGCACTCCTCCAGCGTGGGTGACAGAGCAAGACCCCGTCTCAAAAAAAAAAAAAAAAAAAAAAAGGATGGCTCCGCTCTTGGCACCATCTGGAGCAGACACTCCTCAGTCGGTGGCCCTGTTTCAGAGGTTAGAGTGGAAATAACTCACCCTCCACTGCAATCATTTTTAAGGCCAGTAACTAGCAAAACTATTTTTTTTTTTTTTTTTAGACGGAGTTTCACTCATGTTACCCAGGCTGGAGTGCCATGGCGCCATCTCGGCTCACCGCAACCTCCGCCTCCTGGGTTCAGGCAATTCTCCTGCCTCAGCCTCCTGAGTAGCTGGGATTACAGGCATGTGCCACCATGCCCAGCTAATTTTTTGTAGTTTTTAGTAGAGACGGGGTTTCACCATGTTGACCAGGATGGTCTTGATCTCTTGACCTCGTGATCCACCCGCCTCAGCCTCCCAAAGTGCTGGGATTACAGGCTTGAGCCACCGCGCCCGGCCTGCAAAACTCTATTTTTTAAGATTCCTTCTAGTTTTAAAGGTTAAAAGGAACAACAAAAGCCCTTTAACCAGTAAGTCAGCCACCAGTGACCAGAAACGACAGTAAAGTCGCCAGCAAAACAGAAACACAGTATCTTGAGTCACCCTCATTTTAAGTACCTTTACTTGACTCTTGAAAGGTTTATACTTCTGTGTGTCCCGAATCTTCTTTTTTGGATGATCAAGAAATAGTACCTAGAAAAAGGAAATATGATGATCATTATTTTCATTTTTGGTTTGTAGCGGAACACCCCACTTTTTTTTTTGCAAGTAACATCTTTTTTTTCTTTTTGGAGACAGAGTCTTGCTCTGTCACCCAGACTGGGGCGCAATGGCTCGATCTTGGCTCACTGCAACCTCCGCCTCCTGGGTTTGATTCTCCTGCCTCAGCCTCCTGGGTAGTTATAAGCGCCATCATGCCCAGCTAACTTTTGTATTTTTTAGTAGAGATGGGGTTTCACCATGTTGGCCAGGCTGGTCTCGAACTCATAACCTGAGGTGATTCACCCGTCGTGGCCTCCCAAAGTTCTGGGATTACAGGTGTGAGCCACCATGCCTGGCCTGCAAGGGAATCCAAGTACATCACACACACACAGAAATGAGGCATTGACATAAACTCCAGAAGGAGATTTATCGCACTGATGTAAGCTGATGCCCAATAGAGAGGCAATAAAAACAAAATCTTGAAATCAAGGAAGTAGGAGAAATACAGTCAACAATTAACCAGCAGCCAACTTATTCCTATATACTTGTATTTTGAGTTGCTTCTGCACATCAGGAAGTTGGAAATAACACATTTTTAACAGCTCATCTCGCAATCTGGTCATGCAATCTTTTTTTTTTTTTTTTTTTCCTTGTTTTGATAAGGTCTCACTCAGTCACCCGGGCTGCAGTGCTGAGGTAATCATGGCTCATTGCAGCCATCACCTCCCGGGCTCAACTGATCCTCCTACCCCAGCCTCCTGAGCAGCTGGGACTACAGGCACACACCACCACACCTGGCTAATTTTAAAAGCTTTTATCGAGATGGAGTCTCCCTGTGTTGCTCAGGCTGGTCTCCAACTCCTGGCCTCAAGCAATCCTCCAGCCTCAGCCTCCCAAAGAGCTGGGATTTCAGGCATGAGCCACTGTGCATGATCCTTAGCATCATCTTCAAGAAAGACTTAAACATGAGGTGCACAAGTTACCAGGGATGGAACCAGAGTTAGGAGGGAAGGACAAGTTACCACAGCGGCAGTCTTTAAGGGGATACAATACAAGCACACAGAAGAGGACATTGCCTGGGTAGTTCTCATCTCAGTCTTACCCTCCGTAAACAAGCGTGAACACCTCTAGCGCTGGTACCGAACCCGAGGTCTCTGCGGTGCCGTAACGCCCGGCATCGGTACCGAACCCGAGAGGTCTCTGCGGTGCCGTAACGCCCGGCATCGGTACCGAACCCGAGAGGTCTCTGCGGTGCCGTAACGCCCGGCATCGGTACCGAAACCGAGAGGTCTCTGCGGTGCCGCAACGCCCGGCATCCGTACCGAACCCGAGACATCTCTGGAGCAACACAGCAAAGGCTGCCCTGGGCATTAGCATCTCCGCCACTTCCTTCTGAATGGCTTCAAGCTCCTCACACCCCCAAATGCCTCAAGCTGGTGGGCAGAGGGGAAAACTTTGGAAGTGTCTCTTCTGTCTAGCAGACTGGCCTCCCCACTGTTCCCACTGCATCCTTTAAACTTTCTCCTGTGAATACACTGCCAGCTGCCACGGGGGCTCTCTCTGCCTGACTTTTTGTTCCTGCCTCGGGAGACCAAGGGATGGAGGGCTGCCCTCCCGACCCACAGCGCCTTCCCTGCCCAGGGTCTGTACATGTCTTTGACCTTGTTTCCCACAGTGGTGGTGTCTGAATTTGCGGCTTGCATCTGAAGAACCAGGGTCTGCCCCAGGCGGGGTTCTCCTGGGGAAGCCAGGAAGAAGGCTGGCTCCCAGGGCCAGGGTGATGGTCAGGCAGGCGTAACCTGAACATGGGCCACAGGGCATCTGCCAGGAGAAACTGGTTTCCCGAGGCGGGGGAGCCCTGGTCACAGACGGGACAACTGGGCATTAGGCCTTCCTTTAGTTGAAAGAGGTTATCAGCCACCGTCATTTCTTGTTAGGGTGGGAATGCCAGTTTCGTTTGTGGCTCTCAAAACAAGAGCCTCGCATGGCTCCTAAAACAAGTAAGAACTCGGCACGTGGTATCTCACGTTATTACTAAAGTATTCCCAACATAGGGCACAAACCCAAACATTTTTTAAAAACTCCACAACACAGACAGCACAAGGCCATGAGTGTAACACACACGGTTGAGGGGGGTGCAGGCCGAGTCCCCAGGAGGGAGCCCAGTACCTTTAGGTCGTTATGTAGAGCGTGCCCCACTAGAACTCTGCCCTTCAGCATCTCTGCCACTTCCTTCTGAACAACTTCAAGCTCTTCTCCTGGAAAATCAACACAAAGTAGTGGTTTTTTGCAACACACAGATCACCATCATTCTCTGAGGAGGTACTGCTCCCACCCCTGGTAACACCTAAGACAAATGGTCAGACCTGCAATGCCACCTATGGAGGGGTGACTCAAAGCCACCACACCCACCCCCCTGTACACCCGGGAGAAGTGCCCTGTGGGCCCCTGGCAGGGGTGGCTGCAAGGCCCACCTCTGAGGAGAGGAAGAAAGCGTTCCGCACAGTCTGCAAAGGCGGCTCGTGGTGGAGAGCATATGCTGAGCGGCACTGAGAAACTTCTAGAGCCGCCTGGCAGCGCAGTTCTGCTATTCAACATCATCATTGCAAATCAGGGCTTATGCCTGACAGTCTTCCAAATGGAAATAAAAACAAGACTGCCTCCACAACATCGGGGAAGCCCTGGGCTCCAGAGGCAGCCCTGCCTGCTTTTGGGGACCACCCCACCTGCAACCCCTCTTGCACCTCATGACTCTGCTCCCGAACAGGGATGATTAGACCAAGGGTGGCCCCAGCCAAGAGGCACCAGCTTCCTTCCCAGGAATCAGACCGAGAGAGGCTGGCCAGTCTACCATTCCGAGGAGTGGCAAGGCCACCCTGGTGGCTGCATGCATCAGTGAAGCGGACAAAGGCAGTGTGCAAAGACTGGAAGGGCACAGAAAAGAGACCACGCGGCCTCAATCCCTAAAGGTCTCCAGAGTCTCCAGGTCCCCGGCCTTGAGGCCACCCTGGAACGCCCTCTCTTCTTATCCCAGACACAGTCTCAGCCTCCAGCTGGATCTGGCATTGTATCACCCTCATGGCCCTATAGTCTGCTCTCAATGCCACGGCCAGAGGGAACCTCCCAGAACCTAAGCCAGACCAGGCCTCTCAGTGCTCATAACCTTTCCAGGGATTCCCAAGATCCTCACTAGGGTCCGTGAGATTCCATGATCTTCCCCCTTTCAACCACCTTCCTCCTATCCCACTCTTCACCCCTGCCGGCCTCCTTCCAGGGCCTCTAACACACTCCACCTCAACCCCTACTGCCACGAAATACAAAGCAATTCAAGAACTCTCCTGGTCACCTCTGGGAAGCTGGAGCTATTTTTAAAAATATTTTTAAAAGGCTGGGCACAGTGGCTCATGCCTGTAATTCCAGCACTTTGGGAGGCTGAGGTGGGCAAATCACTAGAGGTTGGGCGCTCAAGACCAGCCTGACCACCATGGAGAACCCTGTCTCTACTAATACAAAATTAGCCGGACGTGGTGGCACATGCCTATAATCCCAGCTACTGGGGAGGCTGAGGCAGGAGAATCGCTTGAACCCACAAGGCAGAGGTTATGGTGAGCCAAGACCAGACCATTGCACTCCAGCCTGGGCAACAAGAGTGAAACTCTGTGTCAAAAAAATAGACACATATATAGTAGACATGAGGTCTCGCTGTGTTGTCCGGGCTGGACTTGAACTCCTGGGCTCAAGCAATCCTCCCTCCTCAGCCTCCACCGTGCCTGGCTACCAGCCTGGTCTTGAGGTCAGCGGACAGGAGGCACTGAAGCGTAAAAGCCGTCTAAGGATGCCTTTTGTATTTTGAAGCCCATCACCCCAGGAGAAGACAAGACGCATCGAAACTAGCTCCAGTGAGTGGTCCCAGACAGAAAAGAGAACAAACGGGAGAAAACGAACCCAGTTACTACCCTTTCTAAGCTCCTGAGCCGCAGATGACGTACCCTGCTGGAGGTTCTCAGGCCGAATCCCACTGACCGCTGTCCTATAGTCCGTCACGGGCTCGGTCGGCTTGATGTATTTGTCATAAACGCACTTCCCGTACTGGTTCACGATGGACACACGGGCGGCCACGCTCTCCTCCCCCTTGGGGCCCACGCCCACCATCTCAACGTCCAAGGCTAAGGCTCTCGTCAGGCTGAAGGGTAACCAAAGGCTCCAGTTTAATAAACACAGCAGGACCCAGGGCTCCACTTCAGAGCCCCAGGGATCCACGGACTAAGTGTTGGCAGAGAAAAGCTCTCTGCCCCTCACTCATTTGCACCCACAGTTGAGCTCTGTGTGGTCCTGGTTCTTGGCAGGATGCTGGGAGGTGCTTGCTCCATTCACCTGGAGGCAGGGAAAGTCTCCTCCTCCTTGAAGAAGCTCTACCCGCTACACCTCAGCATCCGCGGCGGCCCCCGCTCCCCGACCCCGCATACCCGCCGAAGGCCTGCTCTTTCACAAGGCTGAGGCTGCCACTGCCGCTGCTCTGACCCAGCCGTTTCCTCGCTATCTTGGCTGCCTCTGGACCTATGGCAGCTTCGATATCCACCGGGTCCACGTCGTCAAACCAGATGTCTTCCCTAAAAGGCAAAGATGACAGGGTGATGACCAGAAGACTCTAGTGCCACTGGTGGGGTGGGGCTGTGGCGCTGCCAGTGCAGGTGAGTGGAGCGAGGGCACAGTCTGCCCCTCCCACAGGCTAGCCCCAGACGCCCTGGATGCTGGCCCTGCTGCTTCTACTATTTTTACCATCCTGGCATTTTCCTTTTTTTTTTTTTTTTTTTTGAGATGGAGTCTCGCTGGGTCACCCAGCCTGGAGTGCAGTGGTGCAATCTCGGCTCACTGCAACCTTCGCCTCCCAGGTTCAAGATACTCCTGCCTCAGTCTCCCTAGTAGCTGGGATTACAGGCGCCCACTACCATGCCTGGCTAATTTTTTCTATTTTTAGTAGAGATGGAATTTTGCCATGTTGGCCAGGCTGGTCCTGGACTCCTGAGCAAGTGATCCGCCCGCCTCAGCCTCCCAAAGAGCTGGGATTATAGGTGTGAACCACTGCCCAGCCTGATCTCTTTTCTTTTTAATTTGAAAATACACTCATGACCCAAGATTTAGGGACACAGACAAATGCAAAGAATATAAAACAGAAACATATAACCCGCCACCCAGAGGTAATGAGTGCTAACATTTTAATTATGAAAGCAGCAGGTTCATCATCAAACAGGAAACACAGGCAGACACAACGCCTGTAAGCTGGAAAGAGAACGCCCTGCCCTCCACACTCAGATGCTCACACAGGTACAGAACACCTGCTACGGAGTGTGTCTCTTGGGCTAAGGCTAAATGTCATTTCCTTAGAAAAACCCTTCCCGGCCCCACTTGTCCCATGCTCCCAAAACCTTCTCCTCACTGGACTTATCCCGACCACATGCATGCAACAATGGCAGTCTAGTCTGTCCACCGCACTTGACAATAAGCCTCAAGAGGGAGCAGCAGGCCCGCCTTGATGAACTCTCTCTCCCAGACAGCCTGTCCAGCACAACGCAGGGAGGCCCCCAAACAGCTCATTCCTCAGCTGTCAGCGACTGTATCCTCAACATCCAGGCGACACGAAGCCAGCTGTGACTCACGAACACATCACCTCCAGCTGAACCATTCAGACATGGCCACTGACTCCTGGTCCACCCCACATGGGTGGCCAGCACGGGACTTATCCTTTTGTTTTTTTTGAGAGTCTCACTCTGTCGCCTGGGCTGGAGGCAGCAGTGCAATCATGGCTCACTGCAGCCCCCACCTCCTAGGTGATCAAGTGATCCTCCCACCTTGGCCTCCCGAGTAGCTGGGACCACAGGCAACAGCCACCACTCCTGGCTCCATCACAGGGTTTGAGTAATCGCCAGGCACTGAGCCAAGAGTGCCAACCTCACGAGCTCCTTGTGCTGCCACCATGACTATAACAGGCACAGAGGATGTCGGAAACCTGCCCCAAACCGCCCAACTGGTGAGAAAGCAGGGACAGGTCTCACACTCGAGTCTTTCTGGGTTCGGCACACTTTCCTTCACACGCAGACTTGCACCCACTAAATGCTGAGCTCTATTCAACGCTTCAAGATGCAGCTGTGGCCGGGCGCGGTGGCTCACGCCTATAATCCCAGCACTTTGGGAGGCCGAGGCGGGTGGATCACGAGGTCAAGAGATCGAGACCATCCTGGTCAACATGGTGAAACCCCGTCTCTACTAAAAATACAAAAAATTAGCTGGGCATGGTGGCGCGTGCCTGTAATCCCAGCTACTCAGGAGGCTGAGGCAGGAGAATTGCCTGAACCCAGGAGGCGGAGGTTGCGGTGAGCCGAGATCGCGCCATTGCACTCCAGCCTGGGCAACAAGAGCAAAACTCCATCTCAAAAAAAAAAAAAAAAAAAGATGCAGCTGTGGCTATGAAACAGGCCCCGCCTTATCATGCCCACACTCTAGGGAAAATGAGGAACAGCTAAGAAACAAAGGAACAGATGATATCAGGGTAAGGTGACAGAGAATGCAGTGAGGCCACCAGCCTCCGTAAGGAGAGGGGCCTTGGTGAAGTTGCTGTGCCTCGGTCTCAGTGGTGAGGTTGACCACACTTACTCGGTGGGTGGGGCTGGGGCTGCCTCCTTAACTTTCCGCTTCTTATGCTTGATGTCCCCTCGTTCTGGACCAGTGTTGCCATTTGTCCTTTCCTTGGTTCCTGTCTTACTGTGCTCTGCTCCGCTGGCCTTGGTGTGAGGTGCCAGCGCCTTCCTGTCCATCGTGGACCCTGAAGGAACAGAGCCCCCGCTGGCCTTGGGGTCTTTTCCTGCCACCATCTCCTCTCCATTCACCTGAGGCGAGGTCTCTTTTTTGTTTTGCTGGATAATTTTGGGCTTCTTTTTGGAACTCATCTGAGAGATGACAAGAGGCTTGTCTGGGGCCTGAGATTTTTGTTTCAGCAGCCACTGGGACCCAAAATAAAATACATGTTACATTTGAATTTGGAAATTACAGACAGCAAATCGAAAAAACTTACGTATGTATACACACACACACACACACACACACACACCAATCACATATATACAATTCCCATCCACATCACTGAAATTCATTTTCAAACGTTTGGAAAAAGCTTTTTCATTCTCTTGAGTCACTTGTGGTGAGATGCTGTTCTTTGCTTATCTTATTATAACGCATACTTTTTTTTTTTCCTGAGACAGAGTCTTGCTCTGTTGCCAGGCTGGAGTGCAGCGGCACGATCCCGGGTCACTGCAACCTCTGCCTCATGGGTTCAAGCGATTCTCCTGCCTCAGCTTCCCAAGTAGCTGGGACTACAGGTGTGCGCCACCATGCCCAGCTAATTTTTGTGGTTTTTAGTAGAGATGGGGTTTCACTATATTGGCCAGGATGGTCTTGATCTCTTGACCTTGTGATCCGCCCGCCTTGGCCTCCCAAAGTGCTGGGATTATAGGCGTGAGCCACTACACCCAGCAGAGAGCTAGCAGAATGAGCAAGTAGAGTGAGAATGTACTCATCACTGAGGGGAGGGCATAAAGTCATTCATGAGGGATTGGCCCTCATGACCCAATACCTCCCAAGGGCCCCATCTCCAACACTGGGGATCACATTTCTTAAAAAAACAAACAAACAAACAAACAAACAAAAAAAACACTACTTTTAATTTTTATTTAGAGACAGACTCTCACCATGTTGCCCAAGCTGGTCTTGAACTCCTGAGCTCAAGCGATCCTCCTGCCTGGGCCTCCCAAAATGCTGGGACTACAGGTGTGGGCTACTCGGGAGGCTGAGGCAAGAGAATCTCTGGAGCCCAGGAGTTCAGGCAGCAGTGAGCTATGATTCTATCAGTAGCTAACTCCAAGGGACATGGTAAGAATCTACGAATGATGCACGTGAAACCGTCTGGCAGGGAGCAAGCAACCGCTACAGAAGTGCCAGCTACTCGAGAGACAGCACGTACAACACAGCCTTAAAACCAGAGTCAGCCCGACTGGTTCCCAGCTGCCATGTCAAATAATCTATTTAACCTTTTCAGGCCCATATCCTCATCTGCACAATAGAGATGACAAAGGTATCCACTTCACAGCGTTATTGTCGGGCTTGCAAGAGAACACAGGACAGACTGCACATTTTAGGAGCTCAATTAGTATTTACTTCTAGACCATAAGTATTGCTGGAACCCTCCCCATCATATGTCTGCTATTTGCTTTTCACGTCTGCCCAGGGATCTGCTCCCTGTCTTGCTACACAGGCCAACGTGTTCTTTATTTTTTTTGAGACGAAGTCTTGCTCTGTCACCCAGGCTGGAATGCAGTGGTGCATTTTCTCCTCACTGCACCTCCTCCTCCCGGGTTCAAGCGATTCTCCTGCCTCAGCCTCCCGAGTAGCTGGGACTACAGGCTTGCATCACCACGTCCGGCTAATTTTTTAGTAGTAAAGACGGGGTTTTACCACGTTGGCCAGGCTGGTCTTGCACTCCTGACCTCAGGTGGTCTCCCTGCTTGGCCTTCCAAAGTGCTGAGATTACAGGTGTGAGCCACCCCGCCCGGCCACCAGGGTGTTCTTTTCACTGTCCCTGGGTGGTTCGTCTGGCTTTTAAGCTAAATCTCTCTCTGTAAAACCCGTTCTAGTTAGTTCATTAAGCAAAAAGTACAGCAGTTTATCTTTGCTTTTTTGTGCTTGAAATAATTCTTTCATCAATTTCTTTCATGCCAACAAGTTCGAGACCTCCCTCAACAGGGCACCTTTCTTGTGAAAGGCTGTTTACAAGATTTCGATTCAAATGTGCCTCCACAGGTCCTTTTTGGGGCCACCCAAGTCTTTCCCTCCGTCGCGTTCTGCGGGATTGCGCCGCGCAGCGCACGGGGCCTCCCCCGGCTCCGCCCAGGCCCCCTCGAACCTCACCTCCTGCAGAGCCTTCCAGTTTTGAGAGAAGTCTTCTGGTGCCTTTGGAGGTCGCACCACAACCCCCGGGCCGCTTCCCGGCCTCTTGCTTCCCTCCTGCGCCTTGCTTTTCCAAACTCCTTTTTTCTTCTTGTTTTTCTTCCGAGAGAGCGTCTTCACAGGACCCGGCTTAGCCACAGGGCTGCTCGGGGCGCGCTTGGAGGTGGGGACCTTCGCCTTCACCATCCTGCTGCGGTCCAGCGCCTGCGCCGGCAGCCACCCAAGACCTCGGCCTCCCCGGCCCGGCGCCCGCACAACACCAGCGCCTGCCCAGACCAGGGACACACCCGGCCCGGGAAATGACCCCGGAAGAGACCCCGCACGCGTCCCGCACGCCTCGGCGCGCACGCTCCAGTCCGTGGAAGGAAGTGCTCATCTCTCCGCAACCGGCTGGAAACCGGGCCACCGCATCGGTTCCGTGCAGCCTGGGCAGTTCGCCTGGTCGGGAACTGGGCCTCCGCCCTAGCGAGCGGCGTCCTGGGTCGGTGACCTCTGGTTTGGCTGGGGCAAGCTCAGGACCTCCCCGAGATCCGGGACGGGAATAAGTGCGGACGCCGGAAGGGAACTGGGGGACCGCTGTGGGTGTAGCACCCGGCGGGGCAGCAGGGGGTGGGGACGCTGAGCGGTTGGGCTGTTAAGACCCGGGCTCGGTCTCTGGACTGCGTCCTGGACTCCCCGGCCTTTCCCGCCTTGGGCTGCTCCACGCTAAACCCCACAGCGGCTCGTCTTCCATATACAGTGGGGAAACTGAGGCGCAGGGACCGGGAGGAGTTCCCGTCAGTTCACTCAGCCTGGTTTTCCCGGAGCCACAGGACTGCAAAGGCCTTCCAGCAAGATCTGATAATAATACGCCACTACGGGTTATAATTATACTAATGAGTGCATATTATTATTAATCATTGTTATTATTTTTATTTATTTATTTATTTTGAGACGGAGTTTCGCTCTTGTTACCCAGGCTGGAGTGCAATGGCGCGATCTCGGCTCACCGCAACCTCCGCCTCCTGGGTTCAGGCAATTCTCCTGCCTCAGCCTCCTGAGTCGCTGGGATTACAGGCACACACCACCATGCCCAGCTAATTTTCTGTATTTTTAGTAGAGACGGGGTTTCACCCTGTTGACCAGGATGGTCTCGATCTCTTGACCTCGTGATCCACCCGCCTCGGCCTCCCAAAGTGCTGGGATTACAGGCTTGAGCCACCGCGCCCGGCCCATATTATTTTTTATAACAACGACGATACTAAGTCACCAGCACACCATGCCTGGTCCTGACAATACCTCGATAACCACCACCGGTGAGGCCTCCACAAGCCTGAAGCTTCCGTTTGAATCTGGGAAGTGAGAAAGAACACGGGTTCAGCCGAGCCTGAGTGCGAGGTCCGCAAAATGTGTCAGGCCCAGAGAGGTGAGCCTGAGGCTTCAGTCACGCCAGCCGCACCGACGTTTAAAGCCATTTAGATTTTTCTTTCCTTCCCTGTGGTTTCCAGACCAGCTAAAAAATTTCCTAAAATGGTACCACAAAAAGTTGCACAGTATGACCCTCACCCATTATCTTCCTGTGGGTGGAATTTATGATACAAAGAACGACGTCGGCTCCCTACATGGCTTATGTTATTTTAATGAATCAATATAAATTCTTGGTAAACAATTTAGGAACTGCCCCCTAACTTTTTTCCCTTTAAAAACCCACTTGTGGCTGGGGACAGTGGCTTATGCCTGTAATCCCAGCACTTTGGAAGTCCGAAGCAGGAGTATCGCTTGAGCCTAGGAGTTCAAGACCAGCCTGGGCAATGTAGGGAGACCACCCCGCAACCTGACTCTACCAAATAAATAAATAAATAAATTAGCTGGGCATAGCAGCACATGCTTGTGGTTCCACGTACTGGGGAGGTAGAGGCTGCAGTGAGCCATGATCATGACACTGCACTCCAGCCTGGGCGACAGAGTGAGACCCCATATCAAAAAAATAAATAATAAAAACCCACTTGTAAATGATGCTACTCAGAGCATATATTCAAGGCAACTTCAGTCTATGACTCCTAGGCTCTAATCCTTAACCATGGCTCAAATAAGCTATCTATTTATATTAATTTTGCCTCGGTTTCTTCCTTTAGGTTGACAGGGGCCTACAGGGAAACACAGATAATAAGTGAATAAATCAAGATAATTTTGGATAGCACGGACTACAATGAAGACGATAAAATGAGATGTTGTAGAGATTGACTGGTAGTGGAATTGTCAGACAAAACACAGGACACCCAGTTCTACAGGAGCTTTAGATGAATGTAATTTTTGATATAAGCATATCTCATGCAAAATTTGCAATATTTGGGACATAGTTATGCTAAAATTTATTTGTCACTTATCTGAAATTCTAATTCAACGTGGTGTCCTGATTTTTATTTTCTAAATGTGGCAACCATAAATGGGAGGCCAACACAGGGTCATGAAGGATGCCTCTTGGAGGAAGCAATGTCCGAGCTGAAGCTTAAATGTGCAGACTGGGGGTCAGAGGGAACAGCAAGGCATTTGATGAACTGGAGGAATGGAAAGAAGGCTGGTGTGGCTAAAATTCTGTGAGCAAGGGGGAAAGTGTGGGAGATGGAGGCAGGTAGGGGCCAGACCACAGATTTGAGAACCTTGTTGGTTTCAGGAAAGACATTTCATTCCAAGAGCAAAGGGAAGCTGTTGTTTTTAAGCTAGGGAGTGATGCAATCTGATTTATGTTTTCAAAAGATTACTGAAGTGGCCGGGCGCGGTGGCTCAAGCCGGTAATCCCAGCACTTAGCAGGGAGACCAGGTATGAGACTGTTAAGATTCCTGTGCCAGCCACGGTGCGGCTTAGATTAGGGTGATGTGTCAGTTTGAGACTCCAGGAAGGAGTCACACAAGAGTTAGGCATGCAAAGTATTAACTGGGGCCTGTAAGAGGTAAAGGGGAAGGTTAAGGATGGGCAGAGAGGGCCTTCAGACCATGATGCCAATCTGATGCTGGTGAGGGGAAGGCGGGGAAGAGGCAGGGGTGGGCAGGGAGAGCCTTGTCCTGTACTGCAGAGCTGATGAGGGTTTGGCCAACACAATGGAGAGTTCTGGGGCAAAGATTGCTCATTAGCGGAATCTTCCACTGGAAAGAAGCATCCAGGCGTAAGTGTCCCCTCAGCGTCGTCCCTCGCTGCCAGGGTGTGGCAGTGGGAGAGTGTGGTCTCGGCCTGAATGTTGGCCACAGACCACCCGATGCTGCATTAGGGGCTGTCTGCGAACCAGTGCCTCTCAGCTGCATGGCAAGGTCTCTGTTGAAGGAAGAGCTGAACACCTCCATTCTGAGGGTAGCACACATGCCAGCTGTGAAAAGAGGGAGTGGGCAGATGTCTTTTTTCAGACGGAGTCGCTCTGTCACTGTGGTTGGAGTGCAGAGGCACAATCTCAGCTCACCGCAACCTCCGCCTACTGAGTCCAAGCGATTCTCCTGCCTCAGCCTCCCGAGTAGCTGGGATTACAGGTGCATGCCACCACGCCCAACTAATTTTCGTATTTTTAGTAGACCCGGGTTTTTGCCATGTTGGCCGGGCTGTCTCCAACTCCTGACCTCAAGTGATCCATCCACCTCAGCCTCCCAAAGTGCTGGGATTACAGGCGTGAGCCACCGTGCCCTGTCAGGAGTGGATAGATTTGATGTGTGTGTGTAACAGGCAGAGGTTCACAGAGTAACAGGGAAGTGACATGAGGCTGGCTCCTAGGATTTTGGTCTGAGCAACTCGTTGTGGCCATTTATCATCTCAATAAATGTCTTCGGGGAGCAGGGTGAAGTTCGAAGTCCTTTCACACTTGCTGAATAGAAAATTGCTGGGCTCAGTGGCTCATGCCTGTAACCCTAGCACTTTGGGAGGCCAAGGTGAGCGGATCACCTGAGGTCGGGAATTAGAGACCAGCCTGACCAACATGGAGAAACTCCGTTTCTACTAAAGATATAAAATTAGCCGGGCGTGGTGGTGCATGTCTGTAATCCCATCTACTCAGGAGGCTGAGGCAGGAGAATCGCTTGAACCTGGGAGGTGGAGGTTGCGGTGAGCTGAGATTGTGCTATAGCACTTCAGCCTGGGCAACCAGTGGAAAACAAGAAAGAAAGAGAAAGAGAGAGAGAGAGAAGGAAGGAAGGAAAGAAAGAAAGAAGGAAACAAAGAAAAGAGAAAGGAAGGAGGGAGGGAGGGGAAAGAAAGAAAGAGCAGAAAAGAAAAAGAAGAAAGAAAGAAAGGAAGGAAGGAAGGGAAGGAAGAAGGGAGGGAGGGAGGGAGGGGAAAAATTAGCCAGGCTGGTGACATGCACCTGTAATCCCAGCCACCAGCTGAGGCAGAAGAATTGCTTGAACACGGAAGGCAGAGGTTAGAGTGAGCCGAGATTGTGCCACTGCTGCACTTCAGACTTGATGACAGAGCAAGACTGTCTCAAAAACAAAAACCAAGAAGGAGACGCCAGAGTCATGTGCTGATGAGGTGAGCCAGTTACCAGGCTCCCCACATCTCAGCATGCCCCTTCTCCAGGGGCCGCCCCCCTTCCTCCTTGAAGGCACCCCCCCCCCCCCCCCCCCCGTTCCTTTATCCTGCTGTCCTTTTCTCCATAACACTTACCACCTTTGAACGTGCTACAGACACAACATGCGTTTGTCTAGCAACTTTGTTGTCTGGCTCTCTTCCCTAGAATTTTAGCTGTGAGAGGCCGAGGCTGCTGTCTGCCTGGCTGTGGCAGCCTTCCTGGTGTCTAGCACAGCACCTGGCCTGTTGCAGGGGCTCAGTGAAACATTCGTTGGCTGAAGGGACGGATGATGGCTCTGGCAGAAGGGCAGAAACTAACGACGCAGGAAGAGAGAGGTGGGGGCATACAGAGCCGGGGCCTGGCAGCTGTGTCCTCCCTGATTGCAGAGGAGGAGAGAGGCTGCAGGTTGAGGGGTGGAAAGACAGGTGAATACCACTGCTGGTCATCTGCTTACTGCGGCTGTGTGGGTGTGAGGCGTGTGAAAGAGTGGTGTGGAGCAAGTGAAGAGAGCCTTCCCGGAGGCGAAGGGGATTGCCAGGCAGTTTGTGACAATGAATGCAGAGCTCCGGTGCCATCAGCCCACTTCTGCGACTCTCCCCATCAGGCGCAGGCACAGAGTAGGCGGAGAGTTGAGCCAGAACTGCGGTGCCTTTGGCACGGCCTCTCATCTGTCAGGTGGGAGCGGGGACCCCGGGAGAGAGAGCCAGCTCGAGGTCCCAGCATTCCTCCTGAACCCCTGTCTGCAGGTTTCTGGTCGTGTTCCGTCTCCTCCAGACTAGATGGCTTAGCTGACCTCTAAGAAAGTGGGCATGCACATTCGGAGAGCTTTCTGGGGTACAAGACTGGGCTGCGGGGTACCCTGAACTGGGACCATCTTAGAGCAAGGCCCAGGTTGCAGCAGGAAAAGTAACAGGCCGCCCACCCCAGCCATAGCCCCTGCCCTGGCAGGAAGCTCCCAAGAGTAAACACTGCGTAATGGTCCCGCCCAGCGAGCAGGCCTGTCCCATCTCACATCGACCAGATTTCCAGCCACCAAGGCCACCTCTCAGTCTGCTCCACTCCGCAGGGTGGCTCTCCTGAGGATGCGCCAGCATCACCCCCGGGCGAGATGCCCTCCCCTCTGTGTGGCCGGAATCCTTGCCTGTGGCTTTCTTCTGGGCTGCTGGGGACCCTCGCATTTCCAGCAGGTGCGATCATTTGCGGGAGCGCAGGTACTGTGGGAGCCTCTGAGTGCTGAAAGCAGGTCACCTGGGGCGAGGGGAGAGCCGAACAGCTGACTTTATCAGCTTCGGGGTTTGCACTGGGCAGGGGAGTCCGCACTTGGGGTTTTGGGGGGTGACGTGTGCTCACTGAAGAGGCAGTGGTGTCTCAGTTCCACCTGCTCATCCGATAAAGCTGAACAGAAAGACACTAGCTTGTCCCAGACTGTGTGGGTGGCTCTTCTCCGCCTCTCCCGTCTCTGGGTTCCCCCTGTCCTTCTTGGTCGGCCTCACCCACCTCCTGCCTCCTGTCTCCCTCTTCATCCACCTCTCTCTCTCTTTTTTTTTTCTTTTTTAAGACATGGGGTCTTGTTATGTTGCCCTGACTGGTCTCACACTCCTGGACTCAAGTGACCCTCCCACCTCGGTCTCCCAAAGCGTCAGGGTTACAGGCGTGAGCCACTGCGCCCGGCCTCGTCCATCTTCTTTTGTCTTGCAGAGTTGTCTTCAGACTCTGGAGCCAGAGACCGTGTCCTCTTACACGAGCCCTGGTGCTCCCTTAAAAGGTACTTGTCCTGGTGTCTTCTCTCCCGGGGGAGTTTCTCAGGACTTTCAAGGGGTATCTCACCACTGAATCAGTGGTCTGGGATTTTTGGTGGATCTGGTGGGAGAAGGTCAGAGAAGCTGCCATCACCCCTGTTAATTAACTCTGTTACTTCCTGCCAAGTTGATAGAAGCTGGTCTGGGTGTTTTGGCCAAGCTAGGGTTCTCACCCTAGCTTCTGTTGAATATCACAAGGGAACGGTCGCCGATTGGCTGGCCTGTCCTGCCCCATGGCCTCTGCTGAGCTGGCTGATTTTCAGGAGCTCTTGTGGTTTCTGGCTGTGGATGTAAATATTTATTCCTTCTGTGGGAAACAAGATAGGTTCTGGCTCAGGCTCCCTCCTAAGGCCATGGATTTCCTTATGATAAAGGTCTGTCCCCACTGCCCACAGGCCTGTGTCTGTGACCTTCTCCGGGTGCCAGCCCCCTTCCCAACAGGGCCATTGGTGACTTGACTAATGGCTGATGGGGGCCAGAGGCAGATGGGCTAGTGGTCGAGGGAATGGGAGGGCATCCTCTCCTGTTAGCTTGCCACTACTTGCTCTCTGGAACCATCGTCCTCTGCTGTCCCTTGCCCCTCCAGGCCACCCTCCTTTGCCCGGCTCCCAGAGGCAGAGGCAGAGGCAGAGGCGGGCTGCAGGTGGTATCCTACATCTGGAGCTGCTGGTGGCCGCGGGCCCCGATGTCTTCCAGGCTCACCAGGAGGACACGGAGCGCTACGTGCTCACCAACCTCAACATCGTGAGTGCTCTGTGGGAGTGGCCTCCAGGGATGGCGCCGGACCCTGCAGACCCCCACAGCCAGGGCTGGTGACCAATGTCTGTGGACTGGTGTTTCTGGTAGTCTGAATACTGTGGGTTAAACTCAGGTAGAATGGCTCCGGGCTCTTCCTCTTCTCCCTCCCCTGGGTGGAGGTGGGTGAGGTCCCACACCGCCCTCAGCTCCATAGCAGACGCACACCCTGCAGCCTCTCCCTACTCGAGTCCCTTCACCTGGGACCACCCTCAAGGCTGGTCTCGTCCCCAGTATCCATTTGACCCCCAGGAAGCTCAGCTAACACGACCCTGGCAAACGGGGGTGTGTGTGCTGCTCACTCTGCCCCCTGCACCCCAGCCCTTCCCTCTGCATCCCGACCCTGCCCTCTGCACCCCGACCCTGCCCTCTGCACCCCGACCCTGCCCTCTGCACCCCGACCCTTCCCTCTGCATCCCGACCCTGCCCTCTGTACCCCAACCCTGCCCTCTCTCTGTTCTGTCATCCCCTACTCAGAGTGGCAAGGACAGGTCACCAGTCTGAAGTCTAAACAGAGACAGCTGGCAAAGGAGATGCCAACCTTCATTTCTTGCTAGCACCCGAATTACCGTCACTCGAAAGCTGGGGAAGTGTAGGCAGGGAAGCACTACCCCCTAACCGCCATCTCAGAAAGGCAAACAAGGCCGGGTGCGTTGGCTCACGCCTATAATCCCAGCACTTTGGGAGGCCGAGGAGGGCGGCTGAGGTCAGGAGTTTGAGACCAGCCTGGCCAACATGGTGAAACCCTGTCTCTACTAAAAATACAAAATTAGCCGGGCATGGTGGTGGGCTCCTGTAATCCAAGCTACTTGGGAGGCTGAGGCAGGAGAATCGCTTGAACCTGGGAGGCAGAGGTTGCTGTGAGCCAAGATTGCACCACTGCACTCCAGCCGGGACAGCAAGAGTGAAACTCCGTCTCAAAAGAAAAAAAAATAAAGGAAGACAAACAAGCCAGCAAAGGCAGTTTGAACAGACCCCATGCAGCTAGAGCACACACACAAGGCACAAAAAACGACGGTGTGCTAGGCAGCAAGGCCTGGAGGAGTTAATACCTTTAAAAATACCAGGTTGCATCTGTCAACTGTGTACAATGGTGTCGGGCATGATAAGAAGAAACTTACACAATTCATTCACTGAAAAAATGTTTTAAAATTCTTACTGGATTTGGGGAACAAAATAGGAAATTAGCCTCAGCTGATAACTCCAGGTCCCTTTCCTGTCCCCTTGGTCTGCTCCAGAGGAGGGGACTGCTCTGCCGTCACTCAGTAAGTTGGCCCTGAAGTACATTTCTGCTCCCAGCTGCAGGCAGCTCCCTCTGTATGTGGGGTACCTAGTGCCACTTTGCCCCCAGCCTTGGATCTGGTCACCTATTTTTTTTTGATACGGAGTCTCACTGTGTTGCCCAGGCTGGAGTGCAATGGCGCCATCTCGACTCACTGCAACCTCCACCTCCTGCGTTCAAGCAATTCTCCTGCCTCAGGCTCCTGAGTAGCTGGGATTACAGTCTGGTGCCACCACACCCAGCTAATAATTTTTTTTTTTTTTTTTTTCTGAGATAGGGTTTCATTTTTTCAGCCCAGGCTAGAGTGAAGTGGCACAATCTCGGCTCACTGCAACCTCCACTTCCCAGGTTCAAGCGATTCTCCTGCCTCAGCCTCCTGAGTAGCTGGGATTACAGGCGCCTGACACCACGCCTGGCTAATTTTTTTTTGTATTTTTAGTAGAGATGGGGTTTCACCAGTTTGTCCAGGCTGGTCTTGAACTCCTGACTTCAAGTGATCTGCCCACCTCGGCCTCCCAAAGTGCTGGGATTACAGGTGTGAGCCACCATGCCTGGCCCCAACCCTAATTTAGAGGACGGGCTGGTGCAATACAGGTTGGCCACAGTCACCATTGTGACAGACACACCCATCTGGAGAGGGAGGAGAGAGCCTTTCTTGAGAGGGGACCAGGAAAGTTTCCTGGTGGGAGGAGGGGACCCTCCTGCCAGTCATGAACATGGGTCAGATTCAGCAAACAGGTGGAAGAGAATGTGCTGTGGGCAGGGAGCAGAGACGGGAAAGCCTGGGCTGAATGTGGGCTGAGAGGAGGAGCGTTCGACCGGAATATCCAACCCGTGACTGTCTCCGTGCTCCCATCCCTTGCTTCGGAGTTTCTTTTCCATGCGTTATTTGGCCTTCCTGAGCCATGAGCTGAGGAGAACTAGAGACACGGCTGACAGTGCCTGGCACTTTAAGCGTCCCCACAGCACCCCACACATGCTGATGGAGCAGCCCCTCCAGCCCTTCACACCCGGGGGTCCCTGGAAATCAGCAACTGCCTGGGGCTGGCAATGCCCACCGGATGGGTTACCTCTCTCATTTGCCCTTTCACAGGGGGCAGAACTGCTGCGGGACCCATCCCTGGGGGCTCAGTTCCGAGTACACCTGGTGAAGATGGTCATTCTGACCGAGCCTGAGGTAGGCATGGAGTTGGAGCTTGGCACTCCATACGGAGTGTGAAACCCAAGTCACCGCGTCTCCTTCCGCTTTAACCTCTTCCTGGGTGCCCCAATCAGCCTGGGTCACAGAAGGGCGTTCAGACCAGCTGCCCTCCCAGCTCACCCAGCACTCAGCTCAGGCTGCCTGATTACTTCTCTGAGCCTCAGCTGTGTCACCTGTAACATGGGCTAGTCATAGGGTTTTATGTGGACTAACTGAGAAACGCGCCGACCACAGTCAGCACGGTGCCTGGTAGGGGTGTCCTAAACGCAGGCTTTGCTGTTGATCCGCAGGGTGCCCCCAATATCACAGCCAACCTCACCTCGTCCCTGCTGAGCGTATGTGGGTGGAGCCAGACCATCAACCCCAAGGATGACATGGATCCTGGCCATGCTGACCTGGTCCTCTATATCACCAGGTAGCCGAGCTTTTTGATGGGGTGCTGGTCGGCCAGCCTGGGAAGGCTGCACCCTTGGCCTTCTCCACTCGGCAAAGGTGACCCCGGGGCAGTCACGTGCCTTCGCACCACCCAAGTGACTGTTTTCTCTCACGGAGGTTTGACCTGGAGCTGCCTGATGGTAACCGGCAGGTGCGGGGGGTCACCCAGCTGGGCGGTGCCTGCTCCCCAACCTGGAGCTGCCTCATTACCGAGGACACCGGCTTCGACCTGGGAGTCACCATTGCCCATGAGATTGGGCACAGGTATGCAGCCCCACCAGCTGTCCCAGGGCTCTGGAAGGAGCTGACCTGGGCCCCCAGGGTGGGGGTGGTCTTGGCAAGCAGTGGGTCTTTGCAGAGTTCTCCAGAGGGGCCTGTACCCCTCACCCCAGCAGAATCAGAAGGGTAGGGTGTGAGGGCAGGGGAATCTGATACTGTTTGATTAAAAGAAACCTTTTTTTCCCAAAAGATGAGCAAAACACATTTAGCAGGTAGAAAATACTTCTGTAGAAAATTCAGGTAAAGAAAAAGCAGGCTGTAAAAATTATCTCAAATCCCACCATTTAGAGATAATGTCTCTTTACTTTTTGTATTTAATTTCAGTGTCTTCTTTACATACACACACATAATTTTTTGTTTGCAAAATTGGGATTTAGTTTGGATTCCCTGAATTAAAGGAAAATTGTGATTATGCTATGCATTCCTTTGTTACCTGCTATTTTTTTTCTTCCTAGGGTGAGTGCAGGATCGACGTGCTCTTTATGTAATAATACATCCCAAACATTAGCCCAGGTCTCTTTCAGGTGTGCACCATAATTTATGTGATCAGTCCCTTCTTCTTGGGTGTCTAGGTTGTCTGAACACGTTTTCCTGTTGTGAATATTATGCATTCTTTTTTTAAAATAGAGACAGGGTTTCACCATGTTGGCCAGGCTGGTCTCGAACTCCTGACCTCAGGTGATCCGCCCGCCTCGGCCTCCTAAAGTGCTGGGATTACAGGTGTGAGCCACCACACCCAGCCAATATTATGCATTCTTGTGGGCAAACCTTCACTCCTACCTATAACCATTTAGGGGGATGGGTTTATTTTCATTTATTTAGTTTTTTAATTATGAAAACAATACCCAATTGTTGGAAAAATTCAAACAGTATGTAATTTCTAAAGTAAAAAGTGAATTTCCACCTTCCTTACCCATCAACCTCCAGCCAATCCTTTTCAATCCCTCTGAGCCTGGGAGGGTCGAGGCAGGGTTCCTGGGTGTGGGGCAAGGCAGGGCTCCTTCTCCCTCAGAGGGAGCATAGTTTCCTTCTGCTGCTGTGATGCAGCACAGGTGAGCCCTAAAACTGGGGGTTAGCCTGGGAGGGTTCTTGGCTTTTTTTTTTTTTTTTTTTTGAGACAGAGTCTCTGTCTGTTGCCAGGCACCAGGCTGGAGGGCAGTGGTGTGATCTTGGCTCACTGCAACCTCCGCCTCCGGGGTTCAGGCAATTCTCCTGCCTCAGCCTCCTGAGTACCTGGGACTACAGGCACTCGCCACCATGCCCAGCTAATTTTTGTATTTTTAGTAGAGATGGGGTTTCACCATGTTGGCCAGGATGGTCTCGATCTCTTGAACTCGTGATCCGCCCGCCTGGCCTCCCAAAGTGCCGTGATTACAGGCGTGAGCCACTGGCCCTTGGCTTTACCCAGGAAGGAATTCAAGAGGGAGCAGGCGGTGTTAGATAGCAGCTTTTTATTGAAGCAGCAGTGGGCAGAGTGTACAGCACAGCGTACAGCTCTTTTGAAGCAGACACTGTGCCCAAAAAGAGCAGCTGGAAGGCAGGGCTGCAGTTCTATTTATACTCACTATTAATTATATGTAAATTAAGGAGCCAGATTATGCAGACATTTCTAGAAAAAGGGGCAGTAACTTCTGGGTGTTGCCACGGCAATGGTAAACTGACATGGCACACTGGTGGGCGTGGCTTATGGAAAGGATCTTCCCACTCCTTGTTTTAGCCAGTCCTCTGGTCCGGTGCCCACCTCTTACAGCGCCTGTGCGCGGCCTCTCCCACCCCATTAGGAGTCCTCCATCAGTTCTGCTTGGGGGAAAGCAAGCTCTGCTGTGACCCTTTGGAAACTGTTCCCCTTCCTGGCCTAGGAATGCAAACAATGGCCAAGGGCAAACACATTTTCATTGAACCTTTAAATCGAGCTTTCCTCTCAGTAGGTGAATTTCATCCCTGTAAACAGCCCCCACCTCTCCGCAGACTCATAACACCATGAATTAATGTGGCTCGCACGTTTTTAAAGCCTTTTGATATTTATTAGCAAAAGACGCGGGAGCCACCCTGCTGGCATTCCCTTCGGGAGTAAACTGAGGCAGGGCGCACGCGGTCCTCTCCACTGTGCCCGGTGAGCAGGTGTCGGAGTCAGGGGTCGACCCGGGTCCGAAAATTCGCTGGCGCTGCGGCGCGAGGGCACCGGGCTCCAGACGCGCCGACCCTGACCCCGCCCGCGCCCTCGCCCGCCGCCTGAGCCAGCTCCTCCTGCCCGCCAGCTTCGGCCTGGAACACGACGGCGCACCCGGCAGCGGCTGCGGCCCCAGCGGACACGTGATGGCTTCGGACGGTGCCGCGCCCCGCGCCGGCCTCGCCTGGTCCCCTTGCAGCCGCCGGCAGCTGCTGAGCCTGCTCAGGTAGCGGCGGCCCCGTGGGAGGGGCGCGTGAGGCTCCAGTTCGCCCGCGGAGCCGCCTGCGCCACCCCGCCCTACGTCCGTCCCCACTCCGCACTCAATCCTCCTTCCTGTCCCCGCTCCAGACCCACAATTGCACCACCGCTGCACCCACCGCTCTGTCCCACCCTCTGCGCCCAAACCCTCCGTCCACTCCCTGCCCCCACCCGTCCGTCCACCCTCTCCCTGAGCCCACCTCTGCGTCCTCCCTTGCCCCCTTGCACCCACGCCTTCGTTCCAACCAATCTGGGCACCCGCCCCTCCGGCCACTCCCATCCCACCCCCTGACTCCACAATCCACTCCCCTCTCTCCCGCTTGACTACACCCACCCTCCACCCCACCCTCCTACACCCACCCTCCGTCTCAGGCCCCTGCACCCACCCTGTTCCTTCGCCTACCCCTCAATTCGCCCGCTTACCCTTTGTCTGCCTCCACCCGCGCCGACCCCACTCTTGTCGCTCCATCAGCCCCACACCCCGATCTCCCCCGCCCACCTACGTGTCCCCCTGCGTCCCCTTCCCGCCGATCGCAGCCCTCCCCGGCCTAACCTGCATCTGCCCCATCCCACTCTGATCCGTCCCTCTGTCGCCCATCCCTCTGCTGGCCACCCGCCTCTGCGCAGGTCAGGTCGGAGTCTTAGTCTTGGTCCCAGCCCAGAGCTGACTCCTGGTGGGGGGCGCGGGCCGAGAACTCCTGTTCCCACTCACAAAAGGCCACGTCTCCAAAAGTCTCCACTCCCGCGCTCAATTCTCCGTCCCGCCTCCTCCCGGTCCTGAGCCGGGTACACCCCGGGCCTGAGCCGGGGCCTTGTCGCAGCGCAGGACGGGCGCGCTGCGTGTGGGACCCACCGGGGCCTCAGCCAGGGTCTACCGGACGCCCGCCCGAGGCGCAGCCTGGCCTCTACTACAGCGCCGACGAGCAGTGCCGCGTGGCCTTCGGCCCCAAGGCTGTAGCCTGCACCTTCGCCAGGGAGCACCTGGTGAGTCTGGCCGACAGTGGCCTGGGGTTCGCAATGCGGTCCCTTGCACCACCCAGCTCACATGCCTGCCAGGTGCACCGTGAGCACCTGCTGGGTGCCGTGCGGGGACGTATGGTCAGGGTGGCTCAGTTTAATGCTGTCTGTGGCCTCTATAAATTATTTAAAATGTTTGAACAAAAGCCCCAACACTTTAGTTTGACTGGGGCCCACAAATTATGTAGCTAGTCCTGGCAGGGCCTCTGTGCCCAAGGACTCCTGGCTGAGTGAGGACACCAATCTTAAACAGTCACCAAGGACTTCCCATCTGTTGGGGCTGGAGTCAGCTTGGAGGGCTTCCTGGAGGAAGTGGCCTCCAAACTGAACCCACAGCAGACATGGGGCTGGCAGGGAGACGGGAGATGAAGGATAACAGGCATTCCAAAAGACAGACTTCCTCACAGGGTTGCCTAGGACACTCATGGGCTCCAGTCACTTTTGCCTTGGTGGGCCCCTTCCTCCATAAAAACCATTGAGAATTATATTTTAGTATTCTTATACAATACGTAAAGTTTATGTGTTATTATAAATACGAGTATTTTTTTTTTTCTTCTTTGAGACAGGGCCTCATTCTGTTGCCCAGGCTGGAGTGCAGTGGCACAGTCATAGCTCACTGTGGCCTCAACCTCCTGGGCTTAGCCTTGGAGTAGCTGGGACTACAGGCACATGCCACAATGCCCAGCTAATTTTTAAATTTTTTTTTGTAGAGATGGGGTCTTCCTTTGTTACCCAGGCTGGCCTAAGACTCCTAGCCTCAAGCCATCCTTCCTGGGCCTAAGCCTTCTGAGTAGCTGGGGTTACAGGTGTGCACCACCGCACCCAGCTAAGTTTTGTATTTTTAGTAGAGACCGGGTTTCATCATGTTGGGACACCAGGCTGGTCTTGAATTCCTGACTTCAGGTGATCTACCTGCCTCCCAAAGTGCTGGGATTACAGGCATGAGCCACTGCGCCTGGCCTCTTCTGTCTGATTTTTAAAAGAAATTAAGACATTTCCTTGGTGAGCTTCAAGTCAGTGACAAGTTAAGAAAGCAAAAAAGGAAAAAAACAAAAACCACATTTCCATGGGCCCCCAAAAGCGTGGTGGGCCCTGGTCATGATCCCAGTTCCCCATCTATGCATTGGTCATGCCTTGTCCTCCGAGGGCATCAGTGCCCGCAGTGCAGGGTGTTGGCTGTGTCAGTGTGTCCTGCGGTCTGGGAGGGACAGTTAAGGCTGGACACTGACCTGACCTGGAAGGCCCTGATGGCCCCTGAGCCCGCCACCTGTACACCCTCCTAGGATATGTGCCAGGCCCTCTCCTGCCACACAGACCCGCTGGACCACAGCAGCTGCAGCCGCCTCCTCGTCCCTCTCCTGGACGGGACAGAATGTGGCGTGGAGAAGGTCAGAGCCAAGAGCGAATGAGAGGGCTCCTGTGAGCATGTGCGCGTGGGTGCCTGCAGTCAGGCTGTCCTGTTCCTAGGTCGGGAGGCAGGAGCTGTGTGGGGCAGAGAGCCCCGGAGTTGGCCCTGGTGACTGTCCTTTGGGTTGGTGGTCTGACCTCTTTCCTTCATCATGTGCTCCCATGCAGAATGGGAGTGTGGGCTGCCTGCTTGTATGGGGGTGCCCATGGGTTGTGGGTTCCTATGCGTGGGGTCCCAGTGTGAGGGTCCTTGTGATTATGGGGTGCCTAGGGGTGGGATCCCTGTGTAAGGGGACCCTGTGAGTGTTGAGTCCCTGTCGGTAATGTCCTTGTATGTGTTGGGGAATCTTTATGTGTTGAGGGGTCCCTGGGGAGTTCTATGTATATATGTTGGGGGTCTCTAGGTATTAGGGGATCCCAGTGGGTCTGGAGAATCCATGTGGGTGGGGTACCTGTTTGTGTTGGGGGATCGCTGTGTGTCGAGGGGTCTCTGGGGGATTCTATGTTGGGGGGTCTCTGGGTGTTGTGGGGATCCCTGTGGGT
Organism: Sapajus apella; assembly: GCF_009761245.1. Lineage (NCBI taxonomy): Eukaryota > Metazoa > Chordata > Mammalia > Primates > Cebidae > Sapajus > Sapajus apella. The sequence goes on along the minus strand of NW_022437066.1, from coordinate 4,471,402 downwards.
CTGGGAGACTCCATGTGGGTGGGGTCCCTGTGTATGTTGGGGGGGTCCCGGTGGGTGGGATCCCTGTGTGTTGGAGATCTCTGAGTATACTGGGGGAGTCTCTGTGTGTTGGGGGTCCCTGTGGGTGGCGTCCCTGTGTGTGCTGGGGGTCCTGTGGTGGGGTCACCGTGGGATGGGAGGTGAAACTTTCTTGCCTTGCAGTGGTGCTCCAAGGGCCGTTGCCGCTCCCTGGTGGAGCTGACCCCCATAGCAGCAGTGAATGGGCACTGGTCTAGCTGGGGTCCCCCAAGTCCTTGCTCCCGATCCTGCGGAGGAGGTGTGGTCACCAGAAGGCGGCAGTGCAGCAACCCCAGGTACTGCAGGGAGGGGTGCTCTTCCATCAGGGAGGGTGGGCACACCACATTCCCTAGTTGAAGGCAGTGTTTACCCCCCTGTCTCCTGGGCATTTTCAGACCTGCCTTTGGGGGGCGTGCATGTGTTGGTGCTGACCTCCAGGCCAAGCTGTGCAACACTCAGGTAGGCCTGTTTCCTGGGGCAGGAGGGGCAGCTGGCGGCACTGGGCCGCGGGGGAGTCCAGGTTCACACCAGAATACATGTGTGTTTCATACCACGACACATTTGAGAAGGACATTGGGGCCAGGTGGGGTGGCTCATGCCTGGAATTCCAGCACTTTGGGAGGCCAATGTGGGTGGATCACCTGAGGCCAGGAGTTTAAGACCAGCCTGGCCAACATGGTGAAACCCCATCTCTACAGAAAACACAAAAATTACCAGAGTGTGGTGGCATGTGCCTGTAATCCCAGCTACCCGCGAGGCTGAGGCAGGAGAATCGCTTGAATCCGGGAGGTGGAGGCTGCAGTGAGCTGAGATTGGGCCATTGCACTCCAGCCTGGGGAACAGAATGAGACTCTGTCTCAATAAATAAAAATAAAGAAAGAGAAGGACATTGGGACCCCAGTTTGTAAACCAGGCCAGTCCTGCTGATGGCCACAAAGCCCCTGAGGCATCCCGCCTGCCTCCGTGAGTGCCATGTTGCCCTCCAGAGCTCATCTCTGCAGGGAGAACCTCCCCGCTAGGAATGCAGTGCCCAGCTGCATGGCTGCAAAGGAGTCTTTTATTTATAAATTGAGGTGACATTTGCGTAGCCTAAAATCAACCATTTTAAAGTGGCAACCCAGTGGCCTTTAGCACGTTTGCAAGGTTGTGCAAGCTCCATTTTTTAAAGAAACTGCCAAACCATTTCCACAGTTTCCAGTACTCTAGAGTAAGCCCCGTCCGAGAGGCCGTCACCCTCCGTTTCCCCCTAGCCCTGCTACCTTGGGCTGTTGGTCTCCCTTCTGTCCCTGTGGATTGACCTGTTCTGGACATGCCACGTCCCTGGCACCAGACGACAGGTGCGCTTCCTGTCTGCCTCCCTCCCCCCGCCAACCATGTCCTCAAGGCTCACCTGCGCTGTAGCCTGCGTCAATGTCTCGTTCCTCCTTCCGGCTGAATCATATTCCACGGCAGGGACAGAACACATTTGCATCCAGTCATCTGCTGATGGACATTTGAGGTGTTTCCACCTTTTGGCTCCTGTGAACAGAACCATTATGAATGTGCTTGTACATGTTTGAATCCCTGTTTTCAGGGTTTTTTTTTTTTTTTTGAGATAGAGTTTCAATCTTGTTGCCCAGGCTGGAGAGCAATGGCAAGATCTCAGCTCACTGCAACCTCCCTCTCCTGGGTTCCAGCGATTCTCCTGCCTCAGCCTCCCATGTAGCTGGATTACAGGTACCTGCCACCACACCCAGCTAATTTTTGTATACGGAGTAGAGACGGGGTTTCACCACATTGACCAGACTGGTCTTGAACTCCTGATCTCTGGTGATCCACCCACCTCAGCCTCCCAAAGTGCTGGGATTACAGGCATAAGCCACTGCGCCTAGCCTAATTTTGTATTTTTAATAGAGACGGGGTTTCCCTATGTTGGTCAGCTGGTCTGGAACTCCCCACCTCTGGTGATCTGTCCGCCTCAGCCTCCCAAAGTGTTGGGATTACAGGCGTGAGCCATTGTGCCCGGCCCCCTGTTTCCAGTTCTTCTGGGAGTGTCTGAAAAGTGGAATTACTGGATCATGGGGGAATGCTATGTTTTACTTCTAGATTAACTGCCAAACCATTTTCCACGTGCCTGAACTCTTTCGCTTTCCCGCCAGCATTGCACAAGGGTGCGTTTCCCCACATCTGCCGCAGCACTTCCTGTTTTCTGTTTTTTTTTTTTTCCTTTTCTTTTCTTTTTTTTATAGATATGGGGTTTCGCCATATTGGCCAGGCTGGTCTTGAACCCCTGACCCCAGGTGATGCACCCGCCTCGGCCTCCCGAAGTGGTGGAATGACAGGTGTGAGCCACGGCGCCCGGCCTGTTTTATGTTTTTTGATTTTGGCCATCCTGGTGGTGTGAGATGGTGAAAGATTCTTTTTACATTGAGTTAAATTCTGCCCCCTGCTTGGATGGCCCTGGGCACGGGTTTGGCCCTGGCTGTACCGAAGTTCTGCATGTGATGAGACCCTCCCTTTCCTCCTTCCCCAAATGGACCTCCAAGACCTCTCCAGACCTTGAGGGGAGGGTCTTTGGCTGGAGCACAGGGTGGTGCGATTTCATGGAGGTAGCATGGCCAGCGTGGCTGCCCGGGGAGTCAAGTCCGATTATCTTCTCTCAGCATGCCTGCCTGTGTGCAGAGGCTCTGGTGGTGAGGGCTTTGCTTCTGGCTGCCTGCCTCCCTTTGGTTACCTTTCTCTAGGTGGGCCGCCTACGGAACACACGTCCTCGTCCCCATTTGATCGAGTCTGGGCCTCAGAAGCAGAGGCTCTGAGCATAACGCTCTTTCTCGGCTTTCTCCTTTGTTGCTGCCCGGCGTTCTTTACTGATTGTCCAGAGTTTTCCCATCAGTAGAGAGAGGCAGGTGCTCTTGTCACTGCAGTTTACAGAGCAGGGAACCGAGGCATGGCCTGGAGCTGAGGCCACACCCACATCTTTTTTTTTTTTTTTTTTTTGAGACGGAGTTTCGCTCTTGTTACTCAGGCTGGAGTGCAATGGCGCGATCTCGGCTCACCACAACCTCCGCCTCCTGGGTTCAGGCAATTCTCCTGCCTCAGCCTCCTGAGTAGCTGGGACTACAGGCACGCGCCACCATGCCCAGCTAATTTTTTGTATTTTTTTAGTAGAGACGGGGTTTCACCGTGTTGACCAGGATGGTCTTGATCTCTTGACCTCGTGATCCACCCGCCTCGGCCTCCCAAAGTGCTGGGATTACAGGCTTGAGCCACCACATCTTGATTACACTGCAGAGTGCCGTGCAATCTCCCAGGGACAACCCCCACCCCACCATGCCCCTCCTCTGCCTGTCCTCTGCCTCCTCCCGGCCAGGCCTGCGAGAAGACCCAGCTGGAGTTCATGTCAGAACAGTGCGCCAGGACTGACGGCCAGCCACTGCACTCCTCCCCTGGCGGCACCTCCTTCCACCACTGGGGCGCTGCCGTGCCACACAGCCAAGGTGGGGTCTGCGGAGCTGGGGTGGGGCAGGAGCCAGCCCTGGAGACCCTCGGACTGGGCAGAGTCATGGGGGGTGGGCCTACCATCCCTCGAGCACTGGGTAAGGTGGGTTCAGGCTCTGGCTTCCCACAGGCTGTGGATCACACCGTGGGCAGGCCTCGCTGGTAGATCAGGCACTGACGTCCCATCTCTGCTTCTCAATTTCCCATCTGTGAAATGGACATAATGGCAGTAACTCCCTCCCTGGTCGCTACAGGGATTCAGGGAGATAATCAGGGAAAACACCAAGTGTGTTCTTTCGTTCATGATTCTTTGTTTTGAGACAGAGTCTTGCCTGTTTCCCAGGCCTAAGTGCAGTGGCACGATATCAGCTCACTGCAACCTCCGCCTCTGGGGTTCTAGTGATTCTCATGCCTCAGGATTCTGCAGGATTATGCCACCACGTATTTTTAGTAGAGATGGGGTTTCACCATGCTGGCCAGGCTGGTCTCAAACTCCTGACCTCAGGTGATCTGCCTGCCTTGGCATCCCAAAGTACTTGGGTTACAGGCATGAGCCACCGTGCCTGGCCTTGGTTCATAATTCAATACCATCAGTTATTAGATTAGATTAGGATTGTGATTAGGATTATTGCCTTAGGAGGTAGGTTGGGGTGGAGGAGGGAATAGAAACCCTTGCCCCAAATGCAAAGGATGAAGCTGGGTGGGGGCTGGTGGGCCTGCCCCTCCTGCCTGGTTCAGGACCCCTTGTTCACTCTGCCCTCTCAGGGGATGCTCTGTGCAGACACATGTGCCGGGCCGTTGGCGAGAACTTCATCATGAAGCGTGGAGACAGCTTCCTGGATGGGACCCGGTGTGTGCCAAGTGGCCCCCGGGAGGACAGGACCCTGAGCCTGTGCGTGTCGGGCAGCTGCAGGGTATGTGTGGATGTTGGCGATGGCCCTGAGGCCTGCCTGTCCTATCAGAAGGCTCCTGGGGCAGGTGGGTGGGTGCTGGCCCCGATGGAGCTGCAGTGCAGTCTGCAGGAGTGGTGCTGACTTGGAGTCGGCCTGGGGTAAGGGCCGCACAGCGACCTTTGGCGAGTCACTGAGCCCTCCATGCTTGCTTCCTGGGTGGATGTTGGGTGCTACAGAAGTGTCGCTGGTTTTATGGATCCCAGAACTTCAGAGCTGGCAGGACTGTGGTGTTGGTGAGGCCAGCACCCTCCAGTGACAATGGCCCTCTGTCCCTCCCTTTGCATAGACGTTTGGCTGTGATGGCAGGATGGACTCCCAGCAGGTATGGGACGCGTGCCACGTGTGTGGTGGGGACAACAGCACGTGCAGCCCCCAGAAGGGCTCTTTCACAGCTGGAAAAGCCGGAGGTAGGCGGCCTCCCTCAGGGCCCTCCAGGGACCACTGCAGCCCCGAGCGTGGGGGCAGGGGCCGCTTGGGACACAGGGCTGGCACACTTACTCGGCCCTGGATGCCTCCTGCTGTGCCAGCTTCTCCTTCCTCCACTTCGCCGCCCTCCTGTGGCAGGCTCAGCTTTTGGCCTTGATGCTGCTGGGACTGCGGTGCCTCAGTCACGGTCGCTCACTGTAGCTGTGCTGCAGGAAAAAGAAAGAAAGAAAGAAAGGTGGACATTGAGAGGGACAGCAGTGAATGAGGGGGACGGTACTTACACTTGGAAAATCCTTGACTTTTGTTTATTTATGAGGTCAAAAATCATTTGCAAATGCCAGTGCGTCTCTGGTCAGCAGAGACTTGAACCTGCCTCCCTCTGGCGTGCCCCGTCATGCTCGAGAACTTTGGCCGTGGTCCCTTCTCCCGGCCAGGGCAGAGCCTTGGCAGGTGGTCCTCCGGCCTGCTTTTGATTGCCCCCATTACAGGGGACTCACTGCTGCTGGAGGCAGCTTCACGGCGTTGTTAGCTTTTTCCCGACCAGCTGAGATCAGCTCCCTTTGCCTGTGACGTGGTGTCTGTGAGGTTCCCGCATGTCTCCTTTGCTTCTTCCTAGAATATGTCACATTTCTGACGGTTACCCCCAACCTGACCAGTGTCTACGTCGCCAACCACCGGCCCCTCTTCACACACTTGGGTGAGTTGACTGGAGGACACCCACCCAGTTAGCTAGGCTGCAAAGGTCCCCAAGATGCCCTCACTTCTGACATCAGCCGCAAGTTCAGGGGGTTCCCCAAACCACCCTCAGGCTTGACAATTGACTAGGAAGACTCCCAGAACTCACGGAGTGCTGTGGCATGTGACTGTGGCTCCTTCCAGGAGAAAGACACGGGTTAGAACTGTCCAAGGGAAGAGGTGTAGGCAGTCTGGGAGGTTCCAAACGGGAGGCCTGCGTGTCTCAGGGACGTGACACCCTTCCAGCACTGGAGAGTGGCCATATGCATGGGGTATTGCTCACACAGAAAGCCCACCAAGTTTTTACTGGGGTTTGAGTGCAAAGACACAATTGATTCATTGGCCACATGGATACCCTCAGTCTCCTGGCGACCCAAAGCCCCCACCCTAAATCACATAGTTGGTCTTTCTGTGCGGCCAGCCCCTGCCCTAAAGGAAGACACTTGTGACTGGTGTGGCCTGTGTTTCCTCTTGGAGCCAACAGCAAAGGCTGGGCTTCTCTTTGAAGACCTGCTTCTTTGCTATTCAGGGGCACAGTGGGTCTTTCTTTCTGGAAGGTGCCTGCACCTGACCTTTGAAGCCTTGGTTGCCGGCACTTGGCGTGGGGTCCCTGAGCCCTGAGTCTGCTGAGTTCCGTGCATGAGTGCACTTGGTCAGGGAGCAGGTCATGGCACTCACCAGGTTGTGGAAAGAGGCGCAGAGCCTCAGCTGTGGCGAAGCCTCTGGGCCAGTGCCTGCGGCTCCCTAGATGAGGACTGGGGACCCCGGGAAGCAGGGTCATGGACTTGTGCTGTGAGGAGGGGGGGCTCAGCTGCACACGACTAACGGGGCTGGTTCCCCTGCAGCGGTGAGGATCGGAGCACGCTACGTGGTGGCTGGGAAGTCGAGTATCTCCCCTAGCACCACCTACCCCTCCCTCCTGGAGGATGGCCGTGTCGAGTACCGAGTGGCTCTTACCGAAGACCGGTTGCCCCGCCTGGAGGAGATCCGCATCTGGGGACCCCTCCAGGAAGACGCTGAGATCCAGGTCGGCAGGAGAGCCTGGGGGAGGCCGGCGGGGGCTTCTTGGGGGCTACAGCTGCTGGCCCGTTTATCCATCCATCCATTCCCTGATTTGTTCATTCACTCATTCCATGGTCACTTGCAGGGAACCCACTATGTGTTGGGCCCTGTGCTAGGCAAAATGTAGCTAGCGTAAAATATAACTAGCTCCTCCAGGGGCTTTGGGTCCCACAAATGAATATTAAAATGTGCCTGTGCCCAGAGTCCATGGGAGAAGGCCCTGCCGTTCTGGGATCAGGTAGCACTGGAGCGCCCTGTGCAGGGGTCGGGGGCTTCTGGGAAAGAGTGATGGAGCTGAGGTCTGAAGTGAGCAGGCGCTTCTGGGCCAAGCAGGGAGGGAAGCACATGGCTGAGGAAACCGTGTCTGTGTGGGAGGGATGAAGGGCTGTGGGGACATGAAGGCGTGCATGCAGGTGCCGTGACATCTGGGGAGCAGGCCTTGTTGCCGAGGAAGCTGAGAACAGACGTGGCTCTCATTGCTTCTTTGGGGCAGGGTGCATGGGAACCAGAAGGCTGCATTCAGGTGTGTCCTTGGTGACATGTGCTCGCCTGCGTGCATCCCCTCTGATGCTTTGCTGAATAAGGCATGTGGAGCATGGACAGAAATGAGCACAGCTGAAACAGCCCTGAGAACATTTGCAGAGGGGCCCAGTCTCAGCGGTCCCTGCTGGCTGCTCTGGCAGCGCCCACCCTCCCTACGGTTCCTCCCCCAGATCCAACCAGCATCACCCCTTCCCTGCCCCCAGTAGGATCCCTTCCTCCCCTCCCCTTGCCTGGGCCATTGTGTCCAAACGCTGGCTGCCGAGTGGCTCTCCCAGCATCCTCTGCAGTGTGTAAAAAGGCAGATTCCTGGTCCCTCTGCCTCCTCCCTGAATCAGGACTTCCCTGCGTTGGGCCTGAGAAGCCCCACTGTAACCAACACAGGTTTGTGGGGTGGCCACACGTGGGCATCAGGGGCAGGTGTTGAGTGTCACCTTGCCCCAGGCTCTGGCCTCCAAGCCGGTGTCTGTCTTGGGCTGGCCTTGGGCGCAGGACCCAGTTACCCTCCTGAAGAGCCACAGGCCCAGGAAGCTGCTGAGTCTTCCCAGTGCTCTGGGCCAGGCCCAAGCCAGCAGTCGGTCACAGGCCCCAGGGATCCAGTTTCTTCCTACCGACGTCCGGGCCTCAGCTCTGGTCCAGAAGCACTTTCTGTGCTGGCCCTGTCCTATCCCTTCTTGGCCTCCTTAGCCCAGCCCAAGGTGCCTCACAGGCATATGTCGGTGACTCTTCTTCCCAGGGTCCCCAGCCCTCCTCTAGGGAGCCACAGGCATCTGACCCAGCTTAGGGAACCTTCTCTGTGCACCCAAATACCATATCCTCTAACCTACCAATTGCTTGCCAATTACCCACCCCCAGCCCCCTATCCCAAGCCACTGGGAGCTCCTTGAGGCCCAGGCAGTGTCCTGTGCACTGTGCTGTCCTCAGAGCCTGACACAGGTCAGTGTCAGTGATTGCCTGTCGTTATTTTGGTTTTTGCTATTTGTTGAGAGAGGGTCTCGCTGTGGCCCAGGCTGGAGTGCATGGCGCTATCACAGCTCACTGCACCCTCCACCTCCTGGGCTCAAGTGATCCTCCCACCTCAGCCTCCCAAGTAGCTGGGACCACAGGCATGCCCCACCATGCTCAGCTAATTCCTTCACTTTTTTATAGAGATGGAATCTCGCTGTGTTGCCCAGGCTGGTCTGGAACTCCTGGGCTCAAGTGATCTGCCTGCCCCAGGCTCCCCGTTTTGGGTTTACAGGCGTGAGTTACCGTGCCTGGCCAGTGATTGCTTGTTGAATCAAAGATGATAGGGATGGAAGAAGAAGTTGGGAGGCTTCCCAGGGGAGGTGGCCGTGACAGTGACCCTCAGGGAGCCCCCTGGACAAGGCCTGAAGCGCTTTGTCTGTGTGTGCAGGTTTATAGACGGTACGGCGAGGAGTATGGCAACCTCACCCGCCCAGACGTCACCTTCACCTATTTCCAGCCTAAGCCACGGCAGGCCTGGGCGTGGGCCGCTGTGCGCGGGCCCTGCTCGGTGAGCTGTGGGGCAGGTGAGGCCTGGGGAAGGCTCGCCCACAGCACGGCTTGCCCCTGCAGGGAGGCGGCCTAGCCCTCCCTCTCCCCTCCCAGGGCTGCGCTGGGTAAACTACAGCTGCCTGGACCAGACCAGGATGGAGCAGGCGGAGACTGCCCAGTGCCAAGGGAGCCAGCAGCCACCAGCTTGGCCAGAGGCCTGCATGCTCGAACCCTGCCCTCCACAGTGAGTGTGGTGCTGTCTGTGCAGCTCCAGTGGGGAGAGAAGTTTCATCTGGGGCTGCTGGGCTCTGCCCCTGGCCTGTGAGGCCCACGTGGTGTGGGCCGGGCTGAGCTGCTCCTGTGCAGGCTCTCACCACTCCTATCCACAGCCCTGCGAGGGGGGCTCTGTGAGTGCCCCCATTCTCCAGCTGAGGACACTGAGGCTCGGGGCAGACATGGTGATAATGTCAGCCCAGCAGGACCCACACCTGCTGCCACCTGTCTGGGCCACCACCTTGAGCTCAGGTGCTCATGGTGAGATGGAGGTGATCGCTTACCTGGAGGGTTGTGGGGAGACTTGGGGAGCTCCTGGTGCAAAGCCCCTAGCAGTCACCACACCTGGCAGGGGCACACTGTTAGGGATAAGGCCATCCCTGCTGGCTGCAGGACGGGGGCGGCTGCCCAGCAGCACGTGATATGGATGTCCTCAGGCTTAGGCATCTGTCCAGCAGCTGGGGGACACCTGGAGAGAGGCTGGGCTGGCCTTAGTGGCCAGGGCTTGTCCCAGACCAGGGGAACTCAACACCCGCCACTCCATCACCCGAAGCCAGCCTAGGACCTGGCCAGGGCCCCAACGCTCTATCTACTTCCTCAGCTGGGCAGTGGGAGACTTCGGCCCGTGCAGCGCCTCCTGTGGGGGTGGCCTGCGGGAGCGGTCAGTGCGCTGCGTGGAGGCCCACGGCAGCCTCCTGAAGACATTGCCCCCAGCCTGGTGCCGAGCAGAGGCCCAGCAGCCAGCTGTGGCAGAAACCTGCAACCCCCAGCCCTGCCCTGCCAGGTGAGCATGGAGCTGGGTGGGGCTGGGACAGGGCCTCCCTGGGAGAGCTCACCCCCGCTGTGAGCCCCAGCGCTTCTGAGCACCCCCTCCTCCTGAGTTCTCTGGCAGGGCCTCCTCATCCTGGGTGATGGGCAGTGTCACCTGGCAGCTGTAAGTGCTGGCATCAGTTTCTTACTACCCAGGAGAGCCTGGGCCCATTGTCTCCCTCTCTGAGCTTCCGAGCCCCTGCTCTGAAATGAGGATGCCGACCTGCCTGGGATGGGTGGACGGGGGCTGCAAGGATGAGGTCAGACTGTGAAGGGAGAGCAGGAGATGTCACTTCCTCGTCACCACCATCTCCACGATGCCCATGTGGCCGCATCTCATCCCCTCAGTGTCCGAGTTGACAGTGGCTTATCGTTCTACCTTGCCACTACCTGGCTGGATGGCAGGGCAGGTCCCCTCCTCTGTGGGCTTGTTTTGTGACCTGTCTCGGGGGAGGGGATTGGTCTGGATCATTGGTGGGCTGCTCTCCCCACCCTCTTATCTGTGGCAAACAAAGCAGTCCCCACTCTTCCCTGCTGAGGCCAGATGGGGCCCCAGAATCCTTTTCAACACGGCTCTCCAGGCAGCCACTCCTGCTCAGGGCTGACTCACAGCTGACACCTGTTGGCTACCCTTAAACCTAGTGATCCGATTCCACGTGGCACCTGTTTTCCTGCACGGAGTCAGTGATTGCCTGGCTGGAGGTCGGCCTCTGCCTCTGGAGAGCTTCTCTCTCTCTCTCTCTCTCTCTCTCTCTCTTTTTTTTTTTTTAAAGACAGAGTTTTGCTGTGTCACCCAGCCTGGAATGCAGTGGCATGATCTTGGCTCACTGCAACCTCTGCCTCCTGGGCTTAAGCAGTCCTCCTGCCTTGGCAGGTGTGCGCCACCAAGCCCAGCTAATTTTTGTATTTTTTGTAGAAACAGGGTTTTGCCATGTTGCCCAGGCTGGTCTGCAACTCCCAGGCTCAAGCAATCTGCTCGCCTCAGCCTCCCAAAGTGCTGAGATTACAGGCATGAGCTACTGCGCCCGGCCAGGGATGGGTTCTGTCTCTGCACCGTGGGTGCAGGTGGGGTGCCTGACCGTCGAGCAGCGAGGGCTTGTTGAGTGGGAACCTGATGGCTGATGAATGGGGAACCCAGCGCTTCAGGGAGAGACCCTAGCTTCGCTTCTTTGTGAGGCCCCTCTTTGGGCTCCTGGATGTTGGGGAGCAGATCCTCTGCCCCAAGCAGCTGGGTGGCAGAGGCAGGGCCTGATGACTGTCCCATGCCATCCTCAGGTGGGAGGTGTCAGAGCCCAGCCCACGCACATCTGCCCGTGGAGCAGGCCTGACCTTGCAGAACGAGACCGATATGCCGGGGGCAGATAGCCTGGAGGCTCCAGCGACTGTGGGGCCCGGCTCCATAGACCAGAAGCTGCCTGCCCCTGAGCCCTGTACCGGGATGTCATGCCCTCCAGGCTGGGGCCATGTGAGTGTCCTGGACACGAGGGTGGCTGGCTGCTGAGTCCTTTATCTGGGTGTGAGAAGGAGGAGCACCAGTTGCCAGTGTCCTCCGGGCCAGAGCCCAAACACCATCCTTCTGTGGGAATGCTGCCCGAGGGCTACCCCTGCTCAGAAGATAAGCTTAGAAAGAGGGGCCAGGGCCCCGGGGAATGTCCCGTTCCCCTTGCAAGCCGGGCTGAGAGAAGCATCTGAGAAGTTTAATGCAGTTGCTACACAGAGAAATGCCACCAGGCTCCCGCCCAGCGTCCAGGGGCGGGAGGCTGACTGGCCTTGCTTGGGTGCTGGCAACCCTTGCCCCTCATGGCTGGGGGGATTGCAGGGCCACGCATGCTCCCACGTCCCACTTATGGTCCCCAGCTCTTGGCCAGGCCCACAGTGAGCACTCATGCTGCTGAGGCGCCTGCAAAGGTGGTCACGCAGCGAGGACACCTGCCGGGAGACCGGAGAGCCAGTCTCACCAAGGGAGCAGGGAGGGAGCCCCTGGTGTGCACAGGCCACTTCCTGCTGTCTCCCTCTCCTGAGAAAATCGGGACGGAGTCGCTGGGTGCTCGGAGGAGTCCCAGACCTACCAGCTTGTCGCTGTTCCCCACAGCTGGATGCCGTCTCTGCAGGGGAGGAGGCTCTCTCCCCATGGGGCAGTACCAGGACGTGGACTGGAGCTGCACCTGTGTGGGCCCCTCTGGCGGGGCCGTGCTCCGTCTCCTGCGGGCGAGGTGAGGACCCCTAGGACGCTCCTGGGGACCAGCACTCACGGTAACTTTTATTTACTTGCATGTTGCCACCTTCTAAAAGCATTTGAGGTGGATTACAGAAAATCCAGACTGCATGGGAGCACACGGTAATATACAAGGAGACTGGGTGCAATCACTGACAGCCACTTCAGATGTGGGCGTTGATTGGCTGAAAGGAAGGAAAAGATGGTAATGCCTGGCAGTGTGGCACCAGAGCCATTCCTCCTGGCCCCCGCAGAGCTGCCAGAGGGGGCCCCAACTGACGGCCTGAGCAGAGAAACCTTAGCTTTCAGATACACAGTGTTCTTCGGTTTTCCCAATCTTGTTTTATTGCAGTCAAACACACATATCATAAAATTTGCCATCATAACTATTTCTACCTGTGCAGGTCAGTGGCATCAGGCACATTTGCACTGTGGTGCAGCTGTCACCACCATCCTCTCCAGAACGTCTCCAGTTTCCCATATGAGCTCCGTCCCTGTGAAACACACCCCTCCCCAGACCCTGGCAACCTCCATTCTCCTTTCTGTCTCCAAATTCTGTGACTCTAGGGACCTCGTAGAAGTGGAATCATAGAGTATTTGCCTTTTCGTGACTGGTTGATTTCACTGAGCTTGCTGTCATCACAGTTCACCCATGTTGTAGCTTGTGTGAGAGTTTCATTCTTTTTTTTTTTTTTTTCCGATTTTGAGACGGAGTTTCACTCTTGTTACCCAGGCTGGAGTGCAATGGCGCGATCTCGGCTCACCGCAACCTCCGCCTCCTGGGTTCAGGCAATTCTCCTGCCTCAGCCTCCTGAGTAGCTAGGATTACAGGCACGTGCCACCATGCCCAGCTAATTTTTTGTATTTTTAGTAGAGACGGGGTTTCACCATGTTGACCAGGATGGTCTCGATCTCTTGACCTCGTGATCCACCCGCCTCGGCCTCCCAAAGTGCTGGGATTACAGGCTTGAGCCACCGCGCCCGGCCTGAGAGTTTCATTCTTAACAAGGAGAAAGATTCCATTGTGAGCACATCCCACACATGTCTACCCGTTCATTCATCCATGGATGCTCAGCTTACTTCCACATTCTGGCTGTTGTGAATAACGCTGCTGTGAAGATGGGTGTGCAAGCATCTGTTGAGTTCCTGCTGTCAGTTCTTTTGGGTGTATACCCTGAAGTGTGGTACTGGTCAGATCAGAATTCTATGTTTAATTTTTGAGGAGCTGCTGGACTGTTTTCCCCAGTGGCTGCACCATTTTACATTTCCACCAATGATGCATAAGTGTTCCAACATCTTCCCATCCTTGCCAACACTTTTTATTTCTGCGGTTTTTTTTTTGTTTTTTTTTTTGACAGTCTCACTATGTTGCCGAGGCTGGAGTGCAGTGGTGCGATCTTGGCTTACTGCAACCTCTGCCTCCTGGGTTCAAGTGATTCTCGTGCTTCAGCCTCCCGAGTAGCTGGGGCTATCGGTGCCCGCCATCATGCCTGGCCAAATTTTTATTTAGTAGAGACAGGGTTTCACCATGTTGGCCAGGCTGATCTCGAACTCCTGACTTCAGGTGAACTGCCCACCTTGGCCTCTCAAAGTGCTAGGATTACAGGCTGAGCCACCACACCTGGCCTATTTCTGTGGTTTTTATAGTGGCCATCCTAATGGGCTTGAGAAGATACACCACGTTCTTAAACTAAAACCCTAACCACTTGCTCAGTAAACTGTCAGCCTGATTAAAACTGAGACCAGGCTGGGCGCAGTGGCTCATGCCTGTAATCCTAGAACTTTGAGGGGCTGATGTGGTTGGATCACAAGGTCAGGAGTTCAAGACCACCCTGGCCAAGATGGTGAAACCCCATCTCTATTAAAAATACAAAAATGGCTGGTTGTGGTGGCGCGCCCCAGTAATCCCAGCTACTTGGGAGGCTGAGGCAGGAGAATCGCTTGAACCCAAGAGGCGGAGGTTGTAGTGAGCCAAGATCATGCCATTGCACTCCAGCCTGGGCAACAGAGTGAAACTCCATCTCAAAACAAATAAATAATAAATAAATAAAACCGAGACCAAAAAGAGATTTCTTTTCTTTTCTTTTTTGAGACAGGTCTTGCTCTGTCACCCAGGTTGGAATGCAGTGGTGCGATATTGGCTCACTGCAACCTTGACCTCCTGGGCTGAAGCTGTCCTCCCACCTCAGCCTCCTGAGTAGCTACTACGTCCTGCTAATTGTTTTATTTTTGGCAGAGATGGGGACTCCCTATGTTGCCCAGCCAGGTCTCCTGAGCGCAAGCGACCCTCCTGCCTCAGCATCCCAAATTGCTGGGATTACAGGCATGAACCGCTGAGCCTGGCCTATTTCTTTTGAGGATATTCCTAAAGGAGAGACTTGAGAAAACTGGGCCTAATTACATCATTGTGATAGACGCAACAAGAGATTTTCCTACTGCAAATCTGTGGTTTTTTTTTTTTTTTTTTTTGAGATGGAGTCTTAGGGTTGCCCAGGCTGGAGTGCAGTGGTGTGATCTCAGTGCACTGCAACCTACACCTCCTGGGTTCAAGTGATTCTCCTGCCTCAGCCTCCTGAGTAGCTGGCATTACAGGCACATGCCACCACGTGGACCCAGCTAATTTTTGTATTTTTAGTAGAGATGAGGTTTCACCATGTTGGTCAGGCTGGTCTTGAACTCCTGACGTCGTGATCCACCCGCCTCGGCCTCCCAAAGTGCTGATATTACAGGTGTGAGCCACCGCGCCTGGCCCATATTGCAATTCTTATAACGCCTCTCAATAAACAATAATTGCTGCCATTTGTCAAGTATCGACTATGTGCCAGGCGCTTTTCTGTCTCCCCTTTTATAAATATAAACGACTCTGCAAGGTAGATGCCATTATCTTTTTTTTTTTTAATATAAGACTCAGGGGTGAAGTCAGTTGTCTGAGGTCACACAGCTGGTAAGTGGCAGAGCCGGGACTGAAACCCAGGCAGGCCTCATGTGCCAGAGCTGCCCAGTGAGCCCAGGTTGTGGTCCTTGCTGGGCCTGACTCTTGGGGCTCCGGGTCTCTGCTTCATCCCTGCAGGCCTGATGGAGCTGCGTTTCCTGTGCATGGACTCTGCCCTCAGGGTGCCTGCCCAGGAGGAGCTGTGTGGCCTGGCAAGCAAGCCTGGGAGCAGATGGGAGGTCTGCCAGGCTGTCCCGTGCCCTGCTCGGTGAGTGAGAGGAGCAGGACTGTTTGGGGGACGTCTGGCCTTAGGGTGTGGCCTCCTACAGAGTGTTGGCCTTTTCCCTGCAGGTGGGAGACCCGAGCCTTGGCTCCATGCCCCGTGACCTGCGGAGGGAGGCGGGTGCCGCTGGCTGTGCGCTGTGTGAGGCTGGACCGTGGCCGCCCCGTCCCCCTGCCTCACTTCAAGTGTGGGCCAGAGCCCCGGCCCAGCCCCCTTGAAGTCTGCAGCCCAGAGCCCTGCCCTGCCAGGTGGGCCCCTTCCCAAGGACACGGGACGTTCTAGGTCTGCGTCCTGGTTCTTCCCTCATCTCTAGGCCCAATCTTTTGACCCTCAATGTCCTCACCCGTGGGAGCAGGACATACAGTGCCCCCAGAAGACTGGGGGGCGTTTAATGAAGGGACTAAATGCATGTAAAGTACATGCTAAATGCAGTGAATGTAAGTGCATGCTAGAAGCAACGTGTGCGAAGTGCATGGCACGGGGCGCTGCGGGCGCACGTGGCTGCTGGTGCATTCCTTCATCATGGAGCACCTAAGCCCCAGGGCTGTCCTGGAGCTAGGGGACAAGGCAGCAGAGAACAAGGCAGACAGATGTCCCTGACCTCCTGGAGCAAATGCAAGGGGAAAGAGGGACAGATAATAAGAGGACAGAGGTGGAATACAGTTTGATGGATGGGCTTCAGTGCGATGCAGCCAAACGCAGCGGCAGGGAGGTGGGGAGGGCTGGCGGGGTGGGCTCTGGGGCGCTGGTGCTGGGATCACTGTTCGAGACAGACATGCAGAGCCCTTGGGTGCCCGGACCCTACCCACACTGTCTCTGGGATACGACACCTGTGCTTTGCCCTCACCTTTCCCTGCTGTAAAATGGGTTTGTCCAAATATTCTGTCCACTCTGCCAAGCCTCTTAGGACACAAGGGAGCCTCCAGAAAGAGACCCTCTCCAGGCCCTTCCCAGCTTCCTGTCTTTTCCTGGTCTGGGGAAATGGCGGGGAGACCTGGCTCCCCTGGGTTCACAGGCCCTGGGGCTGTTTGGCGTCCCTGACTCCAGTTTGCTCCAGATGGCGGTACAAGCTGGCGGCCTGCAGCGTGAGCTGTGGGGGAGGGGTCGTGCAGAGGATCCTGTATTGTGCCCGGGCCCATGGGGAGGACGATGATGAGGAGATCCTGTTGGACACCCAGTGCCAGGGACTGCCTCGCCCAGAACCCCAGGAGGCCTGCAGCCTGGAGCCCTGCCCACCTAGGTGAGTCAGCCGGTGACGGGAAGGGCAGCTCCTGGTGTGTGCAGATGGCAGGCTGGGCGCTGTGGTATGCACCTATAATCCCAGCTACTTGGAAAGCTGAATCAGGAGAACCACTTGAGTCCAGGAATGCAAGTCCAACCTGCGAAGCATAGCGAGACCTCATCTTTAAAAAAACAGGACGGGGCTGGGCACGGTGGTTCATGCCTGTAATCCCAGCACTGTGGAAGGCCGAGGCGGGCAGATCACCTGAGGTCAGGAGCTCGAGGCCAGCCTGGCCAACATGGCAAAACCCCATCTCTACTAAAAATACAAAAATTAGTCGGGCATTGTGCTGGGCACCTGTAATCCCAGCCACTCGGGAGGCTGAGGCAGGAAAATTGCTTGAATTCCGGAGGCAGAGGTTGCAGTCAGCTGAGATCATGCCACCTCACTCTTGCCTGGGTGACAGAGCGAGATTCCGTCTCAAAAACACAAAACAAGACGAAGGTGGTCCAGTGGCCCAAGAGCCCGTCTGTGGGAATAGGGCTCCCTGGCAGGCTGTGCTAGGTGTGAGGTGAAGTTTAAGCACCATGTGGGCAGGGTGTGGTGTAGGGAGGCCTGGGGGACAGAGGAGTCCGCATTTGAGCGGAACCCGAGGCTGTGAGCACCAGCCCTCTGCTGTGGAAGACGGGAGGGGTGGAGGTCCCCACAGGGACACACGCAGCCACACGGGGACACGGGACAGCTTCCTGCTCTAGTCTGTGGGGTCTAGAGCCCAGTGATTAAGGGTGAACATTCACCCACCTCATTCACAGTTCTTTAATGGTTTCTTTTTGTAGGTTTGCATTTTTAATACATTCTTTTCTATACCATACAAAAACATCCAGAAAAGAATGTAACAGACATACATGTTCCAGCACTCAGATTTCATAGATAGCACCCTACTGCCATGTTTCCTTCCTTTACTTTTTCGTCCCGTTACTTGTATTTATTTAGAGATGGAGTCTTGCTCTGTCGCCCAGGCTGGAGTACAGTGGTGTGGTCTCGGCTCACTGCAACCTCCGCTTCCCAGGTTCAAACAATTCTTCTGTCTCAGCTTCCTGAGTAGCTGGGAATACAGGCACCCACCACCATACCCAGCTAATTTTTGTACTTTTAGTAGAGGCAGGGTTTCACCATATTGGTCAGGCTGGTCTTGAATTCCTGACCTCAGGAGACCTGCCGACCTCAGCTTCCCAAAGTGCTGGGGTTACAGGCGTGAGCCATTGCACCGGGTCAGTCTCTAGTTTTAAATAAAATCCCGTTACAGGTAAGATTTCCCTTAAATTTAGGCTGGAAGTGGTAGTTCACGCTTGTAATCCCAGCACTTTACGAGGCTGAGATGGGTGGATCATTTGAGCCCAGGAGTTCAAGACCAGCTGGGCAACATGGCAAAACCTCGGCTCTACTATAAATACAAAAATTATCTGAGCACGGTGGCGCACACCAGCATTCCCAGCTACCTGGGAGTCTGAGGCAGGAGAATCACCTGAGCCTTAGGAGGTCAAGGCTGCAGTCAGCAGAGATGCCACCACCACTGCACTCCAGCCTGAGTGAGAGTGAGACCCTGTCTCAAAAAAAAAAAGATTTTACTTAAATATAAATCCTGTACTAATCTGTGATTTATCTGGAGTATGTTACAAAGTAGGGACCAAGGGATTCTTTTTTCTAAATTGTTAACCAGCATCTGTTGAACAAGACCTGATTCCCCCAGGTGGCTCCTTGCTCATGTTGTACATTAGAATCTATGTCTAGGCTTTCTACCACGTTTTTTCTTTTCTTTTCTTTTTTTTTTTTTTTGAGATGGAGTATTTGTCCGTTGCCCAGGTTGGAGTGCAGTGGTGTGATCTCAGCTCACTGCAACTTCTGCCTCTTGGGTTCAAGCAATTTTCATGCCTCAGCCTCCTGAATAGCTGGGATTATTTTGTATTTTAAGTAGAGACAGGGTTTCACTGTGCTGGCCAGCCTGGTCTTGAACTACTGACCTTAAGCGATCTGCCGGGTTCTGCTTTCTGTGGGTTTTTTCTAGCTATTCCCTTGCCCAAAAGAATTGTTTTAAATGTTGTAGCTTTGTAACCATTTAACATCTGTGTCGCTACTGTGTCCTTATTTCTCTGCCCATGCTAAAGTCCCTCGGCTGTGTGCCCCATTTATTTTTCCACATCACATTTAGAGATGATCTGGGATTTTGTGGGAATTACAGGGCTTTTCACACTGCACCCTGCCTGCATGTTGCTTAAACATCACCTCCCACACCTAGCACAGCCTGCCAGGTAGCCCTGTTCTCTACAGACAGCCTCTTGGGCCACTGAGCTGCCCCTCACTTTTTTTTAAGAGATGGGGTCTCACTATGTTGCCCAGTCTGGACTTGAACTCCTGGGCTCAAGTGATCCTCCTGCTTCAGCCTCCCACATAGCTGGGATGCAGGCGCATACCACATGATCTCTGGCTAACCTTTTGACGTTGCTGTAGCCACCCTGGCCTCACTATCCTAGAACATTCTAGGGAGCCTCCTGACTTAGGGCTTCTGTACTGGCTCCCGCTGCCTGAAGTCTTCTGTGGATGCCCCGAGGCCCTGGATATCCCTCCCTGAGGCTCAGCTCAGACACCACAACTCCAGAGTGGCCCAGAGCCTTCCCTGAGCACCCATCCAGAACGACACACTCATCCCTCCTGTGGCTCTGCTCGGCACCCTGGGAGGTCGAGGTGGGAGGATTACTTGAGCCCAGGAGTTCTAGACCAGTTTGGGCAACATAGTGAAACCCCGTCTCTACAACATGGGGCCGGGCGCAGTGGCTCACGCCTATAATCCCAGCACTATGAGAGGCTGAGGTGGGAGGATCACCTGAGGTCAGGAGCTCGAGACCAGCCTGGCCAACATGGTGAAACCCTGTCTCTACAAAAAATACAAAAATTAGCCAGGCATGATGGCACAAGCCTGTAGTCCCAGCTACTTGAGAGGCTGAGGTGAGAGAGGACTTGAACCCTGGAGGCCGAGGCTGCAGGGAGCTGTGATTGCACCACAGCCCTCCTCACCTTGGGTGACAGGGTGAGACTGTGCCTCAAAAAAAAAAAAACCCTTAAAATAAATTATAAAATTCCTGCCGTGCACACGACAGCCCCGAGGGCAACACAGCATTCAGTCCTCATGCCAGTGGTGCCCAAGTGGAGAACGATCCATGCTCCGAGAGGAGGTGGGGTCCGGTTTGGCTCACTGCCACCTCCCAGGGTCATGTAGAACAGTGCCAGGCCACAGAAGGCAGCGCTGCAGGGTCATGGCGGGGCATAGGATCACCATGAAGACCCCAGCTCCTGCGCAGGCTGCCAGGATTCACATCCGGGCTCTGAAGAATACGGGCCATAATTCTTTATTCAATGATTACCAGTCAACTCGGTCAGTGTTAAGGTCCTCGGACTTCCCTTGCAGAACGTGGGGTGTTGACATCTGTCTCGCATTACCCAGGGGCTCACTTCCTGTCGCTGTTACTTGGCAGCCCCTGGGGTGCTGACAGGTGTTCTGTGATAAGGAACTAGAGAGGGATGTGTGATTAGGGAGAAAGAGGCTTCTTTCTTTTTTGAGTCTCTTGTCACCCAGGATGCAGTGCAGTGGCGCGACCTCAGCTCATTGCAACCTCCGCCTCCCAGGTTCAAGCGATTCTCCTGCCTCAGCCTCCCGACTAGCTGGGATTACAGGCATGTGCCATCACGCCTGGCTAATTTTTGTATCTTTAGTAGAGATAGGGTTTCTCCATGTTGGCCAGGCTGGTCTTGAACTCCTGACCTCAGGTGATCCACCCGCCTTGGCCTCCCAACGTGCTGGGATTACAGGTGTGAGACACTGTGCCCAGCCTTTTGGTAGCTCTCCCATGGCCGCGAGCCTTCGCCCCAGACAGGAGGGGCTTAGTGGCTGCGCTTCCCATCTTCCCTGGCCACGGAAGCTGTCTAGACAAGTGTCCAAGGACCTGAGGGTGGAGAGGGGACCGCGTGGGGCGGTACCGTCTCTGGGGAGGCCCAGCCTCTCTCTGGGGTCTTCTCTTTCTGCAGGTGGAAAGTCATGTCCCTTGGCCCATGCTCAGCCAGCTGTGGCCTTGGCACTGCTAGACGCTCGGTGGCCTGTGTGCAGCTCGACCGAGCCCAGGACGTGGAGGTGGACGAGGCGGCCTGTGCGGCTCTGGTGCGGCCCCAGGCCAGCGTCCCCTGTCTCAGTGCTGATTGTACCTACCGCTGGCATGTCGAAGCCTGGACGGAGGTGAGCACAGCGGGCGCTCGGACTCCCCGTGGGGCTGGGGCAGGCATCAGCTGTGGGTCCTCATGTGTGGGGGAGCCTAGGGGGCATTGGCTCATGTGTCCCCTGAAAGGAGGAAGACAGCTGGGGCCTGCTGGGGAGAGGCACCTAGAGGCAGAGAGACAGAGGCCTAGAGACCTGTGGGAGCTGGGCTTAAGAGGTCCTGGGGTTTGGGGACGCTGGAAGATGAAACGCAGGCCACTTAGCTCCACAAGGATGAGGGAATGCCAGCTGTGCCATGCTCTTGGCAGGGCAGGAAAGACAAGGGTAAATGGGGCTCAGGCTCTCCCCAGAGGGGCTCGCTCATGGTGTGGAGGGGACACAGGGGCAAAGCAGAGAGAGATGAGCCCACAGCCCCGCAGGCCTGATTGCTCTAAGGCTTGAGAGACAGAGAGGCCATGAGGGTGATAGCAGCCCAGGCTTCCCTTCTGGCTCCTCCCACCTATGTAAGCCACACACCAGGCACCATCTCTGAGCCTCAGTTTTCTCATCTGCAGAATGGAGACACTTACCTGCCTTCTAGCTTGTACAAAGATTATGTTGGATCACTCCTGGTCTGAGGTTGCCACTGTCCTGGTCGCCTTCTGGCAGGGTCAGCCGTGACTCCTCCTCCCCTCTCCCGGCAGTGCTCTGTTTCCTGTGGGGACGGCATTCAGCGCCGGCGTGACATCTGCCTGGGACCCCAGGCCCAGGCGCCTGTGCCCACAGCCTTCTGCCAGCACTTGCCCAAGCCGGTGACTGTGCGTGGCTGCTGGGCTGGGCCCTGTGCGGGACAGTGGACGCCCAGCCTGGCGCCCCACGAAGAAGCCACTGCTCCAGGACGGACCACAGCCACCCCTGCTGGTGCTTCTCTCGAGTGGTCCCAGGCCCAGGCCCTGCCCTTCTCCCCGGCTCCCCAGACTTGGCGGCTCCTGCCCAGGCACCAGAAAAGCCCAGCGCAGTCCAGTTATGTCCTGTCCTCCCTCCTGGCGGGCAACTGCTGTGGGACTGGTGGGCAGCTCTTCCCTCTGGGAGGGACTGGCACAAGCACCTGGTCCTTGGGATGCATGCTTGGCGCCCAGGATCAGGGCTGGCCCTCTTCCTGTCTGGCAAAGCAGAACCTCCCCACCTTTTTAAAAAATTTTTTTTTGGAGACGAAGTCTCCCTCCATCCCCCACGCTGGAGTGCAGTGGTGTGATCTTGGCTCACTGCAACCTCTGCCTCCTGGGTTCAATCGATTCTCCTGCCTCAGCCTCCTGAGTAGCTGGGATTACAGGTGTGCGTCGCCACACCCAGCTAATTTTTGTATTTTTAGAAGGGACGGGGTTTCACCATGTGGGTCAGGCTGCTCTCGAACTCCTGACCTCATGATCTGCCCACCTTGGCCTCCCAAAGTGCTGGGATTACAGGCATAGAACCTCCCTTTTACTACTATCAAGGGGAAGTAACTTGTGAGCCCCCTGGCCTCTGGACTGCTCTGCATGTGCCCCTCTTGCCGGAACATCTGGAAGCAGCTCTGTGCCTTGAAGGTGACACTCTGACCCATGCAGTCCCTGTCCTTGTCCTGAGAAGGCTTCCAGCTTGGCTGTGGAGGACAGGGTCCACCCCTACCTCCTGGTCTCCTTCCTCAGCTTGAAAGCCCCGGAGCGTGCCCTGCTGGGAATCCCGGAAGTGCTGCTTACCTGCCTCCTGCTCCCTTTTCAGGTGTCTGTGGCAGGCAGCTCCTTGAGCCGACAGGAACCATTGACATGCGAGGCCCAGGGCAGGCAGACTGTGCAGTGGCCATTGGGCGGCCCCTTGGGGAGGTGGTGACCCTCCGCGTCCTTGAGAGCTCCCTCAACTGCAGCGCGGGTATGTCTAGGGCCATGCAGGCAATGCTGCCAGTGACGGGCCCTGCTAGGAGCCAGCACGATGCTGGCAGGGGCCCCAAGTGCATTCCCGCCTTTAGTTTGCATCCCATCTCATGACTGGGACATGATGATCAGCATTTTACAGATGAGGAAACTGAGGCTGGGAGAGATTAAGTAACATGCCCAGTTACTTAGAGTCACATGGCCAGCAGTGGGAGAGGCGGGACTTGAACTCAGCTCAGTCTGCCCTGGAGCCACTCCTCTGCTGGCCAGGCGAGGGAGTGCTGGACCCTCACCGCCCTGCTGCTTCCTAGGGGAGATGTTGCTGCTTTGGGGCCGGCTCACCTGGAGGAAGATGTGCAGGAAGCTGTTGGGCGTGACGTTCAGCTCCAAGACCAACACGCTGGTGGTGAGGCAGCGCTGCAGGCGGCCGGGAGGCGGCGTGCTGCTGCGGTACGGGAGCCAGCCTGCCCCGGAAACCTTCTACAGAGGTATGGCCCAGCCTTCTCCACCTCCTCTGAGTGCTCTGGTCCTGGCAGGGAGGCTCAGTGGGTGCTGCTTGGGAGGGGACCGGTGCCAGTGGGGCAGTGGAAAGATATGGAGAGAGCCAACTGAGATGGAAGGACCTGGGGTTGGCCAGTGTCAGTCTGCACATGCCAGGGAGTCACAGGATGGGTGCTACATCCCTCCTTTTTGGGACCTGGCAGCAAGAGGGACGGATATAGGACATGGTCCACATCCTCAGTTGGTCCCTCGGGCCGCTTGCCCCATACGCACCCGCCCTGCCTGCAGCCTGCCAGCCTTTCAAGGCCATTTAGGGTTTTTGTGGGAGCCACTGTCCCTCAGCCCTGTTCCGGGGCACTGGTGTGAGCATATACAAGCACACTTCAGGCAGAGGATGGCACCTCAGGGGCCCCTGCCTTGCCCATGGCTCCCTCGATACCCTCTGATAGCCCTCTCAGGTGCCTTGGGGGGCTTACTGTCTTCCAACAGCCCGAGCTGGCCCAGGTTGGCTTTCCTAGCCAGTTCCAGAGGTTCCTTGGCTCCCCCAGGCATCAGGGGCTTAGCGGCAATAGGTCTTAGCCTCTGCGGAGACCTAGTGTGCCGCCTCCCTGCCCCAGCACCTGCCCGGGCAGAGAGCTGTGCATGTGCCTCAGTGTACAGGTGCTGCTAGGCCCTGCTGAAAGGCCATGAGCCCACTGTCACAGCTCACACTGCTTCTCACTTTCCGGCCCGGCCCAGCCCACATGCCACCTGCCTTGAAAGAGGTGCAGGTATAGGCAGGTGGGGCCTCCAGTGCGCTCTGAGGAGCAGCAGTGGCTGACATGGGTGGAGCCTATCCTTGGTGCCAGGTTCAGTGTTAAACACTCCTGCACGTGTGATGTCACTGAGTCCTAAAGACCACCCTGCTCAGTGCATGCCGTTGTTTTCTTCAGTTACAGAGGAGGGAACAGGAGCCCAGAACATTTCGCCTTTGTCTAAGGTCACTGGGCTCAGCTGGGTTTGCCTGGGAACCCCTATATTGACCACAGTGCCATGCTACCCTGCACTGCTCCCTGGCTGTGAGTTGTCCTGGCCTCTGGCACCAGTGGTCAGTCTGGGTTCCTATGTCCTTATGTCCCACCTGCTTCACCTACAGAATGTGACATGCAGCTCTTTGGGCCTTGGGGTGAAATCGTGAGCCCCTCACTGAGTCCAGCCACGAGGAATGCAGGGGGCTGCCGGCTTTTCATCAATGTGGCTCCACATGCCCGGATTGCCATCCGTGCCCTGGCCACTGACATGGGCACTGGGACCGAGGGAGCCAATCACAGCTACATCTCGGTGAGACCCCACATGGGGACTTGTGCTGTGATTCTGGACAGATTTCCCTAGGGGGCGCAGGCTAGGGGTCCCCTTTCAGTTTATTTCAGACTAAAACCCTCAAAATCGTTAGTGAAAGAATGGGAGAAGAGAGCTTCCTCCACGTATTCACCAAGAAATGTGTTTTGAGCTACCTGTAATAGTAAAATAGTGGTTCACATCTGTAATCCCAGCACTTTGGGAGGCTGAGGAGGGCAGATCACTTGAGGTTAGGAGTTCGAGACCAGGCTGGCCAACATGATGAAATCCCATCTCTACTAAAAATACAAAAAGTAGCGGGGGGCTGGTGGCGTGTGCCTGTAATCCCAGCTACTTGGGAGGCTGAGGCATGAGAATCACTTGAACCTGGGAGGCGGAGGTTGCAGTGAGCCCAGATAGGGCCACTGCACTCCAGCCTGGGGGACAGAGTGAGACTCCATCTCAAAAAAAAAAAAAAAAAAAAAGAAATACTAAAGACCTTTCCTGATGTAGACTGACAGCTAACCCAGGACTGAAGCATAATTTTATAGGCTGATGTAACTTGGGACAGAAGAGCATCCCGCACCCTCCCCAAGGTTTTGAGTGTTCTGGGAGAGCTGTTCTGCAGGGTATCAGCTTTCGCAGAGGAGGCAGCCTGGCCTCTGGTCTGGCACCCCAACTGCGTGTCCTTGGGGAAGTGACGTAACTTCCCTGAACCTTGGTTTCCTGGGTAGAGTCATAGTGTCCTCCTAGTAGGGCTTTGTGAGCATTAAATGTGGTCCTGAATGTACGAGCCCTTGCACATTAAGGCTTCTGTGAATGCTAATTATCACTCGTGTAACTGGTCCTTCTGGGCTGCCCCTTTTCCCTCAGATCCGGGACATCCACAGCTTGAGGACCACAACATTCCGTGGGCAGCAGGTGCTCTACTGGGAGTCAGAGAGCAGCCAGGCTGAGATGGAGTTCAGCGAGGGCTTCCTGAAGGCAAAGGCCAGCCTGCGGGGCCAGTACTGGACTCTCCAATCTTGGGTGCCAGAGCAGGACCCTCAGTCCTGGAAGGGAAAGGAAGGAACCTGACGGTCGTTGAACATCTGTTACGTGTCTGGCCAGCCCTGGAGGGTTGACCTCTGGTCTCAGTGCTTTCCAATTCTAACTTTCTCCAATCTTAGAGATCTACTTGAGAGTCCTCTCCAATGTCCAAAAGGCTAGAGGGTTGGAGGTGGGGACTTTGGAAAGGCAGCCCCCATTTCCTCGGGTACCAATAAATAAAACATGCAGCCTAACCGGCGTTTTTTTCTTATAAACAAGCTGTCCAGACCTGGCTTGAAAACCCATCCCACGGCAAGGCAGGGATTCGCTGGCAGCGGTTGGCTCTATCTGATCTGAGCAAGCCCCTGGACACGTCTAGTTATCTTCTTCCTATCCAGGGAGAAAAGGCTATCAGGATTGCGCTACGAGGCGGGCATACTTGCCAGCTCCCTGCGAAGCCGCACTCGTGTGTCCGGGTGTGAGGCTTTGACCACTAAGGTGTCCGCGCGCCACCAAACCCCGCCCCCTATGCTAATGTGCCCGCCCCCTCGGGCACACCTCTCCGCTGCCTGCGAGCCCCGCCCCGTACGCTAACAAGCCAGCGCTACGCCGCAGCCTGCGGGGCCCGCCCCCTATGCTAATGAGCACCCTCCTCCCCTCAGGCGTAACTCGCTGTAAAGCCTGCAGCCCCGCCCCCTATGCTAATATGCTGTCTCTCCCACAAGGCAGCGCGCCGGCTCGGACGCGGCCGGCTACCGATCCCTTTGTGAGGGCTGTGAGCTGCGCCGGACGGCCGCACCATGAGCGGCTCGGGCGGGGCGGCCGCGGCGTCTGCCGGCTCCGCGCCGCCCGCGCAGGAAGAGGGCATGACGTGGTGGTACCGCTGGCTGTGTCGCCTGTCGGGGGTGCTGGGGGCCGTCTGTGAGTACCCGCTCGGGAAAGGGGCCGGCCCCGCCGCGCATGCGCGCCCTGCCCCGCCCCGCACGACCCCACGGGAAGGACCCGCTGGGGTCGGGGGGGTCTGCCGGGCGTCTCCCGGGGCGGAGGAGTGGCGGGGCAGCCGGGAGCCGGCGTCCCGGGGTTCCCATGGCTACCGGCTAGGGCCTGGGCACGTCGGTACCACGGGCTGGGCTGGTGCTTCTGGTAACATTCCGGGAGGGACCAGAAACGCCAGGACGGCGTGGGGGTTGGGGGGGGGACGAAGGGGAGGGAGGGGAGGGGAGGGGAGGGGAGGGGAGGGGAGGGAAGGGGGAGGGGGGCCGCCGGCGTGGGGCACGTGACTGAGCCTCTCCCCTCACCCTCCAGGGACTTTCATTTGACTTCAGCGATGCTTATGGGGCGCATGCCCACCTGGCCCGTAGTAAGGGTCAGCTGTTGACTTGGGCGTAGGCGACGGCAGCCACGTTGCTAACCTTTGGGCGAGGATTGTTTATAAGTTGGGCTGGTGCATGGCTGGCTAGATGTGTGACTGGAAGCCGCTGGGCGGGAGTTTGCCGAGAGTCAGGTGGTGTCAGAACACAGGTGGCCCCAGGGGACGGTGGGGCAGTGAGCTGAGGGCTGGGCCTCTCCCTGGGTCCTCTCTCCCTCATTGCTGCTGCCTTAGCTAGCCTGTCACTGGCCTCCTCCCCTTCTCCGCCCTATCCCAGACACAGACCCTGACCTCAGGCTCCCAGGGAAGCCAGGCTCTTCGTGCGGCCAGGAAAGGACAAAGAGGGAGGCAGGTGTGCTCCAGGAGTGAAGGGAGGCCATACAGCCGGCCGTTCAGGAAAATACAAGTCTGTCTGAATGACAGGCTTTCCTTTCCTGTCTGCCCTCAACCTTGTGAATTACTGGACTGGGCAAGGTCTTAGAGAATGTCTGTCGAGGACATCTGCAGGGTTTAAACGGGGTCTGCCTGGCACAGAGGGCTAGATCTGGGCCTGGGCAGGGCAGACCCCATCAGCTCTCCTGCCAGAAGGACCACCTTTTCAGGGTCACCTTGGGTTCCACAGCCTTTCCAGGTGGGTGAGGGTGGAAGAAAGTTGAGGGCGGACGGAGGTTGAGGCAGGAGGGTGCGGGGCAAGGAGTGTGCTGCCCTCACTAGATGCCCTATCCAGAGGCAGCTGGATACTGTAGGGCAGGCCCTACCCCAATATCACAAAAAGACCCTGAGTTTGTCACTGCTGTCCAGAGCAAGCATGCTTTTGACTTTGTAAGAGAGACTTGTGGGCTTGAAGATAGGCGCTGGATCCGGTCTTCTCATGACTGGTTAGCTGTTTTCCCTGCAGATTAGGGTGGGCAGTGCAGAGGGGGTGACGTGGTCAGTGGTGAGAAAGGAAAGGTCCTGACTACGGCCTGTAGGCCACTGCCTCCTTCCTTCTTGGTCAGTGGTCCTGCCGACTCCCAGATTAGCCCTGGAGTCTTCCTCAGTTCTGGGCCTCGCAAAGTGAGGTGCCTGTGCCTGCGCCAGGAACTCCTGGTGCTCCGTTGGGCCTGCACATGAAGCTTCGGGAGAAACCTGTGGCATTGCCCTGAACTGTCAGTCGCATCTGCAGATTTTGGGGGGCATTGTTTTGTGAATATCAAATGCTGTATTACCGGGGAGAAGGCAAAAATGCAGGATGTTTGAGAGATGCAGCAGGAATTCAGACAAGGGTTGTATGCCTGGCCGGTCCTTGGGATAAGGTTGTCCTCCCCAGGGTGGGAGGCTCAGAGAGAGGAGCTGGAGAGGGTCTCCCCTGGGTCCTAAGAGCACCTGGAAGTGATACCTTGGGAGGGGACAGGATTGCATGGTGACCACCCCCCTCACATGGAAGATATCAGCATTGAGGCCCCTGAGTGGACATCCTCCAGCCCTTTATTGCTAAGGGATTCCTGGCTGGAGCCTGCTGGTCTGGGTTGAGGCCTGGTCCTCTCCCAAGGCTGACTGTGGGTGGCACAGCTGGGGTAGGGTTGGAGCTGGAGGCCAAATGCTGACTGCAGCAGGAAGCACAGCCCAGCTGTCAGGTGAGGCCAGGGACAGCGGAGAGACAGGAAGCTGTGTTGCCCTTCAGGCACTCTGCTGGGGCAGCCAGGCCCCTGTGCACCCATGGTTCTGAAATACCTTGCTGTGTGAGGCAGATGTGGAAGGCTGTGCCTAGGATAAGTGCAGCACTTGATACTTTGTTTTAGGAGGAGACCCAGGGGCCCACACTGCACTGTAGCTCTGCTCACTTGATCTGGCGTCCTTGCCTGCTGTCTGCATAAGGTTACCTGGGAGAATGGAAAACGGCAGAATTCCAGACCTGGGTGGAGGGATCAGGTGCAGAGGAGCTTCTGCAAGTTTAATGAGCTGGTTGCTAATTGCTGCCTCCAAGGCCCCCGTCCCAGCAATGGCCTGGGCTTGCTCCCTGCCCAGCAGCCAGCTCCTCGGACCAACCTTGAAGGCTCCTGGAGTTCCTGGTGAAGCTGGGCAGCAGGCTGTGGCTAGAAGAGGGAGTTGGGTGCAAGAGACCTGGCTGGTGAGGTACAGCCGGGAGGCGGGGTTCAAGGTTGCACATGTGGGCATCAGAGAAGCCACGTTCTGGGGTGCAGGAAGATGTTCCTTTCCCCTCCTGGCCTCGTGGCATTTCAGTGGTGGGTTTCCTGGGCTGTGGGACTTGCTCACGTGCAAGAGGGAAAGCGGGCCTGGGAAGATGAAGATAGTGAGCAGTGGCACGGGGCTGGCGAGGAAGTCGGAGCCGGAACTGCCGCTCGGTCTTACCTGGTTTCCATCTCTGTTCTGAGAGAGGCACCCCTTGTCCCGACCAAAATCCAAGCCATATTTTCTGAGTCAGAGGACTTCTTGTGTGGCCGGCCCTGTGATGGTGACAAGTGACCCTTACTGAAGGCTGAGTCTCGGGGGAGCACTGGCCTGAATCCTTGAGGGACATTCCCTCTTTAATCCTTTAATCCTAACCTCCCTTTGAGGTGCGTACTGATGCAGCTGGGGTCAAAGGGCCAGCTCCTCCGAGCCCTGGAGTGGAGAGAGGGCGAGATGCTCTCGTAGCCTTCCCAGCGCCCAGAGCCGGCCAGCTGTGAGACCCACTTGCCACCTTGCTGCCACCTTGCTCTGGGGCTTGGGGCGAGCCCTGGCACCACTCTGCGCCTCCCCACCCGTCTCAGATGATAGAGGGCAGGCTTCTGGGTGCCGTGAGAACTGTGTGCTGCGTGTCCGCAGGGACTCTGGTGCTTTCCAGTCACCTCCCCGGGCCGCCATGCCAGCGGGCTCTGCCTGCCTCCCACTGACTTCTGCTGTGTCTCTTGTTTGAAGCTTGTGCGATCTCTGGCCTCTTCAACTGCATCACCATCCACCCTCTGAACATCGCGGCCGGCGTGTGGATGATGTGAGTAGCGCATGGTTGTCCCGCCCCGGGGGTCCCGCTGGTCGGGAGTCTGCGGGGCGCCCCGCGGGGCGCCCCCCGGGGCGGAGGAGAGGCGGGGGCTGTGGGAGCTGGCATCCTTGAGGTTGCCATGGTTACTGGCTCCGCCCGAGCGCCTCAGGGCACGTGGGTTTCTGGCCACAGCATGGGTCTTCTGCCTCCTACCCCCACCATGTTTGGTTTTCTAACGAGAGGTCAGGGTTTGGGGATGCCCGGCCTTCATCCAGCGCAGGGCTGAGGCCATCCAGTGCTCCAGACATTTCTGGAGCATACACTGAGACTGCAGATGCCAAATCCACTATGCTGGTGCCGTCACCCTCTGGGAGCTCCCAGGATGGGGGTGGGAAAGGCCATTTGTTGGGGCTGGCTGAGGACTGGGTTGGAGGGTCCACTGGGAGAGGGCGCTCTAGCTCGGGGCTGTGCCAAAGATGGGTGGGAGAGGTGGGTCAGAGTGGTCATGGGAACCTGCGGTCAGAACACCCTCACATGCATTCCATGACCGCCTCCTGCCAGGCAGCGCCATCCCGTCGGAAGGGAAGGCGCAGTGAGGGCAGGTCTGCGCAGCTTGGGGCACATGAGAAGTGGCTGTGTACCAAGAATTTATGAGTGTCCTCGTGGGGCTTGGTCTTGAGGGGCACTGAGATGGACGAGATTCAGGTCCCGTCCTCAGTGACCCATGGCCAGTGGAGAGCCTCGGGGGCTTGCTGTGGTGGGTCACCAATGCCTGTGTTTGCCAATGGTGGATAGCAATGGGGATGGACAGAGGAGAGGCGCTGGGCCCAACCTCGGGGTGGCGTCGGAGCCTGGCCGAGTTTGCAGTGGAAGGGCTGGCCCAGCACAGAGTGAGTTGATGCCTGGAGGCCTGGTGTGTGGGAGGCTTGGGGCCGGGTGCAGTGGTTAAAAGTTGTGAAGACAGTCTCTGCCCTGGGCTTGGGGTGGCTCTGGGGTGTCCTGAGCTGCATTTCTGTTACACAGTTGTAATGATAGCACGTTTCTCCCAGGCTTGGGGACAGACAGAAGGGCCTGGCTCAGTGTCTGGTAATTGACTGTCACCTACACATTGAGAATACCAAGACCACGGCAGACACTCTGTCACCAGTGGCTTAGCTATTCCCACCCCAAACACGGGGCCGGATGCAAGAACTTGTTAAAGTTCTTCCTCCCAGCGTGGGCTTCCCCTGGGAGTCCCTGGGACTGGGGCTGGTGGCATTTGGGTGTGTGGGCAGCCCTCTGTAACTGTTCTGAGACTGCCTGGCTCCAGCTCTCTGCCTCCCTGGTGGGGGAGCCTTCCTGGTGCTGATGCCACTGATGGATGCTGGTGGCCATGGCTATATGACTTAACAGCAGACAGAGCTGCCAGGTGCTCCATCTGTGGGCACCCTGCCTTAGCCTTACAGCAGTGCCATGATGTGGGGTCCTCTCTCCTCCGTCTCACACAGGAGGAGGATAAAGGGAAGCAGAAGCCCGGGGACTTCCCTGTAGGAGTGTTGAGTTCAGCTGGGGAGATGGGTGTGCAGGAGCAGCTGGGGAGTGTTGGAGTCTTCAGCAGAGGCTCTTTAGGGGGTACAAGCAGGTGCCCTGGCAGCCAGGCGCCTTCCCAGAGGAGGAGGGACAGGGGCAGGAGGGCAAGGGAGGTGGCATTCATGTGGTACTGGCACTGTGCGCCCCCGTCCCCCGGGGTTGTCAGTCGCTGCTTTTCTCCTGCCCTGCTTCCTGCAGCATGAATGCCTTCATCTTGTTGCTGTGCGAGGCGCCCTTCTGCTGCCAGTTCATCGAGTTTGCAAACACAGTGGCGGAGAAGGTGGACCGGCTGCGTTCCTGGCAGAAGGCTGTCTTCTACTGCGGGTGAGGGGCTGCTGGGCAGGGTCCCGTGACACAGTTCCCCAAAACCCCACTGACAAAATGTGACCCAAAGGTCAGGTGAGGGTGGGCAGTGTGTGCGTTTCCTCTCTGTAGAAGTGTAAACTGGGACAGCCTTTGTGCAGTGATTGCCGATAGCTGCCAAACCTGCCCCAGTGGTTCTGCGCTGGGGACTCAGCTGTCGCTGTCCTGCAGTCACTGGAAGGTTCAGAGGTTTATGAGCATGTGTGGCAGCATTCCATGCAGCTGAGAAGAAGGGAAGCGTCTGGAACTTTGGTCCATCCACTGGGTGGTGGTAACCAGATGATAGTTGGTCTGTAGGATGTGTTTCCGAAGAGTGGGTTGATCTAGGTGTCCTGACGTGGAAGGGAGGGAGCAGGTTGTAGAGCAGAAGTGTCGTTGCCCTCTAAATGTGCTTGTTGAAGTCTTTCCCATTTCTAACAGTGAAATCAGTCTGCAATACGCCTCCTCTGAGTCATAAGATGGAACTAATTTCAGGATAAGTTTAATACATGGAAGCTCCTAGAATAATGCCCCTGGTGGGCAGGAGGCTGGCGGCAGCAGTATTTATCATTGTCTAGGTTATCTTTCGAAAGAGGTGCAGATGCAAGCTTGCTTTCCCTTCAGAGAGGCCCAGTAGTTTTGATGCTAAGAGCACAAACCTGGTGCTTAGCTCTGAAGCATCTTCTGCTCTATCTAAATCCCGAATAACACAGGATCACAACGTCCTCCTCTTCTGCAGTATCATGTCCTTTGGGGTTCAAAGAACTGTACTTTAAAAATGCTAGCCATACTATAAATTCATTAACTATAATTTGGAAAATAGAACAGTGTTACTTGAAGCCAGCTGCCTCCTGATCTTCCGATGTGTGTGTTTCCTGTCTGCGGGTGTTTTTTAAAAGCCTGCTTTTAGCACAGTCAACATTATGAATAAGTTGGTACCCTGCTTTTCTTTACTTAGTGTAATGATGTAAGCATGTTTAACATCACCACGGACTTCATAACATTACTTTTAATATAGGAATATTCGTTCAGCTGGAATGTCATGGTTTTCTTAATTTCTTAACGGGTGTAAATCGAACTGCGATAAACATCTATCTGCTAAGACTTTTTCTGTGTTTATGATGATTTCCTTAAGATCTGTTTTCAGGTGTGGAATTATTGGGTCAAAGAGTCTGATCATTAAAAGTATTTTAAGACGTGTGTCTACGTTGCTTTCCAAAGAGGTCACTTGAGTCTCTCCCGCGCCCCTGCTCCACGCCTGGGGCCTCACATTTGTATTTATCCACTTGTTATTTAAGAGGAAAAATATTTCCCCACGCGCTCTCATTGCATTTTCTTACTTGAAATTTTCGAGTTGACTTTTTAACCTGTTTTTACGTAGCAAGTTCAGCGCGTTTTCTGCATTAAAGATTTCATGGTCCTTGCTTGTATTTCCTGCAACTATTTTTTGCAGCCTCTCGTTTGCCTTTAATTTTGTTTTTGTCAGAAGATTCCCTGCCATGGTCTTTCTTTTTCTTTGAATTTCTATTATTTTATTGAAATTTTTTAATGACAGGAAAATCTCACAACCACATGTCGACAAAAATGAAATTCAGGTAGAATGCAATTGGCTGAGTCTCATCGTCCCGTATAGGCAGCATCCTCTGGGGAGGTGACAGGACAGAGCGTTGGCCTTCAGGCTGCAGGTATTCTTCTGGCCCAGTTAGCCCAGGGATTGCTGCTGGTCTGGAAATGCCAGCCCGGATGGAGAATCAGCCCCGGGGATGCTTAGGCCCCAGTGGACCCTGCCACCAGGTGGCACCAAACTGCAACAAACTCTGGGCCGACCCCGCAGATCCTGCAGCCTGCAGCCCTCTGATGATGAGACCCTGTGTTCCCTGCGGTAGAATCCTGGGGACCTCACTTGTGGAGATGTGGCTAGTGTTTCACCATAACTCAGAGCATTTATTTAGTGCCTGTGGTGTTCAGCATTGTGTAGTTAACATGCCTGACCTCACACAAGGTTTGATCCCCTCTCCACGGTGGAGACGGAGTGACTTACCCACGAAGCTCGCAGGGCCTGGGTGGAAGCCAGATCCTCTGTCACGGTCCTCTCTGGACAGCGTTTCTCACAGCCAGGGCGCTGGACCATCTCGTGACCGTTTAGCCCTTTCTGGGATCACAGACCTTTTCAGAGTCTGATGAAAGCTTTAGGTTCTGTTCCCAGAATCAAACAGTTTTACGGACAAGTTCAGGGCTGTTCAAGGGCTTTCTGAAGCTGTGCCCCAGCTGATTTCCGGGGATCCTTCCTGTGCCCTGGGTGTCTAGGAATTGGGCAGGGCCGAGTCTGGAAGCCAGGAAGGATGTGGGGCCGTGGGGTAGGAGTGCCCCTTTGACCTCTGCTTTCCCCCAGGATGGCGGTCGTTCCCATCGTTATCAGTCTGACCCTGACCACGCTGCTGGGCAATACCATCGCCTTTGCCACAGGGGTGCTGTACGGACTCTCCGCTCTGGGCAAAAAGTGCGTCTGCCAGGCCCAGCCCCTGGGCCGGGCTTTCCTTTCCCACCCCCTGAAGTCTCTCAGTGAGGAGGGTCTGAGAGTGGCCCCTTTAAGCCAGTGGAGACTGAGGCAGAGGCGTCGGTGACTCATTTGTGCCTCCAGCGTTCAGCTCTAGTGGGTGAAGACAGGATTCACAACACTTCTGCGTGGCCCAGTCTTGCCCCGTCACGGCCTGCAGCAAGGATAGCAAACGTAGGGCTCGTGGGCGCCCCTTCCCATCCTGGGTCTGCACTGGGCATTGCATTCCGTTGCCACCCTCTCTCCTGCAGAGCCCAGACTGAGGCTGGTTCTTTCTCAGCCCAGCATCCCAGGCAGCCTGGGCTACTCTCAGAGGCGACAAGATAGGCCTTTGTCTTCCCAACAGATGTCTCTGGGGAAATCAGAATGCCTGCAGGTCATACCTGGGTCACAGGGCAGGAACCAGGCAGTGGACAGAAGGGCCGTGGGCGTGGGGCCGGTGCTCCACGTGACGCTGCCTCTCTCTCCCCAGGGGCGACGCGATCTCCTATGCCAGGATCCAGCAGCAGAGGCAGCAGGTGGATGAGGAGAAGCTCGCAGAGACCCTGGAGGGGGAGCTGTGAAGGGCTGGGCGCCCCTCCCTCCCTGCACCTCCCCTGGCTCTGTGTGGGTCCAAGTGAGGCCTGAACGGTCCGTGCTGAGGCACAGCCTGGAGAGGGGTTTCTGCACGTGCCCCCACCTGCAGTCCTCTGCCACTTTCTCCAGACTCCAAACTGGCTTACACCGGGAGCTCCTGGCTGCTGGTGTGAGGGTCTGGACTGCTGGACTTGAGGCAGAGCTGAGCAGAGCCTGCAGCAGCTGTGTGTGGACAGCACCCAACCCTGCTCCTCTGCTGGGTGGGTCCACAGAGCTCACACCACAGACAGGGCTGCTGGTGACCTGCTGCGACCTCGGAGCAGCCTCCCTGGGAGATGCTGGTCCTGGCTTGAGGGGAGGTGTGTCAAGTAGGACCCTGCCACCGGGTACTGAGCAGAGGGACCTCACCCAGCTTTCTCGGCAGGCAGAGCCTCAGGGCCCGGGACAGCCTGCTGCTGCCCCCAACCTCCCACCGCTGCCCAGGGTGCAACGCCCACTGCTACTCTGCCTTCTGAAAAAGCCCACAGGGCTCCACAGGTGCACCCCTGTACCTGCAGCCTTGGCAGTGACTGGACACCTGGGTGGCGGGTGCCCCCTGTCAGCTCCTGGAGCCTTGGACAGGCCACCCCAAGACTCCTCAGCTGCCCTTCCCCTCTGGGCCTGCTGGGGCCCCTAGGTTCTACCCATTCCCCCCAACCCCTGCTGGCCTTGGTGCTAAGGAAGTGGGGAGAGCAGGCTCTCCCTGGCACCCTCAAGGGTGCCCAAAGTCTCCCTGGTGTGGCCCGGTCATGTCAACTGCAGCCCAGCCCTGTTAGTGGGTTAGTGGGTCTGACCTCAGCCCCGCTTAGGTGCTCTTGCCGGCCTGGCCAAGCCCTGCCCTCAGGGACCTTCTGCCTTTGAAGAACTGGGCAGAGGCCACAGTCACTTCCCCACATGGAGCTGTCCCCACTGCCCCGGATGCCAGGCCGTCAGGAAGCAGACCTGTACAGGGAGGATGCCAAGAGCTGGTGCCCAGGAAGCCCATCCCCGTCTTCCCTCTGCCAGCCTCTCTGTGAGGCTGGCTGTCGGGCAGGTGGGACCTGGCTAAGCTTGGGTGGGGCTTGGCAGAAGCAGGCGGGTGTAGAAGAAACTCTTGTCTGCGGCCGATGCCGGGCTGGGCCTGCTCTGAGCTTCTGGAGCACAGGGACTAGGTCTTGCTAAGTGGACAGAAGCCCCCTGGCTGTGCCAGAGGTTTCCCAGGAACACCTTCCAGGCCCATCTGCCTCTGAGGCCAGGAGTGGCAGGCTGGTGGGAGGGGGTGGGGTTCTTTGGGCCCTGCCCAGTACTGTCCTGGGGACTTGCTGGTGGGCTCT
The DNA here is from genome assembly GCF_009761245.1 of Sapajus apella. Classification (NCBI taxonomy): domain Eukaryota; kingdom Metazoa; phylum Chordata; class Mammalia; order Primates; family Cebidae; genus Sapajus; species Sapajus apella. The sequence continues at coordinate 4,435,193 of NW_022437066.1, read as the reverse complement.
TGGGTCAGCAGTACCCCACCCCGGGAGCCTGGCCAGCTGAGCCCCAGAATGGCAGGGGCATTATAGCCTGGTGGACATGTGCCTTCAGGGTTCCTCTGGGGCCACCTTCCTCAGGCCAGTGCTGGGTTCCAAGGGCTATGTGTGTGTGTATATATGTATATCTGTGTGTGCGTGCACGCATCTGTCCCACATCTGCAGTGAATGACACCTGTCTACCTCCCATGAGGAGCAAGGGCCCTGCCTGCCCTCTGCTCATTCTCACCCAGGTAGTGGGCCCCTGGGTCCCCTTCTGCCTGGTCTGCCTGCTGCTGCCTCTGCCAGAGGGGCCTCACTGGCAGCCAGAGACCGCAGGAGAAGGGTTGGCTGTGGATCAAGGAAGGCTGCCCTGTGCCCTGTGGGGAAATGGTGGCTGCATGGCTGGATGCAGAGGTGGAAGGTCCTTGGCCACAGGTGGGTCACCTGTCCCAGGTTCCCAGCAATCTGCAGCTGTGTGGTCCTGGGGCCTGGATCCTGTCTCCCAGGGGGCGTGCTGTCCAGCAGGAGCCCTGCCTTGCCAGGAATGTCTCTTCCAGCAGCCTGGGTGGCCGGGCCTCCCCTGCCTTGTCTGGGCTCTGTGTGGCACCCATTCCCCCTTTTCTGCTGCTCTGTGTTTGTGTGCGTCTTGAGCAATAAAGTGCGGCCATGGCTCTCGTGCCTGCCCTCTGCTCCCTTCTGCCTTGGTGCGTGCGTGTGTGTGTGTGGAAGCTGGGAGGGAGCCACTGGCCCAGGAAGTAGCTATAGGTCATGTCCCGAAACTGCTCCCAACAGATGTCTCAGACAAGGAAAGTGACCTGCCCAAGGTCACACAGCTAGGCAGAGAGGCCTGTTAAAGGTGGGCCTCCCCTCAGCAGCCTCTTCCCTGCCCTGCTTTGCTGTGGATTAGTGGGAAGCGGCCTTTGCAGCCTTGGCTGGGAGTTGGGGTCTAGCCTGGCTGCTGCGGGGGGCTCCCCTCCTGGAGTAGACCCCACGCTTTCCTCGCCAGGGCTGCAGGCCCAGTTCCTTTATTTTGTTAAAAGGGTGAACACAGTTTGCAGCTGGGAACTGCCTATTCCCAGAGGTTGGGCTGGGGCGGGAGAAAGTGGCCAGGCCGGGTTGTTTGCCTTGGCTTTTTTGGGGGTTGGGGTAGAGTTTCACTCTTGTTTCCCAGGCTGGGATGCAATGGCGTGATATTAGCTCACTGCAGCCTCCACCTCCTGGGTTCAAGCAATTCTGTCTCCACCTCCTGAGTAGCTGGGACTACAGGTGTGTGCCACCACACCTGGCTAATTTTTTTGTATTTTTTGGTAGAGACGGGCTTTTGCCATGTTGGCCAGGCTGGTCTCGAACTCCTGGCTCAGGTGATCTGCCTGCTTTGGCCTCCCAAAGTGCTGGGATTACAGGCGGGAGCCTCTGCAGCCCGGGCTGCCCTGGCTTTTGAAGTCTGGGATGTTCCCTGTGGTGCCCAGCAGGCTTGCGGGGGCAAGGCCAGGTCTTCCTCACGCAGCCAGATGCCGCCGGATCAGAGCGCAAAGATATGATTACATTACTTGGCTGCCTCCAGCTCTGTCTTCTCGATCCTCCCCGAAGTCTTCTGTGGGGGGTGTCCTTCACACAAGGGTCAGGGACTAGGCCTGAGATCGCCCGGTGGGTTGTGTGCTCTCCTGCAGCCCATGGCCGCCTCCTCCTCTGGCGGGTCTTGGCTGGTGTCCGTGCAGCACTTTGGGCTGCCTGAGCTGGGGCTGCAGCTGGACAGCGATGCGACCTCTCCGGAGCCGGGGACACACGTTGCTGAGGCCCCATCACGCTCTCTTCCTGTGCCCTAGCTGGTGGCAGGGCTGACTGCCGTCTCTTGGTCCCAGGGTGCAGGTTTGCAGCCAACACAGAGGCCCAGCCACTGGGGGTTTGGCCCCCTCCAGGCGGGGACCCTGGCCTAGCGCAGGAAGGACCTTCTCCCCGTGCGGAAGAAGGACTCGATCTGCTCCAGGGACCGTCCCTTGGTCTCGGGCACACAGCAGCCTGTGAACACCAGGCTCACCAAGCAGATGGCCGCGAAGAAGAAGAAAGGCACCTGCAGGCCGAAGGCGCCCTGCGGGTGGAGAGGGGGCCAGGTCACAGGGAGAAGCTGCAGGGTCCTCCCAGCCCAGGAGCTCGTGGGCCCTGCGGGTAGCGGCCAGCCATGTGGGGCCTTTATCTGGTCCTTGCTGCGTTCAGAGACCGCTCCCCGACCCTCCTCTGGGGCTCCCCCACTGCCTCCAGGAGAAACCCGAAGGCCTTAGCACCATGTTTGTGGCCCTTGAAGTCTGCACCTGCTCTGCTCCTCAGCCTTCCTCAGGGGCTGGGCCTCAGCTCAGGTCCCCCCTCCACACCCCCCACCCAGCACTAGTGTCCCAGCAGATCCACGCCGCAGCCTGCTGGAGGCCTGCCCCTTGGCCTGGTGGGCACACAGGTTCTTCTTGCACCCCCTAGGCTGATGGACTCACCCTGGGTTGCCTGCCCTTCCCCCACCCCACTGCTCTGACCACTGCGGGGACAGGTTAGGCGCTGGCCCAGGCTGCCCTAGTCAGCTTCTCCCTCATGGTAACTTACCCTGGGCCTCATGGATTCTGGCTGGTTTCAGGGCCCGTAGGTTTGAACCAGGAGGCAGGCGGAGTGGGTGGGGGGAGTGTGGGAGGAGGAGGTGGGAAGGGGTGGTGGTGAGACTCCCCCCCCCACAGGGTGGGAGATGCAGCACGGTGGGGAGGTGGCTTCCTGGGCTCTTGGCAGGGTTCTGGCCGTGTCCTGCCCTGGCCTGGGAGGTGACCTGACTTCCCAGAACAGTTCCCTCAGCCTGTTCCTGTTTCTAGTAATGAAGGAGGCTTTGCCGGACTTCACTTGACCACTCTGGGGCCTCTGAGTTGAGAGGGCATGTGCTCATCTCCTAGGTCACTGAGAGTTAGCGCCCTGACATGGCAGGCCTCGGCACAGCCCCTGGCACTGAGAAGGGTCCTGGCCAGCCAGAGAGGGCCTGGGGGCCTGGGGCTGAGCACTCACCACCACTGGCAGGAAGGACTTGGTGAGGACGAAGGCGGTGAGCCAGCTGGCCAGCACGCAGAGCCCTGAGGCCACGCCACGGGCTCGTAGGGGCAGGACCTCAGACATGAGCAGCCAGGTGATGGGGCCCCAGCCCATGGCATAGCCTGCTCAGAAGGGGAGGCAGGCTCAGGCCCTGTGGAGTGGCTAGAGCAGCGTGTCTGTCCCCACTGAACTGCTGGAGACCCTCCTCTCCAGCCACCCCAGACACATCACCCACCCCTTAATGCTCAAGGTAGCCTGCCCCTCTGCGCCACCGCCACACCTACCCATGATGAAGAGCATGGTGGCCAGCAGGGGTACCAGAGTGAGGTAACTGGTGGGTGCTGCCAGGGGCTGCGCCAAGTCCCCCCAGGACACGCTTTCCAGGCCCGCTGTGCTGTTGGGGCTCACAGGCCTGGGGCCAAAGTGGATGTACAACCCCAGAGTCAGGTTGGCAGCAAACATGATGGCCGCTGTGGACAGACAGGTGGCCCTCATGGGGCCAGGACCCTCTGAGCCAGCTGCTTCTCTGGGAGCTCCTTCTGCAGAGCCCCTTGGCACCTGCGTGGCACAGCTCTCGTCTGGGACTGGAGACCCCGTGCAGGGCAGGGAACTCTGTCTCTAGCCGCTTGTCAGGTACCCACCATGGAGTGTCACAGTGACCTTTCTGGAGCCACCGGCCTGAGGCAGGCCCCTGCTGATGCTGGGAAGGCAGCTGTCCCTCTGCTCCCAGCCACATAGCCCCATCCCAAGGCAGGCCTGGGGGAACCGAGCAGGGTCACTGGCTGCACACCCAGGCCAGCCCCAATCCATGCAGGGGCAGGAGGGCTGCCTGCAGGGTGCTCACCTGAGACAAACAGCAGCACCTTACGGCCAGCGAGGTCCATGGTGAGGGCAGCGATCAGCACAGACAGGAGCCGCACGGCTCCAACAATGGCTGCGTCATCCTTAGGGGGCTGTGGGGAGGGAAGCCATCAGGGCTGAGGGACCTGCCTGTTGTTCCTGTCCCCCTCTAGGACCTAGCTTGTCCCCGCAGTCACTGCAGGGGCTCAGGCCTGTGGTTCAGGGCAGCACTGAGTGGCCTAGCACCTGCAGTGTGCTCGGCATCTCTTCTGCACATCACTCGAGCCCGCGGGGCCTCCTCGGCAGGGACACATCTGCTCTGCCCATCAGTATGCCCAGCTGGCACAGAATCCAGGCGTGAGGTTGAGTTGCCAAACCGTGCTGTTATTAATCTTCAAATCTCATCTCACTTTTGAGCATCAGGCAGGTCTATGGAGGCGGGGTGCTATCTTCGTCTTGCAGAGGAGGAAGTTGAGGTTCAGAGGGGAAGTGACTTCCCTTGTCAAGTGGCTGATGCCATATTGCTGTGAACCTGGGCTCTATAGCTTCAGAGGGTCCACGTTTCTATAAAGCTGGCTTCCTTTGTAATCCCATGTATTCAATTTCAAAAATTTCTATATGTTTTTAGAAAAGGCGTCTCACTCTGTCACTAGGCTGGAGCGCAGTGGTGCGATGGTGGCTCCCTGCAGCCTCAAACTCCTGGGCTTAAGTGACCCTCCCGCCTCGGCCTCCCAAAGTGTTGGGAGTATAGGCTTTAGCCACCATGTCTGGCCAGAATTTTATTTTAAAACATTGAAGCTTTTCTTAAAAACATTCTGAGAACAGGTGAAGGCACAAGAAATGTCTCCAAATGGCCCAGATCTTAGATTGTGCTGTGGCATCCCTGACACCTGGCACAGAGCAGGTGTGGGTAAGGGCAGGGGGTGGGTAAGCTCAGGAGCAGGCTGTCTCCCAAGCTGGGCATGCCCTGCCAGCCTCTGGGGGACTCTGTGGGTTGGGCGCCAGCCAGGGCTGGGTTCTTACCAGCAGGACAGCAGTACTGTCGAAGATGGACTGCAGGTAGACCAGGATGGGTGTGATGCCGGTCAGCTGCTGCAGGAAGCGCATCAGCAAGGCCACGGCGATGGGCCGGCACATGTGGGGGGCCCGTGCCTCAGCCCATGACACTCGGCTGCTCTGAAACACAAGGCTGCCGCTGAAGGCGTTGGGCCAGCCTCTCCAGCAGGATGGCCACCCTGCCCTGACCACCAGGGGCTGGGTGGGAGACCTCCTTTTTCCTTCCTCCAGGAAAGAACCAGTCTACCAGGCCACCCAGGCTGTGGGGACGCCTCCCACCCCCACCCAGGCACTTGGATTAGTGGGAACGACTGTGGGCCCATCGTCCAGGAAAAGCCCCCACAACCGAACGGAGCTGAGTGTCGGAGGCGGGCCTGCCAGGCTCGGGCGCACCCCTCCCGCACCTGTCTCCTGACGTTGTCCTGGATCTGCTCGAACTCCCAGTGGACGTCAGCATCTACCCCGCGCAGCCAGGCCAGCGCCTGCAGGGCCTCCTCGTCCCTGCCCCGAGAGAGCAGGAAGCGCGGCGAGTTGGGCATGAAGCTGAGCAGCAGGATCATGACGAGCACAGGCGCCTCCCCGGCCACAGCCAGCCAGCGCCACGGCAGCAGGAGGCCTGCGGGTGAGGGGCGGGTGAGGGGCTGGGTGCAGGCCTGGTAGAGCCCCTTCCCTCTGGAGCCTCTGAATAACCTCGTCTGCCCTTCAAGGTCTAGTCCAAGGGCCACCTCCTACAGGAGGCCTACCCCGATTGCTCCAGGCAGGGTGGGGCTGCAGGCATTGCTCAACCCCTGGCACATAGTGGGAAGTCCTTGGAAAGTCTTAGAGTCAGGGCAGGATGAGGAAGGGGTGGACTGGGCAGGCAAGGCCTTGGGCCCCCACCCCAGACCTCCACGCCCCCTCAACTGATTTCTATCTGGACTTCCCATCTGAGATGGCATTTGATGGAAGCTTTCTGCCGTTAAGAGATGGTCTGGTGACTGTGGCTGCCCTGGCTGCCCAGCTAGGGTCTGGGCCTGTGGCTAGAGGGGCAGCCCCTGCCTAAAAGTCTGTGGCCAGGTGCTGGCCTAGTGGGGCCGGGAGGCCAGATCTCTTGCCTGTCAGCCCAGGATCTGTTCTGGGGCAAATTCATTCCCTTTCCACCCACGTCTCCCTCGGCAGCACCCACCACTCCCGCCAGCCTGCACACAGGAGTGCAGGGCCATACTTGCCAAGGGTGTAGAGGGACAGGGATCCGAACACTGCCATGAGCTGGGGTGTGGCCCCCAGAGCCCCACGGACACCTGGGGGAGCAATCTCAGACACGTACACCTGTAAGACACACGCATCCCACCAGGTTTGCTAAGAATGCAGGTTCCCAGGCCTGGCCGAGATGGGAGAGGCAGCCCCTGGGAATCCCAGAAAGTGGGAAGTAGAGGCTTTCTGGTGGGGCTGTGTCTTGGTCATGACTCACTGCAGGATCTCAGGCAGCCTGTCTGATCTCCCTCTGTCCTCAGTTTCCCTGTGAGGTGGGTCAAGCACTCAGCTCTGAAATGGGCAGCATTATGCTGGGAAGGAGGCCCACGGGCTCCCAGGCTCCAGGGCTCAGCAGGTGAGTCTGTTCCTCCCAGTGAGTTTTGCCCCCTCTGCTGGGCTCATCAGGCCGCATGTGGAGCACCAGATAATCAGAAGGTTGGTTTGGTGGCTCATGCCTGTAATCCCAGCACTTTGGGAGACCGAGGAGGGTGGATTGCCTGAGGTCAGGAGTTCGACACCAGCCTGGCCAATGTGGTGAAGCCCCATCTCTACTAAAAATACAAAAATTAGCCAGGTGTGCTGGCGCATGCCTGTAATCCCAGCTACTCAGGAGGCTGGGGCAGGAGAATTGCTTGAGCCCGGGAGATGGAGGTTGAAGTGAGCTGAGATTATGCCACTGCACTCCAGCCTGGCTGACAGATCGACTCTTGAAAAAAAAGAAGGTCCCAGGGAGGTGCAGAGCAGGGACTTCCCTCTCCTACCCATTGCTCAATGTGGATTTTCTCCAATTGGGTAATACATGTGGTCAAGAAATGGGGTAGCAAGCTTGGAAAATCCAGAGTGAGGGCAACTGGGGACCTGAAGACAATCTCTCCCAAATCAGTTGCCCTGCTGAGGGTGAGCTGTGGCACCCTGGGCAGCGGCAGGGAAGGCAAACAATTCTCATTGCCCAGAAGGCATGGAGGCCAAAAGACCTCAGATGGAGGCCCGGCACCAATAAGGAGGCACTGGGGTGCCTGGGTGGGAAGGCCTGGGCTTACCGGGATGCAGGCAGCTGTGAGCCCCCCGGCAAAGCCCGTCAGCGTCCTTCCGAGCAGCAGCATCCAGAGGCCGTGGGCACCTGCCATGAGCGCGTAGCCGGCCGCCGATGGCACCGCCGAGAACATGATGCTCAGCTTCCGGCCCAGGAGGTCATTGAGGATCATGGCACTCAGGCCCCCTGCTGCTGCTCCCAGGGTGAACACGGACTGCAGGGGAAGGGGGTGCAGGGCAGGTTGTCTGGGCACGGGGACCACACTCTCACCAGAGTCCAGGGACGGCTTCTTCCCTAGGCCGACCCCAGGAGCACATGGGCCAGTTACCGCAGGGAGCCTCCTGTCTTCAAGGGGCAGCCATTTGTTAGCGATGCCCAAATGGGGAGTCCTGCTCTACGGAATAGGCAGTGCCGCATATCCACCATGGTGCTGTCCAGCCTGAGGTTTACGTGCCTAATATTTTCATCCAGGAGAACTCTGTGACTTGAAGGCTCATGGCTTTAACACTTGGAGGTTCTTAAGTTCCCTGTAGAGCAGCAACTTATCCACCCTGGACTCTGCTAACTAGTAGTGGGACCTGGGCACACTGCCCAACCTGTCTGAGCCTCAGTTTCTTCAGTTGCCTTACAGGGAGAGCACAAATTCTACCTCAAGGGATTGGCCCTGGGAGTCGGCGAACGCTCAGTGCCCAACACATGCCTGGCACATAGGAAGTGCTCAGTAAACCCTGGGAATTGCTATATTTGCCACTATGTTGTAACTCCACATTTGAGGCTACTGAGATTGTAATTCTAGACTCTGGGACTTGGGATCTTCCTCTCCATCTGCCCACAATGTGTCCTGTGGGCCCTCCATGCCCAGGCCAGTGCCTCTCCCCACTGACACCTGATACCCTTGCCCCCATCCAGCCAGTTGTAGGTGTGGGGACCAGGGGAAGCCTTAACCCCACCCAGCAGACCCTGACAGACACCTCCCCACCTGCTCCTTCCCTCACCCTCTCCACCGGCTTTCACTTCCTCATTTCAGAGGAATCCTGTGGCGTTAAGCCACCCACCAGCAGCCTGGATGGCTGGGGGAGGGGGGACAAGGGCCCTGGAGGGGTTTCCAAGGTGGAGAATTTGGGAGGTCCCTAGCTGGAGACAAGGTTCAGCAGGTCCCTGCTCCCTGAGCCCTCCCTGCTCCCTGAGCCCGCCCTCCTCCAGGGGATGGTCCTTACCCCGAACCAGGATGCCTGGGATTTGGTCAGATGCAGGTCAGGATCCAGGGAGTGCTCCAGGGCTGGGATGACCGGGGAAGTGTAGACCAGGGCATACCCAAAGCTGAAGTTGCCGAGCACGGCCGCGAAGGTGGCCAGGAATACCCTTTTGTTCTGCAGGGCCCTGGCGATGGTGGCAGACAAAAGGACCAGGGTCTCTGAGTCCGTCCTTCCGGGACCATTGCCTTTTCCGAACCCAGTGGCTGTCCAGCTCAGCGGGCAGTGCTGGGGAGGCCTGGGTCCAAGGCCATTCGGGTTCCCAGGGCCTGCGCCCCAGCTCCCTGGGAAATTCCCAGAGCGTTGTTAGCCCATGGCCGTGGCTGGGCCTCTGGTGCTGGGGCTTTTTCTCCGGAAGAGGAGGCTCTAGTTCTGCCCCCAAGTCTGCGGCGGAAGGCTTGCCGGTGACCTCAGCCAGGCCTCAGTCTCCCTGTCTGTGCCAGTGGGGGGCTGGGCCCGGCACTCCCGCGGGTCGTTCCTTCCCTTAGGGGGACCAGTTCCTTAAATAGGAGTAGCGTGTCTGGGACAGGAGGGAGCCAGGTGGCCCCTCGGTGGCCACTAGGTCAGAGAAGGCCCAGGGCGGGGGGCCTGCCCGGCTGGAGGGATCCCCCGCCACTCCCGAGCCCCACCCACAGCCCCCAGGCCAGCAACGCTCACCCGACTCGCGCCCTGTCCCCCGGCGACGGTGGCGGCCTCTCGGGGAAGGTGTCGTAGTCCGGACCCTCGGCTCCCAGCAGCGGCTCCTGCATGGCCGGGTGTGTCTCGGGGCGAGCGGAGGGCGCCCAGACAGCAGCAGCCGCACGGGGTCCGCAGCCCCGGGACACCGGCCAGGCTCCGCCCCTTGGCCGCGATTGGCTGCGGGGCGGCCCTGCGGAGCCTCACCGGCCAATGGGGAGGCCGCACGCTTTGCGGATGCTCGGCTGCGGACCCGGCTTTCGCGGGCGCGGCCGGCGCCTCGTGCGCCCCCCAAGGCCCCGCCCCCGAGACAGGCTGGGGGTCCCCGGGCGGAGCCCCTGCCGGAGCGTTCCAGGCCCAGGCGGAGCCCCGGAAGCGGCCCACCCCGCCCGGCTCTTGCAGGCGTGGCTGCGGCATTGAGCGCAGCCCCTGTGGTACCCCTACCCCGGGGGAGGAAACTGAGGCCCAGAGAGGCCAAGCCGCTCGCCGGGGTCACAGCGAGTGCGCCCCTCGCTCCGCCCCACGCTCAGCCCTCCAAGTCGCGTGGCGTCCCGGGACCACCTCTGCCCTGGCTCTCCCTGGCACCCGGGAATCGGGGTGTGTCAGGGCGGCAGCGGCTGTGGGGGACGAAGGCGGCAGGAGGGGCCGAGCGGGGCGCTGCGGGCGGCTCCAGCGGGCGAGGTCTGTATCCCCCACCCCAGGCTCTGATGGTAGAAATAACCTGAGCTTGTGACACATCACCCGGGTAGTAAGATAACATTGAGCAATAAGAAAAGCAGAAGCTGAAGATTCCCGGGAAGCCCATCCTCAAAAGATCCCACAGAGTTCCACTTCTCCCTTTGGGCCTTTTCGGGAAGAGAATGGAATCACACCCTGCTCTGCTGGACGGACGTGCCACACACGGCTTTTAAAGGGATCCTTTGTTGCTGAGTATTTGGGTCATTTCCCAATTTTAGCTATAGCATAGTAAAGCGTTTTTAAAAGTTAGAATTTCTTTTTATTATGATTTGAAATACAATCGTAATAGAACAATGCGTCTCCCATCAGCCTGACTTCGAAGGCATTTTAGCCTGTTTCCTTTCGGTCTTTTCCCTATGTGCCTATTTTGCCTATTTGCTTTTGGGGCCCACATTCAATTGTGTAGCCCTTTTACGTCATCCTTTTCTCGCCATCAAGAACACGGACTTTGGACTCAGGCCCACCCAGCATGGTGATCAGGCTGCACAGCCCTCATGTCCATATATCCGTATTTGGAGAGAGAGAGAGAGAGAGAGAGAGAGAGAGAGAGAGAGAGAGAGAGACACACACACACACACACACACACACACACACACACACACACAGGGAGTCTTGCTCTGTCGCCAGGCTGCAGTGCAGTGGCACCATCTCGGCTTACTGCAACCTCTGCCTCCCGGGTTCAAGCGATTCTCCTGCCTCAGCCTCTCAAGCAGCTGGGATTACAGGTGCAGGCCATCATGCCCGGCTAATTTTTGTATTTTTGTAGAGATGGGGTTTCACCATGTTGGCCAGCGTGGTCTCAAACTCCTCACCTCTCACCTCAAGTAATCCGCATGCCTTGGCCTCCCAAAGTGCTGGGATGGCCTTGCCCTGTCCCGCTCTCCTCCCCCGGCCTCACTACTCTGATTGCTATTACTGTGGATTTGATTTCCTTCTCTTCAATCTCATATAAATGGAACCATAATCTTTTGTTTCTGCTATTTTTAAAAAATGTATTTTTTTTTTCTTTTAAAATCAACTTTAGGCCAGGCACAGTGGTGTATGCCCATAATCCCAGCATTTAGGAGGCCGTCGGGGGAGGATTGCTTGAGCCCAGGAGTCTGACACCAGCTGGACAACAAAATGAGACCCTGTCTCTACAGAAAACTAAAAAAATTATCCAGGTGTGAGGGCTAGTGCCTGTGGTCCCAGTTACGGAGGCAGAGGTGGGAGGATTACGTGAGCCCAGGAACTGGAGGCTACAGTGAGCTGGGACCATGCCACAGCACCCCAGCCTGGGCAACAGAGGGAGAGCCTTCTGGAAAAACTAAAATACAAGAAAAATCAACATTATTAACGTAGAATTTATATACAGTAAAACAAGTCCATTTTAAGTATAGGTTGATGAGTTTTGACAATTGTATAATCTGGAACGCCCCTAATCAAGATATAAAACATTTCCACTTTTTTTCCTTTTGGTTTTTGTTTTGTTTTGTTTTGAGACAGGGTCTTGCTCTGTTGCCCAGGCTGGAGTGCAATGGTGTGATCTCGGCTCACTGCAACCTCCGATTCCCAGGTTCAAGCTATTCTCCTGCCTCAGCCTCCTGATTAGCTGGGATTATAGGCGCCCACCACCACACCTGGCTAATTTTTGTATTTTTAGTAGAGAGGGGGGTTTCACCATGTTGTCCAGGCTGGTCTGGAACTCACGACCTCAGGTGATCCGCCCACCTTGGCCTCCCAAAATGCTGGGATTACAGGCATGAATCACCTCGCCCGGCCCATTTCCCCCCTTCTAGAAGGTTTCTTTGTGCCTGTCTGAAGTCAACCTCCTTTCCCCCTCGCCAGTAAACTACTAATCTGCTTTCTGTGATGATAGAATCATCTTATAAAGAGAATCATATGTGACGTACTCCGTTTTGTCTGGCTTCTTTTTTCAGCACGTTTGTGAGATTTATCCGTGCCATTTTTTTCAGTAGTTTGTCCTTTTTTGCAGCTGCGTAGGGCAGTGTTGTACGGATGGAGCGCGGTTTTTGGCTAAACGGTTGGAGCCATTGGGAACTGGCTTGCGCAGAGCCCTGCTTAACAGCCCTTTGATGTTCTGCTGGGTAGATGAACCTGAATTTTTAATTACTCTTCTGTCATGGGCATCAAAGCTGTTTGAAACTCTAACGGTGGAAAAGGTAGAATCCTTTCCTCGTCCGTTGTTATGAGAGCAGAGATCCGCGTGCCTGCTCTGAAGTGACCCCGTGACACACCGTACACCACGGCAGGAGGGTTTGTGGCAGGGAAGAGCTTAGTGATCACAGAGCTCTGAGCGAGCAGACGGGAGGAAACCTTCAAATCCATCTCCCCAGGAGCTTTGGGCTGGGGCTTTTAAGGGACTCACGGAGGGTGATGGGCTGTAGAAGCGGCGTTGTTGATGGGTCTGGGTAAGGGAGGTAAAATCATCAGGTGGTAGAAACTGCATTCTTTGGTGGCTCAGGTCCTCCTGGGGTCCTTGAGACCAGCTGGCATCAGTGATTTCACTGGTACACAGGACCCACAAGAGCATCTCAAATGGAAACCTTGGCCAGGCGTGGTGGCTCACGTCTGTAATCCCAGCACTTTGGGAGGCCGAGGTGGGTGGATCACCTGAGGTCAGGAGTTCAAGAGCAGCCTGGCCAACATGGTGAAACCCCATCTCTTGTAAAAATACAAAGAATTAGCTGGGCGTGGTGGTGCGCACCTGTAATCCCAGGTGTTTGAGAGGCTGAGGCAGGAGAATTGCTTGAATCTGGGAGGCGAAGATTGCAGTCAGCCAAGATCATGCCATTGCACTCCAGCCTGGGCAACAAGAGTGACACTTCATCTCAAAAAAAAAAAAAAAAAAAAAAAGAAAAGAAAAGAAAAAGAAAGGAAGCCTTTCTAATATTCAAGTTGTCATCTCTGTGGCAGTGAAGGGGAACTGCAATCTTGCAACAGTCAGAGGGCAAGTAGAGCTGGTGGTGAATGCTGAGTTTGTTTCCATTTCTCCTCCTCTCTTCTTCCTTGATTAATTTCATAACGTTTATAGAGACGGTCTCATCATCATCAGGGCCATGGGTGACAGTTCTAGAACAAAAGACAGGTTAACAAGAGAAACGCACACCAGATGGATTTAATCAAAGCTGGATGTAGCTTGGAAGTGGTCGGAAAGGGAGACCCAGAGGCCCCGGGAAGACGGTTCCGGTGCTTAGGGTCAGTGAGGAGCGGGCAGCGTGTGGACGGGTGTGGGGATGGACTTCGGCGGGGCTGGGCGAGGCCGGCTGTGCAGGTGGTCCCTCTCGGCCTCTCCGCGCAGTGCCCCTCACTCCCAGGCATGGGGCAGGACCCCGGAGCGAGGGTCTTATGACCCACAGTCAGACAAGGTGAGCAGAAAACGTCTTCATGGCCAGCTCCTCCCCAGAAAGGCAGGGAGGGTTCGAGTCACGTTTCTAGGCCTCATGGCTGGTTTTGGGGGAAGAGGCTCTACTGTCCATGACCCGCCTGGGGAAAGAGGAATTCTGGCTTCTGTGACTTGGTGTGGGGGAGAAAGAGGGCGGGAGTCAGGAGGGGAGGAGGAGGTCGGAGAGAGGCTTGGGCTGCCCCAGAGGCCTTCTGGTCTCCTTTAGTCCTGAGTTCTCATGCCAGGCGCCCTGGGGGAATCGTGGTCTGAGCCCCAACAAAACATTTTTGCTTTTAAAATTAACATGATGGGGCCAGGCATGGTGGCTCACGCCTGTAATCCCAGCACTTTGGGAGGCTGAGGCAGGCGGATCACCTGAGGTCGGGAGTTAGAGACCAGCCTGGCCAGCATGGTGAAACCCCATCTCTACTAAAAATACAAAACTAGCTGGGTGTGGTGGCACATGCCTGCAATCCCAGCTACGAGGGAGGCTGAGGCAGGAGAATCACTTGAACCCGGGAAAGGGAGGTTGTCGTGAGCCAGTATCGTGCCATTGCACTCCAGCCTGGGCTGCAAAAGCAAAACCCGTCTCAAAAAAAAAAAAAAAAAAAAAAAGGAAAAAAAAAAAAAGAATGATAATCAACACGACGAATATCTTTGTTTTTAAATAGTAATTTCCTTCTGCAGGGACTGCTCTTGTGACCTCTAAAGCCTGTTTTAACCTTCTCATGGGCAAGCTCACCTTCCTTCCTCCTGTCCTCTCCTGTCTGTGGCAGACAGCCTGCTTGAAGACCTCTAAGTTGGTGTGGAGGCGCCCCCCAACCCACAGCGATGGGCACACAAAGGGTGTCTGGAAGCGCCTTGCTGACTTGAACTCAGAGTCCTCTCTGCTTTTGAGGCCTCCCACCCCAGGCAGGAATCTCAATTCAGAGCAGCAGAGAGAGCTGGTGTGTGGGAAGCCTGGCTCTGCTCTGTCGCCTGGGGCAGCCACCGCCCATTTCTGGTGGGGCCGCCACCGCCCCTTTCTGGTGGGGCCACACCCACATTGGCGTCCCTCCTTTCCTATCACTCCCACTGGGCTCCTCCCGAGGAAGGTCCCAGGGGGTGGGTCCTGTGGAGGAGAGCTCAAGTGGGTGAAGTCAGCTGCCACTGTCCGGGGCCTGTCTTTGGGGAGCTTGGCAGCTGAGGGTAGGCCCCTCTCAGAATGTGGGACCTCCCCCATGGATGGAAGGTGACTAGGCCTTGCACACCCAGCTGGGGTAAGAGGGAGTAGGCTGGGGGCAGGATCTGGAGGGGGCTGGGCGGAGCATCCCTGGTGCTGGCTTGCCTCCATCCCTGGCTGGTCCAGGGCACTGGGTCTTAAATGATCTGGTCCAGACTCTGCCCTGTTGCAGGGGGAGGCCTGGGGCTTGGAAGCTGTTTTCTAGGTCTCCATGGGGGCTGCCATGGGGGCCTCTGCCCACCTCTAGGGCTTCTCAGGAGCTGCTGGTCCCGCTGAGCCTCACTTTTCTCACCTGTAAGATGGATGTCACCTGTGCCCACCTCACAGCTGCCATGTGGGTGTGTGTGTGGGGGACACTGGTTGCATTGATGTAACCCTTCCAGTTTGACAAAGGTCCTTCCAAACCAGTCTGACAGCTTCCTGGTTCCCCAGAAACTGGCCAAGCTGCATTCCAGGACCTGACACCAGGGCGGAGGTCTCGGTCTCCGAGGGGGCAGCAGGGCTGCCCTGTCCTGGGAAGGTAGGAGGCAGGGAGCAGATGCCCAGGAATGCTTATCCCACCCTTGGGGCCTTATTCACCCCCGTTTCATAGAGGAGAAGACTAACTCAGAGCTGCTGCCCAGGGTCACTTCTGGGTCACTTCTGGGTTCAGGCCCCTGCTTTGGCCTATGCCCCCACATCAGGCCTTCCTGAAGGAGCAGGCCAGAGGGGCAGCAGAGGGTGGGTAGGTGGAGCCCTTCCCCGGGGAGGTCCTGACCCGTGCCTCCTCCTTCCCACAGATGGGCTCCCCAGGGACCCCAGGGGAGAAGGTCTCTGGTGTCCAGCTGTCTGGTGTCCCCAACATCCCTGGAGATGTCCCTGGTGATGTCATCCCTGGCACTGAAGACTCGGACCTGGTGCCCTCCGTGACCCTGGCTGCAGCCCTTGTCCTGCTGTTCTTCCTGCTTTCAGCCTGGCTGGTGTGGGACGAGCCCCGCCAAGGCTGCTGCTAGTGTGGGCTCCAGGGTAGGGTTGGGGACCTGGGCCTGGCACAGCAAGGGGAGGCACAGCCAGGCCTCCCAGCAACACCCTGTGCCAAACTCCACTCCACCCTTTTCCACAGCAGCCCCAGTGGGACCCCAAGCCTCCCTAGTGGAGCCCCTGGATGGCACTGGATTCTGCCACTGAAGGTGGGGGCATGCTCCTGGAGATGGCCTGGATGTTGGGCTGAGAGGCTCGGGCAGCCCCTGCGCTCAGGTGGATCGGCTCAAATCCACCTCCTCTCCAGGCTGGCTGCAGGGCCTCAGCCCCGTCCGAATCTCTGTAAGGCCCTCCTGGGTATCACAGATGATGCCAAGTGACCCCTGGGTCACTAGTCCACTCTAGGTATTGGTGAAATGAGCAAGTGAGTTGGAAGATGGGGATTCTAGTCCAGGCTCTGCCTGTGCTGGGCTGTGACATGGACAAGTGCCTTTTCCCTCCTGGATCCTGGTTTCCATGGTCATCCAACGGGGCTCCCAATACCCACTTCTGGGTCCTGTTGGGAAGGACGGTGCTGTGGGAGGCAGGGGCCGGGCCAGGAGGATACCCTGGCCTTGGCTGCCATCTGGTGGCTACAAACAGAATTGCATCATCTGGGTAGCCCAGGCCAGGGCTGAGGAGCTGAAGGCTTTTTATTTTTAAATGCAGAACATTTTGAGATTGTGGATAAGCATAAATCCTGTTACCCAGAGAGCACAGATTTTTAATATTTTCTATTTACCTTTTCTCCCTATCTCCATATCTATAATCTCCTTAACAAATGGCAATCATAGGGCAAGGGTGAGTTGTGAGCCGGGTTCCGGGTCCGAGAACACTTCCTGTGGCGCTGGCTCAGGGCCCTGGTGCCCTCTTGCCCCACAGCAGCTTCACTACTGGCCTCAACTCAGGAAGCAGGGAAGCATCTTTGGGGCTGGGAGGGGTGTGGGAGACCTTCGGACTGGGACCTGGAGGCTCCAAGACTCCTCCGTCTCTCCCAGAACAAGGACTTGTCAAAATCTCTACGTGACCCACCCCCAGACCCTGCGGGGAAACAGGGTGAACAGGATCCCCGAAGGAGCTGGGGTCTGACCGGGAGTGGGAAGGACGGGCTCATTGCAGCGGGCTGAGGCTGGGCTGGGTCAGCAGGGCCTGTGAGAAGGGGCAGATGAGCTCTGGCGTGTAGGAGGGTGGGCCAGGACCGGGATCTCCAGGGAGGCTGTTCCAGGCAGAGGAACCGAGTGGGGAGTTCAGAGGCCGCTTTGTGTTCTTCTGCACCAGCTACTGCTCCCTTGGGGAACTGAAGGCCTTTGGAGCCTCCCAGAAGCGCCCACAGAGAAGGGGCGTGCAGCAAGCAGCAAGGCCATGTGATTCCACATCCCAAACCACGCTTTGTCCATCCCAGCGTCCCCGTAGTGGGGCTCTTCTCCCTCCTCCAGCTTCCCAAACCCAGAGGACACACATGGGTGTCCATGGGGCAGCCAGGGGTCTGTAAGTGTCCTCTGTCCTTGTCTCTGGGCGGACTGCAGTCCAGCGTGCTGCCCCTCTGCCCTGGAGAAGCTGCCTGGGAAGCCGGTGGGGGCTCAGAGGCGTTGTGCAGAGGGGGAGGGGGAGGGGGAGGCTGAAAGTTTGGGGGACCCTCTGAAGTAGTGAGGTGGCCTTTCAGGTGGGGGGACTGAGAGCAGAGGCCTGCAGGCTAGACTGGGGCCTCCCTGAGCTGTCATAAGCGGGACAAGGATATGGGGTGGGCCACAGGGCCTCCTCACTCCCCGGACCATCCTGCCTGCTCCAGGAGGGGCACACCCAGAGGAAGGAGGGAGGCCGGTTCCTGGCAGAGCCATGTTGAGGCTGATCCTCCCTGCCTCCCCCAGAACCCCTCTGAGCCAGTTCCCTGTCCTGCACATCTGCAGGGGGGATGCCACAGAATCACAGAATCAGGCTCCGCATGGCCCCAAGCAGCACGTGGCCTGGGGAGGCAGGCAGCTCGGTCCCTGGAAGCCTCTGGCCTTCTGCCCAGAGAGCGGGGGCCCCTTGGGGGCTCTTCTCTCTGCTCCCTCGGTCACATCCCCTCCCTGTTTGTGGAGAGTGGCCGCAGGCAGGCCCCTGACTCCGCCAGTTCCACTCGGCTCCAGCTTTCTCTGCCTCTCCACATTCAGCCCTCAAGGCATCTCCTCAAATGGAGACCCCGAGGGCCGGGTGCAGTGGCTCAGGCCTGTAATCCAAGCACTTTGGGAGGTCAGGGCAGGAGGATGGCTTGAGGCCAGGAGTTCGAGACCAGTCTGGGCAATATGACGAAAACTCATCTCTACAAAAAATATAAAAATTAGCTGGGTGTGGTGGCGCATGCCTGTGATCCCAGCTACTCAGGATGCTGAGGCAGGAGAGTCACTTGAACTCAGCGGGTGGAAGTTGTAGTGAGCTGAGACTGTGCCACTGCACTCCAGCCTGGGCAACAGAGCAAGACCTTGTCTCAGAAAAACAGAAAAAATGGAGACCTTGAGACCCAGCTTCTGAGGTCGGGGGTGATGCTAGTAACTCAGCACAAGACGCTGGGGTCTGCCAGGCTGGGCTGGGCGGGCTGTGGGGGAGCCCAAACCCATGTCCCTCTTCACACCTGCTCAGAGGCCGCCCAAGGCAGAGCCGGGACCTCCGGCTCCTTCCTCCCAAATGCTGAGATTGGGTCCAAAACTTCCAGGCATTTGCACCCCTAAAAGTGGCTTCCAGGCTTGGCCAGGAGCTGTCAGGACGGGGCACCAGGGCTGCAGGGAAGCCCAGGGGCGTAGACCGAGGAGACCGTGTCTGCCCCAGAGCAGGGCAGGGAGAGGATACCTCTGGCTCTTGCCACCCTGGGCTTCAGCCCTGCCTGTCGGCCCCGTGCTAACGAGAAACACAGGCCGGCCAGGGCGGCGTGTGCCTGCTGTGTGCGTTTGCATTCCTGACCAGTGCTCATGAGAAGGCCGTGTGGTTTCCGATGCATTTCCAGGGGCAATTCATTCCCCCCCACCCAGATCCGGTGGCTCCTGCAGGCCAAGCCCTTGCCGAGAGGGCCTGGGGGAGAGCAGGCGTCTGTGCGCAGCTGGGCCAGGAAGGAATTGCATCCGAAAGGAAAATATTGTTCTGTATAACTCAGCGACCCGTTTTCCAAACGCTGCGGTTCTACCTTGGGGTTTTTCCCCTGTCTTCTACCTCTCCCCATCACTCTTCCAGGGGCTGCTGGCAGCCAGATGCCTGAGGTTAGGAAAGTATGTGCTTTTACCGGGCTAGACAGTGCAAAGGGTGACAGGGTGGGCCTGGGGATGGGGCTCAGCCGGCCAGAGAGAGTTCTGGGGTGGGGCTGGAGGGACTGGAGCTCAAATTGGCTTGCAAAGAGGTGTGAGAGCAGGCAGCCCGCCGGAGTGTGTGCGTGTGTGTGTCTCTGCGTGTACGGATGTGGCTGTGTGTGCCTGTGTACATGTGTTCCGTGTGTGTGAATGTGTGTCTTTAACTAGGGGGCTGGGTATGCAGCGACACCGGCATCCCCTCTACCAGCCTGGCTGTGGGCTCGTGGGCATTTGCAAGGCCAGGTTAAAGTGGCCCATAGAGGGGAAGGCAAGCTCCTGCCCTGGGGAGGAGGCTGCTCCGTGCCGACGCTGAGAGAGCAGGCGTGGGGACAGATGGGGACAGATGGGCGCAGATGGGCGCAGATCCAGCCCTTATTTCCAGGCCTCCCTCGTTGAGTGGCTTTAGGAAAGTCATTCTCCCTCCAGGTCTCGTGTTCTGATTAGTCGCTGGGGGCTGCAGGGCTATACTGCTAACTCCATTATTTTCTGCTTCCTCCCTAAAGGACCCCAATTTTGCTTGGGGGTGGCAATGAGCCTCCCCTGCGGCCAGGTCGGTGCAGGCTGTGAGGGCTAGACAGGAGGATCTGGGGCAGCTCTTCCTCGTTAGAGAGGTGACACCTTGCTGGAAAACATTCTGGGTCCTACTCTCTTCTTCCTGCCTGGAATCTTGTCGCATGGCCTGGGAGGCAGCTGCTCAGCAGCAGCCATGAGGGGAGACTAAGTCTTGACGCTGGGACCCCGGCCACGCTGCTGGCGGGAAGGAAGCAGATGCGAGCTCTCGGGCAGCGTCTGGAGCCTGAGGTTCATGTGGAGTGACGGGGTTGGCTTTTGTGTGCTGTAGCCTCACCCACTCCTGCTGGACACCCGACGTCACCCTCTCTTCACCTGGGGATCGAGGGACCTGGAGGCTCGAAGGGGCTGGCTCATGGGTGGGCTCTGGATCTGGGCGCCCTCTTCACTGCCGCACCCTGAGGGGCACAGGGGAATGTGCAGGGTGCTCTTGAGACAGTCTGGCCCTGCTGCTTCAAGGCTGCAGGAGGAGGACGGGAAGGATCTGGAGGGGGAGGAGGAGAAAGAGGAGGAGCTAGAGGAGGAGGAGGAGAGGGAGGAGGAGAGGGAGGAGGACAGCCTGGTGGGAAGCCGCGCTTGACCCGGCTCCCAGAGAGGTGGGTGGCTTTAGGTCGGGAGTTCATCTGAAAGCAAGTACAACCTAGGCCCCTGGGGCCCCGTGCGGGTCACCGTGCCTCTTCCAGCCTCGGTATCCTCTGGAAGGTGACAATGAACAACACCCAGTGACACTCAGACCTCAGGCCTTCGGGGAGTTGGATATGGGTAAAGGATGGGGGCCCCTCACCCCAGGGAGATGGGACGGGAGCGGACGCGCAGACAGCAGATGGCCAGGTGCACAGAGGCATTGCCTACCTTCCTCACCAGGACCGCATGGGGCAGAGCGCCTTCTGCAGGTGAACCTACCCCGGGCTGGGCTCCGGGGGGCTCCCTCTCTTTTCCTTCACACCAAAGACCTGCCGGACACCCCCCATCCCACACTCCTGGGGGCTTTAAAGGGGCTTCAGGCAACCCACATGCATTCCCGGTACCCTGTTTGGGTATGAAGAAGGAATTGGACAAGCCAAGGGCGCAGCCGGCCTTTCCCCTCTGCTGACCCCAGCCCCTCCTGGGGACGCTGCTGTCCTTGCCTGCTCTGTTTGGGGGGTCCCACCTGGGCTTGAGTCCTCACTGCCTGGTCTTCCCTCTGTGAGCTTTTGTCTCCTCATCTGGAAAATGGGGAGAGGAGAGTGTGGTGGTTAGCCCTGAGCCTGACTGTCTGGCTCTTTCATAAGCTTCTGTTACCTTGACCACCATCTTTAACAGCCTCAGTTTACGGACAAGGCCCCTCGGCCTGGAGGAAAGGATTAGCCTGCCTGGGAGGTGGGGGCAGGTCTGATTCTCTGATTCTGACCCGGTCATTTCAGCTCTGGCCCCCTCTGGGGTTCCCAGGCAGGCATTAAGGGAGGGGTCAGACCCGTTCCCCCTACCTTGGCCAGACGAAGTGACCTTGGGCTGTAACCCCGGGGGTTCACGTCCCCCACAGCCTGCTGGGGACTGGCCAGGCCTGGGGGAGGCTGGGGGAGTGAGGGGCTGGGAGGGATACCACCTGGCGGGACGAGGCCCACACCGCCCTGCCAGCCTGGCGTCTCTGCTCTCCCAGGCTCAGCCAACACCCGATTGAGGACTCAGCCAACTATTTGTGGGCTGCTAAGTAGCATGACAGCTGCTTTTCTAGCTGAAGTGTGACATTACATTTTTCTGGCTGGCCGGGCACTTCCTGGCCCGAAGTGTGCTAAGTGACAGTCTCTCTCTGTCCGGCTGCCCCCTGAGTCCCTGCCTGACTCCCTGCTTCGTCCAGGCTGGCTCGGCAGTGCCAGGCCGAGACCCATCCTGATCTGTGTTCAGACAGAGCTCAGATCAGGCCCCCGTGGCTGCAGGTGGCCCAGGAAACTTCCCCGGGGTTATTTTTGGCCTCTGTGCTGGCCCGTGGACTCCCTGCCAAAAGCAATTACTGAATTTTCATCTTGTTTTGCTGATGGTTTAGAGTATGTCAAAAATGTTCCACTGGAAGGCCTGAGGGCACCTCGGGGTGGGGGACTAGGGGCTCGGGAGCCCAGCTGTGGCCGGGTCCCCGGAATAGACCTCTGGGGTTGCTGGCGAGAAGGAGGGAGGGGCAGCTGGGGCCAGTCTGTTTGTAGCTGCCACTGGGTGCTTCCCACGTGCACTCTGCATGCTCGGCTGGTGGTCCTGCTCCCTGTGCCCTCTGCCAGCTGTACCTGTCCTCTCCTGCTTCACAGAAGAAGAAATAGGCTCAGGGAAGGGGCCGAGGGCCTGCCCAGGCTGCACTCTCCACTCTGTGGGCTGCAGCATTTCCAGCCCAGAAGGATTTCCCTGGCTCAGGGGTGGCAGGGCCAGGGGCTGGGGAGGCCACGGGGAACAAAGCAGGGTCTGCCCAGGGCCTCTTCTCCCTGCCCGGGAGAGAGGGGTTCCGAACCAATCAGATCTTTCTGAAATTAAATGTCTGTGTTTCGAGTTTTGGCTGCTCTGTCCACCCTTGTGGGAATTGCCCAAGTGGCAGCCGGGTGGATATAGGAGGAGGCGGGTGGTGTGGGGGGGGAAGGCTGGCGGTTGGTGGGGGAAGGCTGGCGGTCAGAGGGGGGAAGGCTGGCGGTCGGAGGAGGCTGCCCTGATGCTCCCGGCTCCCGTCCATCCACAGGGGCCACACCTCTCGAGCTGACGAGCAGCACCTCTCCAGCGCTCCGTGTCCCCTCCTCTCCCCTCCACGGCAGCCCCGGGAGGCAGACGCTGCCGTGAAACCACAGTGCCCTTGAGAAACCTGGCGTGAGGGGCTTACTGCCGCCCACGGCCCTGAAGGTCATGGGTAAGTGGTGGTCCTGGACTCTGCACCCTGGCAGTTCACTCCAGAGTCACTGCCGGAACCTCCAGCTGTTCTGGAGCTCCTCCTGGCAGCCCTGGCCCTGGGTGCCTGGAGACCCCCATGCTGCTTGGCAGTGACTTGCTACACCGACCGTGGCCAGGCTGAGGGCTGCCGGGGCTAGCGGACATGCCACCTGGGGACCTGGGTTGCCTGACCTGTGGAAGCCCTTGTTCCTCAGCTGCTGTCTTGGGTCAGGCTCCCGGCCACTCTGCTGGCTTGCAGTTCCTGAGAGCCTGTGGACCTCGTGTCTTGAGGGCTGAAGGATCAGCAGGGCCCGAGGTGAACAGGGCATTCCAGGGCCAGGCTTGTGCCCACACACCTGTGCATGCTCCCATGCTCTAGCAAAGCAACGCCGCCTCCTCCCTGACGGGCTCGGGGTGGCCCTTCGTGGGCATTGTCACCATGTCCACTTGTGTGTCAAATGATTTTTGAGGAAGTTCGGGCCTGGCTTCATGCCAGGCACTGGGAGGGGGCAGACCTGCCTCGAGGGAACCCCGGCAGCTCATGTGTGCGGGTCCAGAGGGGAGACACACTGAAAACTGTCACGGCTTCGACAGGCTGGGGCAGGGCAGAGGGGCACAGGCCCCGGGACGCAGGAGAGCGAGGATAGGCTGCTTCCTGGAGGAGGTGATGTCTGAGCTCAGTGCAAATGCCTGTGTGGGGCTGGCCAGGGGATTGGGTTCCTCGGGGCGAGGCTGCCCCAAATTTGGGAGGGAGATGACTCAGGGTGGGTGTTGGGGCTGATAGTGGCAGGTGCATCTGCCTTGGTGCCTGCCAAGGTGGAGCCCAGACTGGGCTGCTCAGTTGGCCTGGGTGTGGGTGATGCTTGCAGAGGGCGTGTGGGTGCCTGTGTGTGTGTGCGCACCATGTGTCTTGTGTAATTGTGTCTGCACAGCCAGCGTGGGGCTTCCAGCTGGTCCTGTCGTGGGGGGCAGCCACACGTACTTGTAATTACATCTGGGATTTCAGGGGGAGGAGGAGAGGGGGTGCCTGCCTGCCTCCTAAAACGTTTGAAGGCTTCATCTGGAAGAATGGGAAATGTCTGTCTGAGGGGCTTCCCATCTCAACCCTGGGACTGGGAGGCCAGGAGAGACACTGCGGCCCCACAGTCTGTCCTGTGTGCCCTCACACACTTGGGGCTGCAGTGGGGCTGCCAGGGGACGCACTCCTGAGAAGCCCGGCTCCTACTGCAGATAAGGAGTGTGTCTGCTTCTCACACGTGGAGGATGGGTACAGGGCTCGCCGTCCTGAAAGGGATGGGCCTTTGGGCTCAGTTGGTAGAGAGGGAGCTGGAAAGCTTACAGCGATACCCCATCCCCACGGCTGGGACACAACCCGGCCTTGAACCCCCCAAACCCTGGCCTCCCCTGCGTGGCCCAGGCTGGTGGCCTTCACGCCGTGGCTGTCAGGGCTTTTCCCTTCTAGCTCCTGGCCCTGTTTTCCTGGGTCCTGTGTGGGTGGGGGACTTATGAATGTACCATCCAAGTAGAAAAGATGGGCTCACAAACGCAGCTTCTAGACACCTCCAGCTGGGTCTCCCCAGGACTACTGCGTGGAGGTCTGACAGCCCTGGCCCAGGCAGAACATGGCCTCCACGTGCTTGCGTGGACCGTGTGGGAGGCCCCAGGAGTCGCGGTGATGGGGTGGACCTGGTGGGAGGCCCCAGGAGTCGCGGTGATGGGGTGGACCTGGTGGGAGGCCCCAGGAGTCACGGTGATGGGGTGCGTCGGGAGAAGTTCTTGGCTGTTGCCTGTGGCCCATCAGCGCGTGGGGGTGGACGCCCTTCGGGCCAGAGCAGGCGCCTCAGTGTGCAGACACTGCCTGGCCTCTCGCTGCCTTTTCTTAATCTGGATTCTGTCGGGACAACCTCAGGCCTGTCTTGTGCTCTGTGGAATGGGCGTCACCTAGCGAGAAGCCCCAAGGGCCCCAGGGGCTGCTAAGCCTGTGTGTACATGTATGTGCGCTCAAGTAAGAGCATACGTGTGCGTGCTCATGTGAGTTCATGTGTGTGTGTGTGAGCTTGTGTGTGTGCGAACTTATGTGTCATCAGTGTGTGATCTTGTGAGCTCATGTGTGTGTGCCTGTGTGTGCTTATGTGTGTGTGAGCTTATGTGTCACATGTAGGTGCTCGTGTGAGCTCATGTGTTTGCATGTGTGTGCTTATGCATGTGTGTGAGCTTATGTGTTCTATGTGTGCTCACGTGAGATCATGTGTGCGTGCATGAGCTTATGTGTGTATGTGAGCTTATGTGTTGTGTGTGTGCTCATGTGAGCTCGTGTGTGTGCTTGTGTGTGTGCTTGTGTGTGTTATGAGCTTATGTGTCACGTGTATGCTCATATGAGCTCGTGTGTGCGTGCGTGAGCTTACGTGTGTGTGTGTGAGCTTATGTCATGTGTGCACACACTCGTGTATGCAGGTGCACAACCGCAGAGCCCCACTGCTGGGCACCGTCCCCAGCGAGTACCCCAGCAAGCTGAGTTCCGTGTTCCATCTGTGGGTGAGGCTAGAGCCACAAATGCTTGTGTCTCACGTGGCCCATCAGGGATACCGTGGCCTCCACCCCTGAGTGGTACTTTGGAGCCCCTGGGGCTCAACCCTCCTGCTTCCTCTTCCCTTTGCACAAGACTCTTCCTCATCAGAATAGAAGGTGAGTGCCCGTTAGGACCCTCTGCTCTTCCTGAGAAATGGAACCTGTCCCCAGACTGCCTCCCTCCTTCTTTTTGAAAGTCCTGACATGATGTGTCTAATTCAGGCATGTCACCCCTGGGGTCCTGACATGGCCAGGCGGGTGGTCTTTGGGTCAGGGACACTCTGGCTTTGAAAACTCCCCCAGATGCACTTGGAACAAGACCCCTGAGATCTGGGTGGAACCAGCCCCAACCCTCTCTGGGTGGCTGATATTTCAAAACTTGTAGCTCTCTGGGCAATGGCTGGGGAGCCTTTCCATGGCGGGGGCACATGCCCTCCCTTGGCAGCCTCATGTGAGCTAGGGAGGCTCCCTGGTGTCTGAGGCTCTGAGAGCTGGGTCTGCCTTTCAGACCAGTGCTTTCTCCCATCTGTCCTAAGGGCTGGGCACGGCCGTGCACTTATGGTGGCCCTTACAGTGAAGCAGGAGGCTTCGTGGGATTAGACTTTTCCACAGTGTCTGCATAAGCTGAGGTGGGGCTCTCACTGTTCAGGGTCCCCTGATCCTCCCCCAGAAGCTGGTTGGCCTGAAATGCAGACCCGATGACCTGGAACCGGCCCCTGGCCTCTGAGAAGCTGAGCTGCCACTGACTTGGCCTTTCCTCCATCGGGAGCTGAAATCCACGGCTCTCGCCAGCCGGCTGGGGGCTGGGGGTGAAGCAGCGTCCAGGCGTCCAGGAAGGACTCTTGGGGCCTGACTGATGGACTGAGTGTGCAGCCCTCCCAGGAGTTCCTGTCTACCCTGTCTCAGCGTGGGCTGACCTGGTGGTCTGGGATGTGACAGGCTTGAAAAATGACGCAGTGATCCTGCCTGGAAGATGTTCAGCAGAGACTGCATGCTAAGAAGGGCTTACGGAAGACTGTATGTGCTGTGTGATCCCAATTATGTACAGAACAGGGCATAACAGTCAAGACCATGGGCACTGGAGCCTGCTGCCAGGGTTCAAGTCCAGCTCTGGCACCTTCCAGATGACCTTGACCTTGGACATGCTGCCAAACAGCCCTGCACTTCAGTGCCGTCAGCTGCAAAATGGAATGATGACCACACCTGTCATTCAGGGGTATTGCACAGATTAAATGAGTCAATTTGTAGAACAAACTTAGAACAGTGGCCCTACGTAAGTGACCACAGAGACAAACGTCTACGGTTTTGATGATTTTAATGGTCTTTATTTTGTTTATTGCATGTTTGAATATTTCTACAACATATATAATTGACTGGGGTAATTCTGAAAAAGGTAGAGTTTGCTTTGAACAAACTTAGAATCATCATTGACTCATGTGTTGCTTGTGAGGTTAAAAAAAAAGTAAAAATTAAAATTAATAAGAAACATCTGAAAGCTCTCAACCCACCACAGGCTGGCGGGGTAGCAGCTGACTGCAGTGCTGAGGTGCTGGGGGAAAGGCCGAGCCAGTGGGCTGGTCCTGGCTCCCTGGGGCTCTGTCAGATGGCGGAGACACACCTGTGGATGTGAGATGTTCCCCAAAGTGAGTGCCTAGTGGAGGGAGGGCTTGGGGGAGGGACTGGTGAGGGGCTGTGGAGGAGGTGGACCTTGAGCCAGGTCTTGGAGGACAGGTAAGATTTCAGCAGTCAGGGAGCAGAGGCACACACAAAGATGTTCAGGTGCAGGGAACAGCGCATGCGTGTGTGCATTTTTGTGTGTGTGCGTGCATGTGTGTGCATACATGTGTGCATTCATGCATGTGCCCACCCATGTGTACATGCGTGCATCCACACATCTGTGCATATGTGTGCATTCATGCATGTGCATGCATTCACGTGTGTGCATGCATACAAGTGTGTGCACACATTTGTATGTGTGTGTATTTATGTGTGCTCACATTAGTGTGTGTGCATTCATATGTGCTTGCATATGTGTGTGTATTCATGTATGTGTATACATACACATGTGTGCATGCATTTGTATGTATGTGTGTGCTTGCATACGTGTGTGTGCTTGCATATATGTGTGTATTCATCTGTGTGTGCATGCATACATGTGTGTACGTGTGTGTGTGCACACACAGAAGCAAGATGTGCATGCTGGGGCTGGGGTAGAGACCTGATGGGAGACAATGTGGGAGGCCAGGGAGGCCAGCCTGCAGGGAGGTGCCCAGGCTTGGCAGGGTGGTGGCAGGAAGGGATCCTGGTGCTGCAAGAAATTCTGGAGCAGGGGCTGTGGGTTGAGGCAAATGGGGACCTGCTGAGTGTGGGACAGGAGAGCAGCCTCCCTGAACAGCTCTCCCTAACCAGAGGGGAGCTTGAGCCCACAGTGGCATGTGTGGGTCCTGGGACAACCCTCACTGGATCCCCAGATTCTCCAGAGTAGCTCTGAAGAAGGTTGGTGAGAGCCACGGTGCAGGTTCCAGAAGCTTCAAAGCCCTGTCCAGCTGGACCCCAGCTACTCTGGGAAAACAGCACCCTGCCCCTGCTGGGCAGACAGCGCCCAGCTTGAGAAGACCCAAGATAAAAAGCTTCCATGTTCCTCTGGCTTGGGCTGGAGTCAAGGGAGGCTGCTTTGTCAGGCTGGGATGGGGCCAGCTGAGCCCCAGGACATGCTGTCCCCTGGCCTGGCGTCTGGTGGGGGGCCCATGCTGGGAATGGCATCTGACCCTGTGTTCCCGGTGGGGCTGGGGCAGTGTCTTCAGGACACAGCTGTGTCCAGCTGTTTCCCAAATGACACAGTGCAGAAGCCTCCAACCCCCACCCCCGCAGCTCTGCCCACCATCCACCACTGTGTTGGGGCCTTTTTGGGGTCCCATGACCCTTGGGGTAACAGGACAGAGGCCAAGACCTGCTTGGTCTGCAGAGTTTGGGAAGTGTGTTGACTTCTAGAGCCCTCAAGGACATCAGGAACTGAAAGGTTTGTCTATAGCCCAGCGCCACAAGATGCCCTATGTTCAGGCTTGTGAAGTGAGGGAAGGTCCCGGCTTCCAACGAAGCAGATTGTGACTTCCTCATCATCACCTCCAGAGTTACCAGCAGAGAGAAGCCACTACAAACTTTGCCTTCCCTAAATCCAGAGTCGTTTGGCCCAGAAGCTCTTCCCTGAGTTCTTGTTGGAGCATTTGTCTTCAAAGGGAGGAGGAGAACCTGTGAGTTTGTGTTCAAATGTCGGCCAGGCCACAGACTTTGCAAAAGCTCCAAACCTTTGCTGTGCCTCTGGGTTCCCGCGGGTTCCGTGGGCTCATTCCCGTGGCCACCTCCCAGGGGCTTGGGATCTGTCTTGGGGACTTAGTGGAGGGTCCTGACCTGGAGACCCAGGCTGAACAGCCGGAGTGGGTGTGTGTCTCCTTGGCTGCTGCCGCTGACCCTGACCGCAGGTTCCTCTCGGTGCCTCTGCTCACTCCGAGGGGAGGCATCCTCCACACACTCCTGTGCCGGTTCCTCCTGAAATGTACGCAGTATGAGGGCAGGAATGCTGCCCGTCTCATTTGCTACTGTCTGTGTGGTATGGTTTGGATCTGTCTGTGTGATATGGTTTAAATCTCACCTTGAATTGTAATCCCTGTGTGTCCAGGGGGGAAAATTTGGAATGTGGGGGTTGTTCTCCTGATAGTGGGTGAGTCTCACGAGATCTGATGGTTTTTAAAGTGGCAGTTTTTCCTTGTGCTCATGCTCACTCTCTGTCCTGCCACCTTGTGAAGAAGGTGCCTGTTTTCCCTTCCACCATGATTGTAAGTTTCCTGAGGCCTTCCCAGCCCTGCCGAACTGTGAGTCAATTCAACCTTCTCTGATTATAAATTACCCAGTCTCAGGTAGTATCTTTATAGCAGTGTGAGAACAGACTAATACAATGTGCAGGGCCGAAGCAGCTCAATAAATAGTTGGTGGATGGATGGATGGATGAATGAATGAATGAATGAATGAATTCACTAATTACTGATTCACTTGTTGAGTGTGGTAGAGCATCAGATCACAGACCTTAGAGCCTGGCTTCCAAGGCTTGAATCTGTGATGGGCTGGCTCCATAATTTTAAGTGATTTATGCAATGTTCCCATGCCTCAGTTTCCTCATCTGTAAAATAAAGGCCAACGATTTCCGTTCTTATCAATATGGCCAGTTAAGAACCTATACAAACCCTCCCACTAACAGCGGCTAGAAATTCTGGATGGAATTAAAAATGCCTGTCTTGTTGATTATTGTCTTGAGCTGACTAGGAAGTGTGGAGTACTCAGGCCAGGATGGAGAAAAGATGGGATCCAGAGAGGAAGGTGGACACTGAAGCTGGCTTTGCTGGGACATATGGAAAGATGTGGCCACTGCTCCATCTCTGAAACAAGAAGCTGAACTTACTGTTTGTTAAGCAAGGGAGATCTATAACTGTAAGGCTCAGACTCCCCAAACGAAGCAAATTACTGGCTTTGCATCAAGTTTCAGGAAGAGTGGGGTTCAGGCATAGGAACTCCCAATTTCAGACGTGGGAGAGCTTAGGGACTGGCTGATCTTTAACTGAGGGAGACTAGTTTTTGGAGAGGGGCTATTGCTGGTGGGTTGAACAAAGAAAGTGGTCACTACTAGATTGAGATGGACTTAATGCTGGTGTCTGCTTGTTGCTGTGGCCAGAGAACAGCCTGTCTTCTTTGTGAAGTTGGAGAATTGAATATTTTTAATTTTAATAGGCAAACTTGAGCCTCGTTTTTTGACTACCTTTGTGGCTAGAGGTCAGAAGACGAAGCACAGAGACTGACCATGAAGGAGAGTCTAGCGGAAGTCCATTCCTTCAATGTGGGACACCCTGGGCTATACCTCACTGTTGGGGAAAATAAAAAAAATCAATTTCCCCATTGGATACTACATCAACACTGCCTGTAGCAAACTTTGGTGCCAAGTGGAAGAGGAAAAGCATTCTCTAAGAATTAATAACTATAGCCTGACCTTCGTGTGTGTATGTAGCCTGAATCCATATTTCCTCAATTATCCAAAATAAAGGATTTTAGTTTAAAGGAGTCTCATATTGGAAGTGCCTCAGTTGTTTGACAGATGTAAATACAATTACTTTCTAAAGGACTCTGCCTTTATCTCAGGCCTCAGAAAATTTCCATAAAGTTCCACAGCAAACGAGCAGTTCAAAGTTAAAAAAAAAAAATCACTAAATATACAAGGAAGCAAAACACCATGAGTGAAAGTCAACAGAAACAACAGGCAGTAGAATCAGATCAGCCAAATATTTAGATACTAAAAATATCAGGACTAGAAAATAAGTCTGTTTTATGGAAGAAATAAAAGAGCCTTGAATATATTAATGAAGAACAGGTACCAAACCTACTCTTAGAAATAAAAACATGATAATCAAAATGCTAAACTCAAAAGATAGTTTACCACAGTTTAGACACAACCAAAGAAGGAACTGATGGACTGAAGGATAAGGCAAAATAAATTAGGAAAATTGCACTCTTGAAAGATGAAGAACTGGGAAATGTAAAGAACATGAGAACTAGTATGCAAATGTAAGCATATTGCTAATTGGAGTTCAAGAAAATTAAGAGAGATGGAATAGGGGTAGGGACAATATTTGAAGAGGATTATGGCTGAAACTATTTCAGATATTTAAGAAAGCCCAATGACTCTCAAACAAGCTAAAGAAAAAGGATTCCACACCAGTCACATCAGAATAAAAATGCAAAACACTGAAGATCAAAGGAATTCTTATAAAAGAGCGCAGGAGAAAATATAGATTATCTTCAAAGATAGTTATGCCAAGAGCTTGCTATTTAGGAGCAACAATGGGAGTTAGGAAACAGAGAAGTGATACCTTTAAAATGCTCAGAGCAAATGATTACCAACCTAGAATTCAATATCCAGTGAAAAAATTAAAGATGCAAATGATTGTCAACCTAGAATTCAATATCCAGTGAAAAAAATAAAGACACAAAGGATTACCAACATAGAATTCAATATTCAGTGAAAAATGTAAAGACAATTATAGGCAAATAAAAATCAAGAAGGTGCCCCACAAACAATCCTTGCTTGAGGAAGTTTTTTTTTTTTTTTTTGACAGAGTTTTGCTCTTGTTGCCCAAGCTAGAGTGCAATGGAGTGATCTCGGCTCACTGCAACCTCTGCCTCCCGGGTTCAAGTGATTCTCCTGCCTCAGCCTCCTGAGTAGCTGGGACTACAGGTATATACCACCACACCCAGCTAATTTTTTGTATTTTTAGTAGAGATGGGGTTTCACCATGTTGGCCAAGATGGTCTTGATCTCTTGACCTCGTGATCTGCCTGCCTTGGCCTCCCAAAGTGCTGGGATTACAGGCCTGAGCCACCTAGCCTGGCCGGAAGTTTCTTTCTTTCTTTCTTTTTTTTTTTAAATTAATTTTGTTTTTTAAGACAGAGTCTCACTCTGTTGCCTAGATGGGAGTGCAGTGGTGCAATCATGGCTCACTGCAGCCTTGAACTCTCAGACTTGGGTGATCCTCCCACGCCAGACTTCTGAGTGGCTGGGACTAGGTGTACACCACCATGCCCAGCTAACTTTCATTTTTTTTGTAGAGACAGGGTCTCCCTATGTTGCCTGGGCTGGTCTCAAACCCTTGGGCTCAAGCAATCCACCCACCTCAGCCTCCCAAAGTGCTGGGATTACTAGTGTGAGCCACCATGCCTGGCTGCTTGAGGAATTTTCAAAAGACATATTTGAGCCAGAAGGAAATTAACCCCAGATGGAAAAATTGGGGTATAAGCAGATGAAAGTCAAAGAGATTGTCATATGTGGGCAAATCTAAACAAATATTGATGGCAAAATGGCGTTTAAATGAAGATAAAGGAAACATACAAGGTCATAATGGTCTTAAAGTTAGGAGGAAAGTAATTAGAATTAAAAGGTTTGAAGGTCCTGTGATGTTCAAGGGAGGGTAAAGATATGAACTTACTAGAGACTTGGATGAACTACCCTGAAAGGAATGGAATTAGTGTATACATTCCAACCTATTAAAGGGTTATGTGTTTCCTCCCAGTCTGCTTCTTCATGATTTTTTTTTTTTTCTTTTTTGAGATGGAGTCTCACTCTGTCGTCCAGACTGAGTACAATAGCACCATCTTGGCTCACCGCAACCTCCGCCTCCTGGGTTCAAGTGATTCTCCTGCCTCAGCCTCCCGAGTAGCTGGGGTTATAGGTATCCACCACCATGCCTGGCTAATTTTTTGTTTTTTTCAGTAGAGACGGGGTTTCAACATGTTGGCCAGTCTGGTTTTGAACTCCTGACCTCAGGTGATCTGCCTGCCTTGGCCTCCCAAAGTGCTTGGAGGAGCCACTGCATGAGCCACGGAGACCGGCCTTCATGGTGTCTTTTGAAGGGAAACTGTTTACAATTTTGATGGTCTAGTTCATTAGTTTTTTTCTTTGATGGATCATACTTTGGTGTCACATTTAAGAAATCTTTGCCTAATCCAAGGGCTTAAAGATTTTCTCTTATGTTTTCTGCTAGAAGTTTTCTAGTTTTTGGAGTTAATTTTAGGGTGAGGTGTGAGGAAAAGATTGAGTTTCAATTTGTTGCACTGGGACATCCATTCGTGCCAGCATCATTTGTGCTAAAGACTGTCCTTTGCAGAGTGCGGGATTTCTTCTTTCCTTTCCCTCCCCCCC